>NW_021938895.1:7499956-7663922 GCF_001715985.3 Manacus vitellinus
CCGTTCCTCGGCGTGGGGGCACGGGATGGCGCCGAGGTCAGCGCTGGGGCTGGGAGGAGGGTGTGAGCAAATTGACCGTGAATTAGCGCGTGGAAGAATGAAGTTCTTACTGGTTTGGTCTGTTCCAGTTCAAAATATCCCAAACCTTTTCAGTTCTGGAAAGGAAGCGCTTGTTTCTGTGTGAGATAAGTGATTTGTTTTCCTTTCTCTCTTGACTATCGTAACCTTTGTTGCCTTACATTGGTGTTACAGCTCAGCTTTGTCTCCAGAAAAAAATAGAAGTTCACGAGTGCACTGTTCACATGCACAAGACATTCTTCTGCCCCCTCCTCAGATTGTCTGTCCCCTGCCCCCAAGAATTTCACATCTGTTGGCCACCACCAGCTGAGTCTAGTCGATAGATATTTTTGAATATATCAAGTTCCTGAAGATTTCCTGAAAATCTGAGTTTAAGGAGAACAGGGACATCCAGTTGCTTTGCCTGACAAAAATGCCACTAGATGAGTTCGACAGTGTTATTAGACACCAGAGAGCAGGGGGAGGCACTGTTGGAGGCATTATTTCATCCCACAAAAAGCATCTTTTGGGACTTTGATCTCACCACATCTAGCTGCTACTCAAGCCATGAGACACGAAGTCATGGGAAGCCAGGCTTAATAAATTCTGCTGCTACTCAGAGAAGTGCTTGTTAAGTACTTGAAAGATGTTCAGATACTGTTGTGAGAGGCAAAAAACCAGAGGGACTTTATTGCATTAATTTTCAAATGTTTTTTCTAAAACTTAAATGTCAAGTTTTAAATTCTCTACTGGGACACTTTGTAGTCATACATTCATATATATGAATCCACTCATAAGGTTTAGTCTTGCTTCGGTCTTATGGGAAAACATGAATACACAAAAGGATATAAAACATGTATAATAAACACACACCAAAAATGAAACATACTGTTTAACTTCTAAGAATTATATCTTTTATAGTACAAAATATGAAAAAAATGTGAATTTGTTAGCATCTCTTTATTGCTAAAGACAGTACAAGTGGCTCTTAAGTGAGAATTGGGTAAAGAAAAGTGTGTTATTTGCAGAGTTTTGATGACCCTCGTTTTAACTTGCATTTTTGAAATAATTCCAAAAGCGCCTGAATGACAAGGTATGCAAGCTCAAGAAATACTTTCAAGAGCTTTTCCACCCAAGTCCACGTTACTTACCTTCCCTAATCTGTGAGTCCTTTTCATAGCTGTTACTTGGAGGTTTGTTTGGGGATTCTTCTGGTTTTTGTTTGACATGAAGAAGATTGGCAAGATGGGAAAACTGCGTTCCCGCTGACTGGCCTTATTTGTAGGAGCTTTACTTTGAGAAGCTGAAAGTGGTTACATCTTAAAACACTTTGAGATGTTGGAGAGTTCCATGGGAAAATGGAGAAAATGGACATGAGCTCAGAGGTTGCAAGGAGTAGCATTGTCCATCAGAGCAGTGTTTGGTGCACTCTGCTGCACTTGGTTGTAGTAGCTGCCTGTTTGGCATTGATCACATTACTCCTATTAAATGTAGGAATTTCAGAAAATGGCACACGTGGAAGTCTTTACTTCTTGAAGTGTTAAGTCTTGCAAAATAAATCCTCCAGTCAGATATTTTTCTTAAAAGAAAGAAGGATCACTTCAGTAAGCAAATGTACAGTCAGTACTTCATCACTACTGTCCTGCTTTAGTGACCATTGTGTCCCTTTGGGTGAAGAGGAGAAGTGAATTTGACACTCTTTGGATCATGCCTCAGGAACCCAGTTATATGAAATACTGAGCAGCCTCAAGTCCCACAGAAATCAGTCTGAAATTGAAGTACTTGAAGTTTTGAGTGATCAAATGCCAGAACCTTTAACTGAATGCCAAGTGCAGTTTTGGGGTTTCCTCTGTTTGTATCATTGCTGCTAATGGCAGTGAAATAAAAGGCAAATAGTACAGAATTCATTTGTGAGGTTCTCTATTTTTGTCATCAAAATGGCCCAGAATTATCTCAGCTTGCCTTCCAGTCCCTGCATTGGGTTTAAAAAATTAATAGCAAAGAGAACTCACTTTCTAGAGAAAGTGAATACATTTGCCTCTGATTCATGCAAGCATAAATGATGCTTTCACAGTCTTTTGTCAGAGGTGGGTGAAAGTGTTGAATTCAGAGCTTATTTAGGCAGCTTACTTTAATCTGTATTTTTTAAAAAGTTAGTTTTGGGTAAACCGGAGAGCTCTTAATTTTTGAGTGGATTCTGGAACATGAAGTGCACGATGCATATATTTAAATTATCCATACCACCCTCTCTGTTAATTCCCTGTATCCCCTGATTCTGTAGAGTGTAACGTATGTCCTCGAGTCTGTTTTTTACTGACTTGAACCAGAATACTGATCCATCAAATAGCATGTGTTGAACACCTCATAGATATTTCAAGCTTTGGTTCCTTAGTTCTTGAGTAGACCTGTTGGACTCAAATTGTATGAAACATGAGTACTACTTTTCTATGAGTCCTGCTCCATAGTTGCCACCAAGGAGCACAATGACATGTGCTTGTTCTAAAGTAAGATAAGTGCTTAAAATCATTAGAACATTGTTTTGAAAAGTTTTTCATGACATCATCCCAGTAAGATAGTGGGTCTACAGTGCAATGGTTCCTCTTCAGCCCTGAGGTTAGTTCTTTGAGCTAACACATTGTGTTCCATGTTTGCATGTCTTTTGCTGAGTAGACCCCTCTGCTGTAGCACGTTTGCCATAAATTAATGTGTGTCCTTTTGCAGTGCAATAGACAGGTTATTTCTTTAGAGGGGGGAAAAAAATACATTACAAAGTTAAATTATCACTGAATTGTTACAGAAGAAGCTGCTCCTGGAGAAGCAGATGGTTGTGTTCTCTGCTTTCTTTAAAAGTTGATACAGACCTACTCTCGTGTACGTGCATCTTACTGAGGTCAAGTACTCAGTTTAGTGGTAGTTCAACTTAGGGGTTTTTTTTTCAGCAATGCTTTAAGAGAATGTCAGAAAGTTACAATTCAAAAAACTAGGAATGAAATTTTTTCTTTCTAACAATGGCCAGTGAGAAAGATGAAGCGTAATAATATGTTTTTTGTGACAATTCTAAAACTGAATGATTTTTTTCTTTCACATTTAAAGGAGGAGTCAAGGCTGGATGTTCTGATAAATAATGCAGGGGTATTCCAGTGTCCATACATGAAGACGGAGGATGGTTTTGAGATGCAATTTGGTGTAAACCACTTGGGTCACTTCTTGCTCACCAACCTTCTTCTGGGCCTTCTCAAAAATTCTGCTCCGAGCAGGGTTGTTGTAGTATCCTCAAAGCTTTACAAATATGGAGAGATCAACTTTGAAGACTTGAACAGTGAAATAAGTTACAATAAAAGCTTTTGTTACAGTCGAAGTAAACTGGCTAATATATTATTTGCAAGGGAGCTAGCCCGTCGGTTGGAAGGCACAGGAGTCACCGTCAACTCTCTCCATCCTGGGATTGTCAGAACAAATCTAGGCAGGCACGTGAATATTCCTTTGCTGGCCAAACCCCTGTTCAACTTGGTGTCATGGGCTTTCTTCAAAACACCTCTGGAAGGAGCCCAGACTTCTATTTATTTGGCCTCTTCTCCTGATGTTGAAGGCGTGACAGGAAAATATTTTGGAGACTGCAAAGAGGAAGAACTCCTGCCCAAAGCTATGGATGACTTGGTTGCAAGAAAGTTGTGGGATATCAGTGAAGTGATGGTTGGCTTATTGAAGTAAGTGCCAGGGGGTGTCTGCAAAACAGAGTGCAGATAACTATGCAATGCATTTTTACAAAAGTGAAATTCTCACTTTAAATGCTATGGGAATACAGAGTATGTTGCTCAATAAGTATGAAATAAGGGAGTGGTTTATGTTGGAACTGTTTTGAAATAAAAGACAATCTTCAACAGAGATAGGCATTCACAAAAGTCTGAAATACAGTTTATGGGTGTGAATATAATTTATCATTAAATCTGCTTGGAAACTCATGTTTTACAAATAAAAACTAAACAGAACTGTGTTTTGCAATATATATGCATATTTCTCATGTTCCACTACTTGCAATCAGCCTGGAAAATGCAAGGTACTGATGGTGAAACACTTCTGTAAAAAATGTGAAAATAAGTCCTAATAATAGAATTATCGTCTTTTTATGAGCCATCAGAATAATACATGGAATAAAGAATTTTACTGATATCTTGCACTGTAATTGTTGAGGCCTCTGAGTTCTGTTCAAAGGCTTGACAGCTCCATGGTTCAGTAAACAGAACTGTTGAGCCATGTGCAGTTCTGCTGTGAAGCACAAAGTCAGCTATTTTTAGTGGTGTTGCTGCTGTTCAACGTGTAAGTACAGTTGGTTGTGCAAGCTGTATTTTTATTTTCATATGTACTGAACTTGCTGTTTCTTGAAACCTTGGTTTTCATTAAAAGGATAGTTGCAAGATGTATTATGGTCTTTATAGGGCTTTGCATGGCACAAATTGTGTGCATACAAAGTTTGTAAGACCTCACCCAGATTAGACCGAAGAATCTCAGTTTGTGTGTTTGCCTTGACTGATGGCACTTTAACTAAGTAATGTTCTGTAAATCTGTCTCGTACAGCTACTGAATATTCCTTAATAAAATCCTGTAAAAAAAGACAGCATTCATTCTTTCATTGTGGGAGATGTATCAGAAACCAGCAGGCTCAATACAGCAGCCTTGTATTAAAGCAGAAGATGAATCTGTGTTGGTTTAGGGAGTCTGTTGTGTGAGGTTGGTAGAAATAAAATGGGCTGCAAACAAATACATGGGTTTTGCATGAATTCACGTAACTTAGGGGTTTGTATTGACGTTTATGTCTTTTTATTTTGCTCTACATTACTAAAAAGTTCTAGTAGTTAAATAGTATAAATTTAGTATAAATATGGAAGAATAATTTAGAGTGATCTATGTTAATATTACTTAAAGGAGAATCAATAATAAAAAATGTATTCAGTAGTGCTTACATATAAATACATCAGTTCTGCCACTCAGGTGGCAACCAGCTAAATTTTTTAGATTCTTTCTCTGATTGTTTACTCAAACTCAGCATATTTTAGGGTTTGCACAGTGGAATGGACTTGAGCTTGCCTTACCCTTTACTAGCAAGATTGAGTGCTGGGCAAGTGACTTGGGTAGGGCAGAAAACAGCGTTTCAGAAAATCAAAAGGCAAGCTACAAAGCAGAGCAGGTTTTTAAAATCCTATAACATGTTGAGCTTTGAACTGCTCAAGACAAGGTGTAGAGGTGGATGTGTTGTCAAAGCATACTCTGAGTGTTAACAAAGTTCTCTAAGTGATGCCAGAGGGAGTTGTGCTCAGAGAAGTCCTGCTTTGATCGTCAGTGTTGCATTTCACATTTTCATTTTAAATACTCGTAAATGGTTGCACGCAGCACCTTTAACAGGTAGCTGAAGAATGAAAAGTTCATTAACATTAACTTCTCTATAAAGAGATCCAGAGAAGCTGAGCCAAACCTGGGTTTGTGTTTCAATAGTACTGAAGAAATATTAAAGGAACACTAGTGTTGTTTCTCTGCTGAAATGTGTATACGTCTTCCAAGGAAAGCCTTGGATACAAAGGTGGAGAACGGAGAAGATGGTTAACCTGAAAATACTGTAGTAAAGAACTGCACTGAAACTGCCTGAGGAGCAGAGAGATACATAATTTTTAGACTGAATAACCAACATAAAATGTACACTTGCCTTCAAAGCAGCAAAGGTGGATTTGTACTGAAATGAGAGATGCAGAATAGGAAGTCCCAGTTGTGTGTAAGAGGCCATCCTTCATACATCTAACGGGTATTTGTTTTTATATTCTTTTGAAACATTGTGGAAATAAGAGCCATTGTCAGAGAGGGATTACATTCCTGTAATCATAACTAAATTACAGTCCTTGTTCCAGAGTAGGGTAATCATTAATGAACCCTTAATGGAATATTAATGAATTGGTATAACCTGAAAACAATTTAAAAGGATGGATCGTTATGGACTTTTAGAAAGGTAGGCTTTTTCAACATCTGAAATATGTCACTTTCAAGGTTGAATGTCATTTAACTGCTGTGGACTAGAAAACTTTGATTGCTCCCTTGAGACTGCTGTTAATGTGTATGTGATGACTTTGTCATTCAAGTAGCATGTAGGAACTGGAGACCTCACAGGTCAACAGATCTTGCAAAATCTAAGCGCGAAATCGAAGAATAGCCCTTCTGAGTAATGCTTACTCAGTCTAGATTAGAACCAAGCAATTTTGACTGAGGAAGTAACTTCTCCCCTCCCCTCCTGCCCCCTTCCCTCCCCTCCTGTCCCCTCCCCTCCCATCCTCTCCCTTCCCCTCTCCTCTCTCTATACGAGCTCAGTAAACTCAGATATATGTGTATGATTTGAGAACTGTCAGCTGAATGACTCCTCTTGAAGCTGGTAGAGGGTAAACTAAGAGACTAGCACCTTCACACTTCACCCCAGTATAACAGTGTCTCCAGAATGATGTGGCAAGCTCTCTATATTACTGTTGTATAACCAATTTCTATCAAGAGCATGCAGCTAAAACTTGCATTCCAATTGCCTCTTTTCATCATCACCACCCTATGAGCACCACTCTCCTCATATTAAACTTATTTCTCATGAAGAATTAAAGTTTTTAAAATAAGGGTGAAAGAGGAAGACAGCAACCAGGAATATCAGGCAAAGCCCATGGAATGCAGCTTTCGTTGGCAGCTGCAGACACTGACCACATTGCTGGCAAGTACCTTACAGATAAGGAAGTGCAGATATATAACTACAGATAGATAAATACAGTTAAGGAAGCCACAGCTGAGTTTAAGATGTTGTTGAAGTCTCTGATAAACATAAATGTTACAAGGCAAGTTTTCCAAACCCAAAATGTACCTTCAGCTATCTTACATAAATTGTTAGAATTTGGGTGTTTGATTGTGAGTCCACCAGCAGTGCTGGGCCAGTGCTCCAGACTTGTACCCAGGGGATTTGAAAGCAGGCTGGGATGTATACAGGGCACAGTGACTCCTGAGGATGTAGCCCTGCCCTTTTACTTTTCACAGGGGAAGTGCCTCTGGCCTGCCATAGCTGGGAGGTGGAGGGCCACAGCAGAGATTAATTCTGACTATTTGCAAACTTTCCCCACTGGAGCCTTTGGCCAGTCTCAGCAATGGGTAGAAATGCTTCAAGGGGGCCCCTTATCTCAGTGGTCACATTTTGTATGACAACAACATCGCAGAATAACTGCATTCTAAAAGGCTTATTTTAGAATTGGTTTATGAGAATGTATGTGTATGCAAACAAGTATGCAGGTGCAATTTAATCTCTCATTTTGAAAGACAGCCAGGAAGAGCTGTCAGTGATTTACCAAGGAGCTGAGGGTTGTTAGCATAGGAACGTCACTGGCTGCTGTGCTGCTGTGGTATGTGATGAGGCATTGGGCTGGGGACAGAGCTGTCAGGCTCAGTGCTGAGCTCAGATGCTTAGAGCCACATCCAGGTATACAATACCCACTGTCTGCTTTTGCAGCTGGAGAACACACAGACATAGCTGGGGGAGAAAGCATCTCCATGTAAGGGTCAAGAGAAACAGGCTTCAGATGTCTTAAGGGAAGCACTTTTTAACTGCTTCAGTATCATTTATTCAACTTTGGCTATGGTGCTTTTGAAAGCACCCCTTTTACCAATTTCTGTCATGGGCATATCAAGAACTTAAGAAAGAAAAATTTACTTTTGTTTGTTTGTTTGTTTCTTTATTTTGATTCTCAGTCACAGGCCCTAGGTATGAGCCAATCCTCTCTGCACATATGTAGCTATTATAGCTGAGGTTTCTGCAAGTGAACTAAATTGCTGTTGCATGTATTTGGTTTATATGCCCCATCTGTTTAAGCCAAGGGAGACTTAGGTACTTTTTTAAAAAAATACTCTATGTCACCAATTTACCTTCCTTAACTTGCCACAGGACAGCATCTATCCCCAGGCAAAGGGACAACTCTGTTCTTTCAGTTACTCCAGTCAGCACAGCAGGCAAGCTTATAAACCCAGTGGGGGTTCTCCAGTAAAAATTCTCCATCTTAATGAGATAAATGATAATTTTTTCCATGATGCAATAAAAACAGAAGTATTTAAACTCTCCTCTCTTCAATGGTTGGCTGCTTTGCCTAAGCTTCCTACTAAGTGAATACTTCACAGGCTTCAAAGCCTGAGCCCTGTGAATGTGCGGTGTGATTATGCTTTTGCTGAAAAATGTGGATAATTCCCACTTCAAGCACACTTAATTTTTTTCCACCTAAGGCTATAAAGAAAATAAACAACTTGCAAGAGTCATGCAAATAACTTTAAAATGGAAGGCCTGTTCCCTTTTTCACATAACTTTTTCCAAACTAATCATTTAGAGAGTAATTGACTTGCAAAACGATCCAGGAGGCCTCCACAGTTGAATTATTATTTTTGATCTGTCCCAGAATGGTGCTGCTATTTCTCATAACAGAAAATGACGACCTCCCTCAAGACTTACTGCTTTAGCTACCACTAACAGTCTCACACCTGTCGTAACTGGATTCAGATCAGAGAAATTAATTTGAATAGTTAATTAATTCCAAATGTCCTATGTAACATGGAGAAAGGAGTGCTTTCCTAATTGCCTTTTGGGGGGAAGCCTGGCACACTGACCACCTAACAAGGTTGATAGGCCATTCTTGCTACATTGAAGAATGATCAGGTAATGTGCAAGAAACTTAATTAGTCTGCATAAAGGAAAGAATCAGTAGGTTATTAGCCATGAAAGATTCAGGAGGATGTCACATGCTCAAAATCTCTAATAATCACTTCAGCAAGGTACTGACCTTTTCTCACCATCTGCTGCATGGCCAAAGCAAGCAGTCTGGAATCATGATCTCACTAAAAGCACTGGGAGTCAGCTACCTAAATATTTTGCTGATCTTGATCTCCCAGCTTTAGGTTTGGGCAGTGGATCCCTTACAGCCAGTTGGATGATGATTCATTCAAGCTTGATGAATGAGGCTTTATGCACTTCTGTGTATGTATGGCATTTTTCAAGAAATACTTCACAAATTGTGGAATTATGGGGGTGGGTTAGGGGTGGCAATAACAGTGTTATGTATATATTAAATATCCTGTGACATTTTCCAGAAATGTGAGTGTTTTTTTCTCCAAAGGAGTGTTAGCCCATCTCTGCAGTTGTTGGGCTGTCTGCCAGTTTGCCACCTAGACTGCAGTCTGATGATGTTACTTCAGACTATCTAAGCCCTGTTTTAACCTTCTCCAAGGTTAAAACTCAGTGTCCTGAGTCCTCCTAAGTCACTGCATGACCACCCACTCTCCAAATGCCATCTTCCCTTGAGACAAGCAATGCCAGGGACTTCCTAGATGCTTCAAGAAAAGGGTCATCAGCAGCATCTGCAAAAAGGCAAGTGACCCACCTGGAGGCTCAGAACCTACATGCACTGCAACAGCTAAGTGATATCATTTTGTATACTCATTTACAGACAGAAACACCTTCTCTAGTGTACATGGATAGGTATTTTAGACTTCAGCCTGCCCTGAAGGCCTGTTATATACAGTACTGTAGGAGTATCCCATGGTAAATTGAAAACTGCTTCAGTAAAACCCATTTGCTCTTCTGAAAGGCTGAGATCCTGCAGGTCCAGTTGAAGTCATTGATAGTTGTGGTTGCTTGACACTTCGCCTGGCTTTGAAAATACTTGGAAAGAAAAAGACCAAAGCATCGTTTTCCTTCAGTCTGCCCTACTTCAAATCTTCAGAGGCCTAAATATGTCTCAGATGCATCACCACAGATACTGAAAAAAAATGTAAGCCTGCTTTATGGAGGGATTTGTTCATAAAATTTTGCTGTAGGTGAAAATTTCAAAAATCATAATATTTTATATAGCAGCAAGATGATATTATGGACTGATCGTATTAGCATATCTAAGACTGGGGTCTTGGGACAATAGAACAGAATAAGAGATGAGCTGTCATCAGTGAGACAGCAGAGGCAACTTGAAAACTCATAAGGAATAATTGAAAAGCTTTGATTACAGTTATATTGTTTCTGCATTTGGTTTTTTGGGGGTGGTTTCTGTTTATTTAATTCTAGATACTTGCTATTTTTAAAAAAAAGGGTTAAAACTGCATAAAATGTGAAAACATCCATGTTTCATCAGAGCAACATAGTTCTTCACTGTGGAAAACCCATAAAATTACAGGAAATGGTTTAATGTGGTAGGTGTTCATTTTTAAGGGTTCTGTTGACAGAAGTTGATGAATGAAAATATTGTGTTTCATTTTTGCCTTTTGTTCAGTAAATAGCATGGAATTTTGATGCTGCCTAGAGGGACAGCTTTGTACTGCGGTGGTCTAAACTGGGACTTTTCATTAATGTAGCTCAATCAGAGTAGGTGGAGGTTTCTTCTTTTTTTCTTTTTTTTAAGAAAAAAATCTGAAGTCAAAGGGAAGAACAAGAAAAAAGCACCACAAAGTTTATCTTTTACTCATCTGGAAGAGTTTATTTTAAACACGGAACATTGTTTGCTGCTGTGGAAATGAAAGTGAGAGAGTTGCAGCTTTCTTCTGATGCCATCTGGCAGATGATTTACTTACGTATGGTATTCACTAATCCAAATAACCGTGTGTGTGGTAGCATTGTCTCTTTACTGATCATGCAGCTGAGTTGGCTGAACCCTAGATGGCTCACACAAGGCTATCAACAGCACAGTACAATAGGCTGTTTAAAATTAGAGCAACATTAAGGAAAGGGACATGCCAAATTCATTGTGCCTTTACCTATATTAAGCATTTTCATCGAGTTTGATGTTTCCTTTTCATTCTCTTCATGGTTTTATTCACTGCAGTTCTACTTGGGCTTTAGCCCACTTAATTCAACACTTACATGTAGCTCAGATGGGACTACAGCACAGGGGACTACATCCCTAGATTGGTCTCCTTGCCCTGATGGTAGTTGTGTTTGCTCCTGTAAGGTCCCTTCTCAACTTGTCTTCCTGCGTGGGAAATAAGGCTGCAACTTTTGCAGGACAGCTGTATGCTGTAACCAGTAGCTTTGTGGTTAAGGAACTCTCCTAGTTCCTAACCTGAGCCAAAATTGTCTTCAGATCAGGATATTCCCATTTATCAGGAAAGAGATATAGCTACTTCATTATCATATTAATGTTAGTCTTCCTTCTCTTGCTGTAATATGAAAGCAAGAGCCTTGAGTGGCTGTACCTGGAAGCAAAATAACCATATGATTATGCCTTGAGAAGCAAATCCCAAGCTATGAGTAAATGGAGGCATTCCCTTAAATTCCAGAGAGAGGTTGGTATGCTGATGCTCTTCTATGCTCAAGATAATGTAATGGCTCCCTTCTTAATGCGTTTTGAGTGACTTGTCCACAGTGTCTAACTCTGCATAGGTTTCTTATTTTGGATTGAAATTCTACTCTCAGGTCTAAAGATCTAGAATGAGAGTATTGAGTCACCCTTTGTAGTTACTTCTGGCTTTTAATTGGATCTGACCTTGATAGATCTCTTCAAATAGTTAATGCTATGGTTCAATTTGCAGTTGAACAGTTTAGAAAGTGCTGATTTTCCTTAGAGATACAGCAATATAATTCATATGTGAAATTAAAATATATACAGTGTAAATATTTTTGTAGCAGAGATAGGGAATGAACTGAGAGATCAGCCCTTTTTCTGCAGAGCAGCTGACACTCTGAACTCACTGGCTGCATCTGTATTGCTAGGCATTTGATGTCAGGACCTATTTCCTTGATCACAGGCTGAATGGGATGGTGAAGCAATGTTCATGTTACCATATTATGTTCACTCCCAGAAGAGGCATAGGTACATCCAAGTGGCTTTCTAGGAGTGTCCTTGGCCCATACTGACTCCTGAATGATGCAAAGAGTTGTTTCAGAGCAGAGCCAAAACCATGCCAAGAACTGCTTGAACTATTGAACAGGCAGATGGTTGAATTTCAGTGCTTGGGCTGACACCCTCTAACTCCGTAAGTGAGTGGAATGAGCATAGCCAAAAAAATACCCCATCCTCCATCAAGTGTTAATAGGATAGATGTGATTTTTCAATTTAGATCCATGACGTTCGGAGACCAGTCTGGAAAGCCGAAGCGTATTTTCTCTTAATAATTTTATAGTGCTAAAATTCCCCTGACTTTGCTTCAATTTTTATGGACTGACCCTGTATGAGGAATTGGTATTGTTATTAACATCACCACGTCATCATGCTTTATTCATTTCCAATTTTATAACTATAGTCTGATCTCTTGGAATTGTGTCTGTTAGCATAACACTGGACTATGGAAATTTTATTTTATCAAAATGTGTTGTTCTTGGACTAGAATACATAGTTACACAGTTGCATTTTATAGATCCATAGGTTTCTTAAAGCCAGAAAAGGCCCTTAGATTATTTAGTCTGACTTCCTGAATGACACAAGCTATTTAATTTAACCCAGTTATCCTATGTCAAGTCCAGCAATTTGTGTTTGGCTAAGACTTATCTTCTAGAACAACGTCCAGTCTAGATCTGAAGCCATCAGTAGTTGAGAGAATCCACCACTTCCTTTGGAAATGCAGCCCAATGGTTATCACCCTCACTCTTAAAAATATGTGTTTTGATTCTTGCCTGAGTTTGTCTGGCTTTCACTTCCAGCTTTCACCTCTCATTATGCCTTTCTGTGTGAGATGAGAGTGCTGCTGTGGCCACTCAGTATTTTCTCCCTGTGATGATACTTGCACATTGTAATCACTGAACTCATCACTGGATGTTTTTATTAAACTCAACAGACTGAACCCCTTTAATCTCTTATTTCAAGGCTCTCTTCCAAGGTTTCTGATAATTTCTGTGGCTCTCCTCCACATCCTTGCCAATTTTTTACCTCTTTTGTGAAAAGAGGAAACAAGAACTGGATGTAATACTCCAGTGTGTGTCCATTTATAGGCAATCCTAATACTTCTCAGTGCTTTACCTCAGTTACTCTAAGGCTATCACTAATTTAGATGTGCTTGGGTTGCCCCCTGGATCTGAGGCCAGCTGGAATATCACAGTTTGCATCAGTACTCTTGAATGCTCTTTATCTTCCACAACAAGGTGTCGACATCCTTTTTGGGATAGATTCCTGGAAATTTCTGACACCGTATCTGTGTTTAGGAACTATCTGGGAAAATGCTGACAGAGGCCAAAATCATGCCAGGGATGAAAAATAATCATCCTGTGGTGCATTTGTTCAAGGACTAGTCCCTAGGAACTTTTCCTGGATTTTTTTATTTCAGTGTGGTAGTCTAAAGTGTCCCAGTTACGCTCAAAGCATCACTTAAAATTTGAGCTTCAGTGAAAGTATTAAAAAAAGACATGTTTTTCTCTGTTGTTTTAAGAACCCAGAAGACAGATAGGCTGACTCAGTGGGTCACCTTGGTCAGATGAAGATACTGTCAAGTTACCGATCTCCTGATTTTCATTCACTCCATTTTCCTCAGATACCTGGTTTTGAACAGATTCTTTGTCTGGTAGGATTTGCCTCTCCTCACTTCAACGCTGATGTTAAAGAGTACTTGGACAATTAAGAACCAAAATCTACACTTTTCATGACGAGATTTAGGTGAAATACTCCTGCTCAGCTTCACTTTTGTGCAATGACTCTTACTCCTATGTGAGCAACTCCTGTCTGTGATGATTATGCATCACAGAAGTATTTTTCTTTCATAAAAATATTACCCATAAATATAATATTTTTTTCATGGATATGATACAATTTTGATTTATTTTCTTTGATATTTACAGGAAGAATCGAACATGAAATAAAACATCCTATCCTGAGTATTCAAAATTCAAACACTGGTGCATTTGTGCATGCATCTGGTTAGGTGAGAGCTATAGATAGCCCTTGCAACTGATTTTACTGTCTCAAAGAGACAGGTGCTTGTGAAGCACAGAGTACAGAGCACAGTATATTTAAGTTGTGAATATGAGATTCTCATATTCAGAAACTGTCACCAGTTTTGGCTGTAGAGTGGGCTGTGAATTGTGGTAGTTTTGGACTAAATTTCTGCTCTGTTCAGCCATCCTTGATACAGGACAGTAACCCTTTGAGTAGAGTGGTAGGGATGGCAGTTACAGTAACTGTTTCAGTCACCTGAGGTGGATTTACCAGCAAACATGAATAGCAGTCTTGAATTTCTTCTCCCTTATAAACCAGCTCTAATATTAACTTGTGCGAATATAGAAAAAGCATAAATGGCTGTTCTTACCTCAAGAACACCTGTGTGCAGGAATAATTTGAAGTGGTAGCTGATTTGGCATGAACAAGAGCACTGTTGCAGACATACAGTGGGGATTCATTATTATTTTCATTATGTTTTATTATCATCGCTTTCAGTGACACATGCAGTGTTTCTTTCATCACCATGTAAGGGAGTTAAACACTACAACAGCAGCCTAATATTTCTCAGCACCTGCCCTGTTTGGCAAGTCTTTGTTTGCTAAAGTTTGTTCTGCCACCGTTGACTTTAGATTTGCAGTTTTGCACTGATCAAAGAGATGAGATTACTTAAAACAAGGGCTTCCTGGGCAAATATATCACCACTGGTCTAGTTTGGATTTACAGAGCCCTAGCAGTGAAAGATCTCTAGGGGCCAGCAGAAATGAATGTGCATGCAGACATTTATGATGCCACTTTGTTATTTTTAATGCACTGTATATTCAGCATTTTCTTCCCTTTATAGTGGAAGATCATTTAGATGTTGCTTTGAAGACTAATTTGGGAATGTTGGCAAAGGCCAGTTAGTGTAACATATGCAATTTATTATATTAACAATATCTGATGAAACAACAAATGTGAATAATTCTGCCGAGTACAGAGAAAACAAATGCACTCTTTTTATGCTGTAGTTTGATCTGATCTCAGTAGACTACAGTTAATACAATTTAAACCAAATATGCATGGCACACTGTTTTCATAATACTCTAATAAAAGTATTTCTCTTTCTCATTTTTAGGGTTTTTTTCTGTCTTTCAATCTTCCCTTTGTTTTGTTCAAATAAAAAAAAATAAAACATGGATTTTACCATCTGTAAAGAAACTAAATTCTCCTCAACTGCTGTTGTTAAAATGCTGGAATTCTATTCCAGTAGGTTCTTGTTCACCCTATGTGCAATAAATAATAAAGTATGGAAAACAATCCAAAATCCTATGTAATTCACAGAGATATTAATAAATTCCTTTTTGGTAGGGAAGCCAAGTTGGAGCTTCATTGCCTGAAGATGATTGAAAAAGCATAAAGTAGGGCACAGTCAACAGTCAGGCAGTTAATATAGTGAGAAATCCATTTGCCTTGTTGACTCAGTAGTTTATTTGCTGTGCTATTGATTTGATCTGAGCCGAGAGAGAGCTAAGGGCTTGGTCACAGCTTTGTTGAATGTGTTGTAAGGGCTTATATAGAATGGCTGGAAGAAAATTGTAGTGGGCATGTCATGGTTGGGCTGACTTGAAAAAAGCTTGGGAATTTGTGACTCTAAAAGTAGGATTCCTCCTCTCTGGTCCTCCACTCCTACAAGTTGCTGGGCTTATTTCAATGGGTTGAGTGTACTTCACCAGTAGACCCCATATGCCCATGTGGCACCCCACTAAGCTGGCCACTGGGTACCCTTAGAGCATCCTAGATTCACTTCCATCTGCCTCAGAGAAATACTTACTCAAGTTTCAGTCTTTCTGCTTAAAACTTCCCACTGCTCACTGGGGATGATTCAGAAGTGTCAGTCCCATTGATTCGCCTTTTTTTCTTTTGTTTGTTCCTAACTCTGATAGATGAGTTTTCAAAAAAACCCTCCTTCCTGATTGCTAACTGCCAACAGGGTAGCTAGTGCCATTGCACTGGAGGAAGTGAGCAAATGAAGCCATGTGTAAACGAATGTCATTAACCATCAAATTAACTTCCTCAGCAGTGGGGAATACTGTACTTCATTAAAGTTCCACTCCTATTTTCAATTTGCATCTAATTTACAATTTTACTCTAGGAAAGTTTATCCCTGGTTTTTGTTAGCTAGATTAACTTTAAATACAATACTTAAATTATGTTTTTTGGATCTTTCAGCAAGTCGAAGTTGCTGCCAGTTCTCTAGAAATGAGCAAACTGACTGTTTTTTGTGAAACGTACTGTTTGCTTGAAATTCACACTGGGGCATGGCCATGTGTTTGTACATATGCTTCGAGGATGGATCTGCTCTCTGTTCATAAATTACAAAATTGCTTTTCATTGCTCCCTATGAATTCATCCTGAGTCTGATGTTAGCACAGGATCCAGTGAGATTTCAAGGAAGAAATGAAATTATTTTGAATCATTTTGCCAAGTTTGATGATAACGATAATCAGCCTCTGAAGGTAACCAGCTAAAAACTCCACCCTGTAAGAGTTGTCTGTGGTTTGGTTTTTTTCTCTTAAATGTGTTCCACAAAATATGCTTTTATTTTTCTACAACCTTTTCACTGGCAAGAAGTTTGTGTCTTCTGTTGCCTGGAAAACTTGATAAATGAATGGAGAGGCAGTGAAATGAAGTCTTGAAGAACAACTGGAGACAGGGAGATTTTCAAAGCAAAGGATATTAATCAGACTGCTTAAAATGTGTTGTTGTCAAAGACTGAACAAATGAACATTTTGAGTAAAGGAAGGGGTTTTTTTAACTTCGTGGTAGACAGAATACTTAACTTATTTTACAATAAAACGGCCTGTTTCTTATATTTCTAAAGTTTAGAAGTAGCAGGGAAAAAAAGAATATGTTCATACTTTTCTTTTACCTTTTAAAAAGGCAAGGAGGAATTAAAAATGTAATGTTTCATGTGCCTTAATTATGTATTTTGTATAAAATACATTGGCAAACAGAAATACATGTGAAAGAGGCCAGATGTCACTGGTGCCTCCACATCTTTTTCTATTTACAGGTTGGTGAAAGACCCTCTTTGACTAAGTTTACTGTGTGCACAGTCTGCCTATTCTAGCCTTGAGATCTGAATTCTACAGATTTGGTAGTGCTGCAGAATAAGACAGAAAAAAAAAAAGTAATCTAGAGATTCAGGACTGCAACCTTTTTCAGCAGGGTACTGACACATATGTCTAAATTCCTCTGAGGTTGACCAAAACATACGTGTTTATTGCATTAAGGCTGAGACCACTTGAGACAGAATTAAGCTTATTTCAGATGAAATTTATCCTTTCATGTATTTACAATCACATAAAAATTTTGTCATATATCAAGAGACAATGTTTATATTTAGCTGATAAACATAAACATTTTTCTTTTAAAAAAGGTTTGCTTCTTCTCTTACTCAGAAAATAGATCTGCTTCCTCTGGCAAGTGGAGACATCCAAACGGCAGGTCAAGAATGGCACTTCCTTTTTAGCACAGTTGTGCCAATAGTTCTTTTAAATATTGTACTGCAGCAGTGATGAGGAATCTCACATCTGTAATTGTTTGTAATATTATATGCATAGGTTAGATGTGAGCTGAAGTAAAACCAAAGTGAACTGGCCAGTCCCTTTGCAATATGCCTCTTTCTGGTCACACTTGCTATTGTGGTTGAATATTTTTTCCAGTCAAATGTCGTTTCTGGAACAGGTACTATAAAATGTAGATTTTTATCTTTTGTGTATAATATTTGTAAAATTGCTCTTGCTTTCACAGGCAAACTGCTGAAGCAGGTCAGAGTTTGTAGTTTTTCTGTCAGCACAAATTAATTTAAAGGCCTCCTGTGTAATAATAATAGCTTTAAATTGTTCATAGTGTTGATTTTAATAAACACTGCATAACATAGAGCAGTGCTTAGCATAACCACTTGATTCAGTGCCAACACAATATCATCTTTCATTGGGGGTCTGAAGAAATACCACAAATAATGAAGATGTCTGAGGTATGTCACAATACCATGATCAAAAGGAATGTATTATTTAAATGTTATAGTAAGCCCAGTGATGTCTTTTGAAATAGAATGATTTTAATTCAAAAACATCTGCTTGGAAGTCCAAGGAGATTAGAAATGTCCGTTCATGAAAACATACTAATTAAGGGCTCTAAATACTTAGAATAGTTCTATGCCTATGTAAGTTAGTCCAACTGATAACAAAACTAGACATGTTCCATATTATTTCAACTTCTCTTATTTGAACAAGGGAATAGATAAACAAAAGGAAACGATCCTGTTGTTTTTAAAATTTTGTGAAAATATGACCCGAACAGAGGTCAGTCTTCAAATGCATGGTCCATATGGCTTGGCTGACACAAGTAGCTGTAAGGATAACATCACTTTGTAGGATCAGTGGGACTCAGCTCTCTCCAGCTCTGTGCAGTAGCAGAGTGGAAAGAAAATGTAAACCAAACTGCTCCTTTATCCACCATATTTGATGCCTCAGATATATCTGAGTCAGTAGAAGCGTAAACTACTGCAGCTTCTGGGTCTGTTAATAAAAATTCCAAAAATAATTATCTTCTACTTCGTGTATAAGGATAGAATAACTATTTTGTGTTTGGCCTGCAAGCCATCAGATGTCATTATTATAAGTGGACTTCACAAGCAGCTATATTGCAGAGGAATGGAGAAACACTTCTGTTAATTGTGGCATTACTATCTGGAAGAAGCTACTGTTTAGTTTGCTGCTTTACACTTTTACCAGTCGAGTATAATTCCACTACACTGGCTGAGCATAAACCTTCCTGCTAAGTAGGCCACATTGGGAAATACTGTTTTCCTTATTCATTAGAATAAAGAAAGTTTAGCAGTATGTATACAGTAATCTAATGTTTCCTTGAAACACTAGGAATATAAAATGTGTATGTAACCTCTCTCTAATTTCCTAGTGCCAAAAAAAAATGAGCAAGACAAGGTCTCTGGGTTAGTGTTTTGTCCTTATAGTCACACACATCCTACAGGCTGTGTGTTGGGCACAGTGAAAAAATTAATACAATACAGTCATTAGGGCTATCTCTCAAGAGGTATTTGGCCATTAAGCTTGTAGATAAAAAGTTAAGGTATGTACATGCCCCAGCACCAGCTCACTCACACTTTCATTTCTGTCTTGCCACATTCAGTGAGATGCTCCCTGCTAACACTAAGGATGTTGCTAGAGCTAGTGATCTGCCTAACTTGAAAGTGGTACTTCCTTAAATTGTCTTTGGTCCGTCAACACACCACAGCTTTGAAGTAGATGCCCTCTAGACTGGCAACCTGTGGCTGGAGCGCATTTTAGGGTGCTACTGTCAACTGCATGGACAAACTCTCGGTGTTGCAAAGCTTTACTTTCAGATATGTCCCAGACTCCAAGAATCAGAAGAAAAAATGATCTGTCCGGTTTCTCTGCACAATCAATAGAAGATCTCAAGCACCAACGAGTGACCTCCCAGAGCTCAACCACCAGAGTGTTAAGCCACCAGCAACAGTAAGGAGGAACTGAGCTGAATTTCAGCTGCCCCACGCAGAACTTAGTCCATCCTGTATTCTATTCTAATGACTATTAACTATTTTTTGGAATTAACTATTTTGTCCTGGAACCAGGACAATCTTGTGTGTTAAAACCTCTAAAGGATAACCCTTTATGATATCCAAATTGTTAGACCATTCAGGTGGAGGTTCTGTTTATTTTGGAGATGAAATTTAGAGGCAGATCTCCAGCTACTTGAGTATTTAAACTAAAGAGTCAATGTTCATTGTGTTATGTGGTATTCCGAGATGGAGCTTCTGCAGGCTTTGTTATTAAATCTTTGTCTTGTATCCTATGTACCACAGTTGAAGATGTGCAATAACACAAAGAACATCCCTGCAATTTTAATTGTCATAGAATAATTTAGGTTGGAAAAGACCTCTAAGATCATAGAGTCCAACGATTAACCCAGCACTGACAAATCCACTACCAAAACCATGTCCCTGAGTGCCACCTTTACATGTCTTTTAAATACCTTCAGGAATGGGCCACTCTGCCTCCAGCCTGTACTACTTCATGAGGTTGTGACTCAAGTGCGGGACTCACCTTGTTGAACCTCATACAATTGATCCAGCCATTTTGCCCTGGACTGGATGAATCTTGCTGGATTTACCTCACTGCTAGAGAACTACAACTGAGAGAAGCTAATGTATTAAAGTGGTAGAAGTGACAATGAGCTTTAGAATAACTCTAAGCAAGAATCAGCCCTTCAGCCTTCACTGATGTAGTGTGACTTACACATCTGACAGAGCTGACTGTGATGTTGAATCAAAGAATTTGCTTTAAATAAATAAATCTATAAAATCTGGATCTTCCCCTTCTGCTCCCCTGGTTGCAGCTGCAGATTCCTCACTACTGTAGCTGCACATCAAAAGAACTTTTCATAGACAAACTGACCACATATATTTCATCTTCCAACACAACTGTTTATGGAGTCTGAGTTCTTGGTGTTTGACACTTAAGACATAAGTAGTAATAAGAAAAAAAAAACAGTCATCTTTGTGTAGAAGAAGACACAAAAAAAGGTGGATGCTTTGGCATCATTCTCTCTTTTAGCTGATATTCTCATGTTTCCACAGGCTCTTTGGGACGCTCCCACTAGCTGCTTTAGGACACTGTCTTTGTGCTGTCTCTGTGGATTCCTCTGCAGAACCCAGACTGTTAATTGCATTTGCAACTTCACTCGGCTCATAAATACCTGTCCTTTTTCATCTGGATACATCTGTACTCTCAAATGAATATGTCCCTACTTCCTTCATCCATTGTGGTCCCTTGGCGGTCCACCCTGTGTAGATATAGTGCAGTTCACTTCTGGGCTTCCTTCTGGAGTGGGTTGGTTAGCTCCCTTGGAAACCACTGGGTGCATTTCTTGGGGAAATTCTGCTCCCAAACTGCTACCAGTAGGCAGAACAGATAGATGCACCTGGCTTGGATCTCTTTGCTCTACACAGCCCTGTGGCTTCAAGCACTACCAGACACTATCATGTGTCAAGATATGCAGCACATAATGTCTGTCTCATGCCATAAAAGTGCTATTCTAGTGGGCTGCAGGAAAGCACATAAATTATTTTTAACACCATAAACTGATAAAAGTTATAAAATAATGAAGTCTCATCGCCACAGAGATATCACACAGTGACAGAAGAGACCCATAGGCAAGTGCTGTCTTGTGTGCTCTGGTCAGTGTGTTCTGGGTGGTCTGGATGTGACCATGCTACACCCCTTGAGCTTGAATCACTCCCTGGGGCAAATACTTTTAGCATATAGAATATCAATAGAAGCAGCTTCTGTGGCTTAGTTCCTCATCCTTCCTTCAAAAGGTTTTTGCAGAGCTATGCTTGTAGCATAATGAATTCTCATAGGATATGGTGGGCAAGGGTGCTATGAAAATGCAATAGTGAGAGAAATGAAATACATCCCTGAGAACATTGTGTACTTTTTTCCTTTTCTTTTTAAGCCTGATGGATCTACAAGTGGGGGTGACTCTTCATGCAGTAATTCCAAAAATCTTTAAAAATGGTGACGAGGTGATATAGAACAAGATAATAAACATGGAACTGTAACTTTGAAATGGTGTTAAATATCTGCCAAAGCACTGGTCTGTAGTCTCAGGTAAATCTTTCTAACTGTTTTTCATCATATAGGAAGAAAAGATTTTGCAGCTGTTGTTGGTCAAATGTCAAGCCTTCCTACCAACTACTTTTAGTTTTTGAAGTCTGGTGCCTTGCCCACAGTGTGAAGCATTTATTCATCATGCATAAAAGATAAATCCCCGTGTTTCTTTTTACCTGCAGAGATTAATGTATGTGATGGACTCTCACCCATTAAGATATTAACCATTGTTAGGAGCTCCTTTCTCTGGAAACCTTTCAGTCAGTGAAACTCATTTACATAAGGTAAGATTTATAAATCAGAATCATAAAATTAATTCCACTGGAAGCTATGCAAATCTCACTTTTCAGTCCAAATCCAACTTTTTCCCTGTACTTCCCTTTCTGCTTATCCTTCCAATCTGGATTTTGCTAGTATTTGTTAATGCTGAACTAAAGAGAAATGCACATCTCCCTTTATGGGAGAAATTATGTTTAAATAACCACATTGTTTATTTTTACCTTTGGAAGTCATTCAGATATACTATTGCCATGGTTATAGTATAAAACATCAATTGAACAGACTAATAATAATGTCCAGCTGTTAGACTAGTGCTCTGCAGATGTCAAGGTGCTTTATAAATGGAGTCCATGTAATCACTCACTTTGGACAGACACAGGAACTGAAAGAACAGAAAACTCAGATTATTTTTCCCATGAATATTCATATTCCAGTAGTAGAAATCAGTTTGCTGGATTCCCAGACCGTATCTAATAGTCACTCTAGGCTGCCTTTGAACAGTTGATACAAACCCTATTCCAGGCATAAACTAATTGGTTTTAGCCAGAAAACTTTTTGATGGAAATGAGAACTGCTTCTTACAACCATGGTACTGAAACTGTTCCTCAGCTGCAGTGGCCAGATAATTATTTTTAAGGACAATTTTTCTACTTTGGGAATGTCTCTGGGTTCCTGGCCAATAGCTCTGAGTACAGTCTGCCAGTTCTGTGGGCTGGGATAACTGGCCAAAAGCCCACTGGCGACAAACTGTGAGTACCATGAGTATCTCTGAGTGTGAGACTCATCTTGGAAGCACCTCTGCGTTGTACAGAACAGAGAGTCCTGGAAAAGAAAAAAAAAAAAAAGCCTAAGAATCAGCTAGAAAAATCACATTTTTAGTACAGCTTTCCATGAGGATTTTTAAAACAACAATCATTGTTTTGGACATGCTGATAAGAACCAACCAAAAGTGTCCAGTGAAAGCTTACTGAACTCAGCAGGATCACAATGATGTAAATACAATAAAAAAGACTTTTTAATAAGACTTTTTAGTTACACCTGGTATGCCACGACCCGAGGGGAGAGGAAAAGGATCGGGCACTGCAAGAAGGGTTCAGGACACAGTAGAAGTCTCGTGGAGCAATGCCAACTTTATTGGGGAAACAGTAACTTATAAAGGGTAAGTTCAGGGGTGGAGTTTTGGACTAGGGAGGAGCGTGGGATTGACAACTGGGGAAACATGGTGATTGGGCAGTTAGGTAAGGAAGGGAGGAGTTTGGAGGTCTCTGGGGGAAAGGGCCAATGGGAGCTACCTCTGCACTGCACCAAACTCCAACCAATGGCAGGCAGAGGAGCGGGAAAGCAGGGAAAAAGGCGGGAAAACTGTGAGGGGAGGAAGAAGACAATATGGAGGATGATTTTTCAAAAACAACAACTGGGATACACAGAACCATATAACAGTATAACAACAAACTGGGGAAAACTGGGGAGAACAAGAAAACTGTCAAGTCCGATATAGTGTCAAATCCGGTGTCATGGAGTAAAGTCCAATAAAGTAAAGCCTTGTCCGGTGTTAAAGGTGTCACTCAGGGCTATAGATCTTTCTCCAGGCTTGGTACTCGTCCAACTCTGCCCTGCGTTCCCCAACACTGGTATCTCTTCTGTAATATTTTCTAGTGGCTGTGGCAGGAGACTAGGAGTTGAGACTGCTTCATAACTCTAGGGTCTGCCATATTTATGCCTGCAGTGCTCACCAACCTATCAGGAGTTTTTCATACTTCAATAACAATGGTATACTTCTTGAAGGATTTCCAGATGAAAGGTGTGTTAAAGAGCAAAATATTGGTATTATCTGCAGTAATTAATATCACTCATATGTAATCCAGATTGAGGAAAACTCTCGGCCCAAATATATGACCCCAGTACCAGCTTGAGGCTCCAGAAGAAGCATGTTCCAAGGAAGCACATGGCAAAGGAAGCATTACTTCAGATCCATATTAAGGAAAAAAACCACATTTGAATGAGATGTGATTTCCAATAATACAGTTGATGGCAATGACTTTTGGTTCTGGAGATGTGTAGAAGTGTTTACTTAGAAGATGGAGCTTGCTGACTTCTGCTCAGTTCTGTGACTACATCACCCATCACGGCCAGTGCCGAGCACGGCACAGCTCAGCACACAGGGGTTGTTCTGCAAGAGCAGAACAAACCAATCGATTTCCATTAACAAAATCTGTGGAGAGACTTGTTTAGAACCTACCCATGACAATACAATTAGCAAGATTTGGTTGCCCATTTTGGTAAATGAAGAGAAAGAGAAGATATTGAGCAAAGTCCTCCATCAGTGTAAGTGGGTTCACTACCACTGGAGCCAGTGGAATGGGGCTATATGAGTTGTGCATAGTGTAGCTCATTAAGGATTTGTGGAGTGTAAGACCAACAAGATCAGTGTGCTTAGTTATTTTGACCTCCTGCTTAATACAAGCCACAGGACTTCCCTAAATCTTTGTAAACACAAATCTCTTTTTTCCATAGAATGGAAAACCATAAACATATATGTTACTCAGAGGTACTTCTGTTTACATTACATAACATTCTGTGAATAATTTGGGGTCATTCTGTAGGACTGTTAAGTGAAAGGGAACTGTTCTGTCTCAGATGAATCACAAATGAAACACCCTATAATACGCATGGAAGCACTCGTATGATATAAATAATATTTTTAATCAGTCATTGAAATAATAATATAAAGTTCACTTTATTAACATTTGAAAAATAAATGTCTTCACCTCCCCTCATTGGACTTTAAAGGAGGAAAGTTTTACATTCCCTGTGAAAAAAATAAAGTAAAAAATGTTTAGAGAAAGGAGTCATCTGACTGGTTGGAGATCACAAATCACTAATAATAATAAGCTCTGAATATCAGGTGCCAAACAGCTGCAGAGCCTCTTAAACCTAATTCCTCTTTCTTGAAGGATATGGCAAGTTTGGAAAAGAGATGATTGCCAAACCCACCACAAAATGCAGGCAGAAATTTTTCTTTGAATAAATCACCGTTACCCTAGATAAAATCATACACAAATGTCTTGGCATGAAGGAATGCTTCAAATTGGTGTGAACAATGAAAACAGAGCCCCTGGAACCTGCAGATAGAAAACACAAATCCAACCCATAAAGTCTAGTAAACAACCCACTCTAAAGGAGGAAGTGATAGGTGTAGATTTTGTTGGATATGTCACTAAGTATTGAATGCTTTCCCATTACATAACAAGGTACTATGCAGTTTATTCCATTGCAGTTTGCCACCTGGTATAACAATGTATAAAATTCAAAGAGCAATTATTTGGAAAAGTCATATGAATGTTCAAAAAAGTATGTGGAGGATGATTATGCCTGTGAGTCCATTCCTCACACTTGCACTTTACAGGGCAGGTGTCAAAATTGCAATTTATATATGTAAGAATTATGGAAAGTTTTAAATCCTCAATATGGAATATTCATTCCTAGCAAGTGCCAAATATCCCAGCTTTATAGATACTGGAAACACAGTTCATCTACCAATCTTTGTCAGCCTCACTCATAGTGCTAATACTCTCCACTATGTAAATACAAATCTCAGCGTTAATTATTATTTTTTGCACTTTGCATTATGGAAACATAGTGTATTACAAAAAACCTATAGAGTACCCAATCTTCTAGAAACCTACAGGAGAGTTACACAAGTCACAGTCTTTTAGCAGCATCTAAACTTCCTGCTTCAAAAAATATTTATGCTGTAGAACATCTTTCTGTGCCTTGATCAATTTTACTTTATTAAATATCAGAGCAGCAATGGAAACTGTGTGATCTGCCAGTTCCCAAGAAGCAAGATGTTTTGGGGTTTTTTTCGATAGTTTAAAAAAACCTCAACTTTGTGTTTGCTTTCTGCTTCTTTTTTTTCCCCTGCATCAATGGATATGTTACATTTTACTAGTTACACTTTACCTTGTCATGGAGAAACAAGCAATTTATGACTGTACTAGAAAAGGGTATTTTCTTTCTGATTTACTCTGTAGTCATTCTGTCTGCTAAATCCAGGTTAATCCTGCCAAGCTCCATCCAGGATCATCCAGAATTCTTAATTAATACAACATAGTATGGTGGCAAAAGTATTTCTAGAGGGACAGGAAAGATTCCTCCTCAAAGAAGATGGGCTTGAAGAAAAACAGTGGCCTGCACTATTGAAAAAGGCAGTTCTATTCCAATTCTGATGCACAGTATCAGAATGACTCATCAAACCCAAGCTACTTAGTAGAAAACTGTCTGATATGGATGATAGAAAATGGGTGAACAAGGAAGGATGTGGCTAAAATCCTGCTCTTCTGGGACCAAATCCCCCATATTTAGGATTCACATTTCTAAACACTGCTGTGGAGCTGAGAAGCCAGAGCTCAGCTCAACAGTGAATCTAGACCAGTCTGTCTTTCACAGCTGTAAAAATGATATTTCCTCATCATTTGTCACTACTAACAACACATTAGTTACAGCTTGTTTGGGATCAAGGCTGTCACTGCTCAAGTCTTGTGCATAAGTCTTTATGCACAAGGATCAAATATGGCCCTGTAACATCACTGAGTGGGAGAAAGGGAGTCTGAGATGCCAGTGAATACTTAATATGATCCAGATGAAGCTAAAAATAGCCCTACCAGGACAACTCCCTATGCTCTCTCTTCAGCTTGTGTAGCTGGTTTTGCCTTTAGGCTATCTGAATAGAGCTAGCCCTGCTTCCAGCCCCTCCATCAGCCCTCCCACACAGATCCTACACATAACCTACAAACAAGCTAAGGCCCGGTGACTGGGATGCTACTCTCGGGGCACTTGCATCTCCTGTAAGCAGTACAGGATGTTGAATAAAAGACAGGGAATGGCCCCATTTTGCCTGGAGCCCATTCTGTAGGATGTAGGCTGAGAGCAGGTTGAGCAGAAGAGTTTTTTAATTGTGCTTTCTGTCAGGGCACAGGAAGTGTTTAAACACTGGGGTACTCAGTGCTGCCCAAACAGCGGCAGCTGGGAGCTGAGGACCAAATCTGAGACACCTGGAGAACATTAATATGGACTTGAGGATTGTGGACTCTCTTAACACAAAGGTGAGCCATTTACAAGCACTGAAATTCAATTCAGGAGGAACATAACCTATTTAAGTTTTAATTTCAGGATTTTTTTCTCCCTCTGTGATGTTGGACAAGCCAGGACCCCTGTTGGCCTGTCTTTCACTGAGATGGTAACAGTTATGCACCTACAGAGGTATGCTAACAGATAGATTGCATCATGGTTGAAGCCTTCTGGTGGGCATGACATAAAGAAGGGATTTTTTTATAGAGTCACAATAGCTTTATTACCATCTCCCTTAGTAATCATATTGTGATAATATCCCACAAAGCAATGTACCTTTGCCATCTTCATTGCCATGAGGAATGCCCAAGGTCTTCACATTCATGTGAGGCGAACTACCAGTCTCCAAGAGATTCTTGTCTAGAACAGATTCTGCAGAGGATCCTGAAAGCTTTCCAAAAGAAACTCACCATGGGTACATGTTTTCCTCCATCATTAGTCTTCAACCTTGTACTGTAGATAAATTGAAAAATACGTATAGTTTCCAAGGCTATAACTTTCCAGCTATGAAAGTTGTGAAGTGTTCTGGCCAATAATGAAAAAAGTAAACCATCTGTGGATGGATATGTACACAGATGTCCTTTCCTCTTTCTGTTGCACACCAGGGAGCAGCACTCTGTGTGGTATCCGTCAACTGCTCACACATCTTCGTGTTGGACCATCCTAAAGGTAAAAATTTGTATCTCTCTGTTGTCCGATTGTTATTATATTGTTTCCTTTGATAGCATTTATCTAAGCATTACCTGGATTCACGTATTTATAATAATTGCTACTGGTGCTTGGCTCCTTATTAATAATAAAGCAGATATGTGCAGATGATATAATAATCCAAAGAATTCCACAAATTATTTATTTTTCCCCTGAAAATAAATACAATACTAAAATACAGTACTAAAAATCTCAGTAAAAACTTGATTCATTTTTTTTCTTTTACTTTCCCCTCTGTCCACCCCCCCAAATGTACCTCAGTGCTACAAAGGGATGCTCTGAATAATGCTCTTTTTTCTTCCTTAGCCTACTGCATGTTTTAGTTCTCAATGCTTCCAGTCCTCGCTAGTTTGACTTGGGTTTTTGTGTTGGTTTTGGTAGGGTACATTTTTTGGAGGGCTGTTATTTTTTTAAATTGCTGCCATGGGGTTTTTTAAGATGAGAGCATTTTCTACATAACAGAGCACATGCCTAGCTTTTCCTTGGCTGTCCTCCTCTGTTAGAAGAATTCCTATTGTCTTCAGCAATGCCCTGGACTACAGTGACACTACTGTTATTTTCATTATGATACCACAGAAGAGCTCTAGTACATATTGCACCAGATATTCATTTACGCAAGGACAAATTTTTTTTTATGGCTCCAAAATCATATTAATGTTTATACAGTTCAAATTCTAAAATTATTTTTAAATGGTTCTGTGTATGAAACAGTCTTTAACACTCTGGTCCTGGGTTATAACATAGTACAGATCATCCTCTTTCATCAGTATCATAATGCTTTGATGATATAACAGGAGTACTGGTGCTCCATTATTTTCATCCCTTTTTTATCCAGGACTAAATTAAGGATTAGGATTCCAGACAACCAAATGATATTGTAGTCAGAGACAGAGAACAGAAGACAAGAAAGGAGAGCTTGGACCACCCAGCTCTGAGGGGGCTTTTTTGGCCAGGGCATCACTGGGATAGTTTTGGTTTTACACTTTCCTGCAAATTTTTCTGCATGACCCTATGGGTCACATCTTTCTTGATCACTGGATGAAAAGAAATGGTTCATGTTTGCAGAGCTTTGAACAATGGCTCTCACTTTTAACTGTACATTGGTAAGATCCACTGATAGAAATCAGGTATCTTTGGATGCAGGGCTACAGCACATCCTGTGTTTCTGAGTCACTCTCTGGACACGTCTCTTGTATTGCATTCCTATAGCCTCTAAAGCATGGCAGGTACATCCAAATGGCCTTCCAGAAGTGGTCTTCAGTTCTTTGTAAACTTTGAACAGTGGCTGAGATTTGTTCTGGAAGATCTATCAGAGACTGCTGTAAAATATTAAAAATAAGCAAATGTGTAGGTTCCCCTTTAGGTACAGTCATATATATTTATATATATGACTAAACAATTATATATATATATATAGTCATCCTAAGCAGAGCATGACTGAAAACAGGTTGTTATAATTGAGATCCCTTGAAATCACAATGAGGAACCAAAGTCATCCTAAAATGTTTGGGAGAAAGCTGCCTCCACAATCCCTTTCTAGGACTCAGAGACCACATCTTTTTCCATAGTGACATGGCAATCTCTGATCTCAGTTTGTCCACAGGATTCTCTTTTAAAATTCATCTCCCCTTTCTTATCATGTGCAACCAGAGGAAGTTCAGAAAGAAACCAAAACAGTCTGCAAAAATAGGGAATGAGCAAATATCATAGAATCATAGAATCAGCTGGGTTGGAAGGGACCTTTAAGATCATCAAGTCCAACCCTTGATCCAACACCGCTGCGGTTACCAGACCATGGCACTAAGTGCCACATCCAGTCTCTTTTTAAAAATCTCCAGGGACGAAGAATCCACCACTTCCCCGAGCAGCCCATTCCAGTATCTGACCACCCTCTCTGTAAAGAAATTCTTCCTAATATCTAACCTAAACTTCCC
Organism: Manacus vitellinus; assembly: GCF_001715985.3. Taxonomy (NCBI): domain Eukaryota; kingdom Metazoa; phylum Chordata; class Aves; order Passeriformes; family Pipridae; genus Manacus; species Manacus vitellinus. Next base: position 7,529,660 of record NW_021938895.1, read on the forward strand.
CTGGCACAACTTGAGACCATGCCCTCTTGTCTTGCTGATAGCTGCCTGGGAGAAGAGACCAAAACCCACCTGGCTACAACCTCCTTTCAGGGAGTTGTAGAGAGTGATGAGGTCTCCCCTGAGCCTCCTCTTCTCCAGGTTGAACAGCCCCAGCTCCCTCAGCCTCTCCTCATAGGACTTGTGCTCCAGCCCTTCACCAGCCTAGTTGCCCTCCTCTGGACCTGCTCCAGCACCTCAATATCCTTCCTGACCTGAAGGGCCCAGAACTGGACACAACACTCCAGGTGTGGCCTCACCAGCACTGAGTACAGGGGAAGAATCACTTCCCTGGACCTGCTGGCCACACTGTTCCTGATCTAGGCCAGGATGCCATTGGCCTTCTTGGCCACCTGGGCACACTGCTGGCTCATGTTCAGCTTCTTGTCAATCCAAACTCCCAGGTCCCTTTCTGCCTGGCTGCTCTCCAGCCACTCTGTGCCCAGCCTGTAGCTCTGCATGGGGTTGTTGTGGCCAAAGTGCAGGACCCGGCACTTGGTCTTGTTGAACCTCATCCCGTTGGAATCAGACCATCTCTCCAACCTATCCAGGTCTCTCTGCAGAGCCCTCCTGATCAACACTCCCCCCCAGCTTGGCGTCATCTGCAAATTTACTGCTGCTGATGATGAATATGATCCTTCTTTCTCACTGAAAGAAGGATCATATTGATGCTCTGCTTGCTAGGTCCAAAAGTCTGGTTCTGCAGTCACAAAGACATGCTTCCATAGCTGGAAGGGTTGGGGAAGGCAGCAATGGAGTGTGAGTTGGCCACAGAAGTTGCTCTAGAAGAGAGATGGGGAAATGTTAGGACAGAAGAGTGGTGGAGTCCCAGAAAGAAGCACCTATCTCTAGATATTACTCAGTGTAGATGATTTTCCTCTGGATTCTACTTTTACAAAATATCTATCTGGTAGGCAGGAAGGCATAATCTCTGTCTTTAAAAGACTTCAAGCTGTGGGATTTGGATTCATGTTTGTATAGATACTTTATCACTATACTGGGGTTAGTCTATGACCTACTGTGAAAAAATGCCTTTTATTTTAATTGAACATATCTTGCCCTTTATGGAGAGCTTGTGACACAAGGGAAACAGTTAGAGAAGGGGGGAAAAGTACACATGACATCCATGTATATTATGCAAAGTAAGACAGGGAAGACTGTTGCATCCAGACATTCTTCATGTAGTTCACACTACTGAAAACACCTCCTTGCTATTCTGAACCAAACCTTATTATAGGAAGGTTTTTCTACAGTGAAATGAAGTAATATTGGAGCTGTCTGGTGTACTTCTTTCATATGTACTTTCTGTTCTTATATCATTTTCCTCTAGTTACTGAAGCTCAAGCAGTGCAGTGCTGAGTCTGATTCTAGCCTGGTGCACAATCCCAGCGAAGAGCAGCATTGCCTGACTTTTTCTTAGATTCTGAGGGCATGGGCTGCTCCAACAAGCAACAAGGGGCATTTTGGCAAGAACACAACCTGGCAACAGCAGGTTGTGTCATCAGCATCTCTATAGTAGTTGCCGTAGTATAAGATTAGGACAAAGTCTGATTTCACAGGCTGTATCACTATGGCTTTCCATTAGTGTGCCCAGATGACCCCTGTCTGGTCCTGCTATCTTCATTACTTACTACTGTGCAATGAGTATTACGTAATGTCTGTGACTTGTAAACATTTGATTATAAATTCAAATTCCTGTAAAATTCACAGTTAAATATTAGTTGCAGATAGGTTGAAACACAGATGTTTCTTGCTGGAATTAGTCCAGAAAGCCAGATTTAACACTGTGACTTCCCAGAAAAGAAGTTATAGAACGACAGGACTGTGGCTGGGACCCGTCACACCTACCATGGCCTCTGTGTATACTCATGTAAATCTTAGGACTCCTTGACTATAGTATCAGAAACTTTGCTATTTGTTGTACCATACGTACACGTATCTCAGCCCTACTTGTTTCCTTCCCTTCCCTCTCACCCTGTTTATAATCTTCCCCACATCTCCTTCTTTTGTGCACTCAGCTGGGGATGTGCTCCAACTAACTCGTGGTACTCAGTGGCTCTAACAATTCTCCTCCCACTGCTACACACCTAGCATTTGACCCGTTATGCTCCTCCTGCTGCAGGATCTTCTGCCTCCAGTGTCCTGCTCCCCTAAAAAGCTATGGATCCAACAGAGGTCACTTTGATGCTTCATTGAGTGTGTCACAAACTAGGAATAAATGAGTTTATGAAGAACATTTGAAATAATTTCATTTTTCATATACTACACTGCTTTTAAGGTACTTTGGGGGACCTTTTAAAGTCCATCCTGTAGTACCTATTAGTGCAAGACTACAGGAGGTGTTTTCCTTGCACCACAGGTACCAAGTAACAGTGCATTCAAGTCATATTAACTGCAAATGGACCAAGTAGCAATTCCAAAGTTCATGTATTTCACCAGTCTTGTGCCTGAAAAGTCTAGAAAATGAACATGTAAGCTCTGTTAACACTGTACTAAATCTTTTTCACTTATTCCAGAATAAATGGCTAAATTTTCCCAGTCACACGAAACAGCAGGTGACTAACAACAGAAAATATCTTGCTTTGCTCCCCTTAGACCTCCTAAGCAATCATTTTCTCTGCTCCCTGAGCCCCTGGATCAGTGACAAATGCACCAGTATTATAACTGAATTACAGCTGCAGAAATGTCAGTGCCCAGAACATTTATCTGCTCAGAACATCTAGTGCCTGCTTCCCTATTTCTCGAAATAGTCCTGCCCTCATCCTACCTCAACATTTCCTGCACATAAAGATAAAACTGGCGTCTGTGCTTGCCAACCCACTTTTTCTGTGACAGAAACCAATGGGAAAAGTATCAAACCAGCAACTCAAAGCAGTTGGCTGCTCACTGAAAAGACCTTTGGAATGCAAAGATTGTTACTTGCAATAGGACTTCCAGGCATATGAACATAGGTTGGAAAGGATTTACTGCCTTCAGCCCCCTTGAGGCTGATGAGAGATTATGAGGATGACATTTTAAGGCAGGAATTGTTTATTTGTGATAGAAACTGGAGGAAAAAAACCCCTTGGTTACTTTTTGAACTATGAGCAGGATTTTACAAAGCAGCTTTCGAATACATTTCCCTTATCAAAATGTCTTGCAAAATCTGAGGGTGAGGAAATGGTTGGAGAACTCACAACTTTTCAGAACTGCAGCTGAACATGTGAAAATACAGCCCAGGAACTGGCAGAGAACAGTCTTTCCATGAGTGGGAAGTCGGCTGAGAAACCTTGCAATGACCCAGGAGTCAGAGGGAAAGGACAGGGAGATTAATGTGATTCTGAACAGACAAGAAGCCCTTACAGAAAACATGCTACATTGAAGTTTCCCTCCCACTCTCTCTCATCCTGCAGCCTCAAGTGACTCTGTGTCTGGATCCCCAGACCTCCAAAGAACTATCAGATTGGAAAAGCAAGGTCCTCAAGGACCCAAACCACAGATTCTCACAAGGTACTGACCACAGCAGTGCCCACCTCAAATCCCTCCAACCCAAATATGACTTTATTGCTGCAACAATATTTATTCCAGCTCTTCAGATTCCTGAAAGGTCATCAGGCAGAAAACCCACAGCCATGAACAGCTGTAACCTGTAATGTTGAGAGCTGTGGGAGCTGTCTGCCTTTCACTGTCACTGATAAGTTCGAATTTTGTCTCATTTTCTTTTTTTTTTTTTTCCAATTTATAGTACTCACAGTATGCATTCACTATTTTTCTATTTTTCAAACTTTTCATTTTTGGTTTTCAAAAAATGGAAAGGATTACTTTTAATCATTGCTGTAATTTTAATTTGCATTTATTAAAAAATGGTTTGAAGCTATTAAAAGTATAATTTAAAAAACCCTTATTTGCAGGAGTTGAAAAGCTTGCAATGCACTCTGGAAGACAAGGGTACAGTTTACTGTCCTTTAAATACAACCCAATTTGCACTCAAGAAAATCACTCCACAAAATGAGCTAATGGGTAGTAAATGGTTTAAAACCATGCCAATTCTCCAAATCAGATTGCTTACAACATCCAGGCAGTGTCATCTTACCTGTTTTGTCTAAGTGCATGTCCCAGTGCCCTGCTGACACTATCGAGATAAATATTAAGGTAATAATTCTTTATTATTGTGGTTGTTGTTATTGTTGTTGTTCAGTAAATATTTTATCAGGGAAGGTAGGGTATCAAGAAGTAACCAAAGAGAAGGTAAAAGTAACTGTCAGTGACTTTATCAACAAACTGACCAATACCTGGATACAGACCCACTACTGTCACGCAGTTATCCACAGAGTTAAATCGGATCTCTGGTACTGTTTTTGGCATCAAACACCATCCTAGTTAATGCCTGGGCACAATTCAGGTGACACAGGCTGAGGACCACTCCTCACTTTGTTTCAGAGGGGTATGAATGTGAGTCATGCCATGCCAGATGGCCTCAGGGACAAATCACGGTCCTTGGCCGATTTAATTTCCTCATGCAGATGTTGTTCCTCTCTCTGCAGAGGACTCTATTTTCATTAAAAATAGAGGAATGAGCTGCTGCGGCCCTAGCAATGTACATTAGATCATTATGAGTCCTTCTGGAACTGCCTGATTAATCCTTGTTTTCCGGACTTTCTGCCAGCACCCTGTCACTGCCTCTCATCCTAATGCTGCGGCACAACCCCTTCCCATCAGGTATCACTCAGTTCCACCACCCAGAAGGGCACCACAAGGGGTGAGGTGTCTTCAGGAGTGTGCTGTGAGAGTTTTCAGTCTGAACTGGAAAGGCCCATAAGTAACATGTAATAAACGTATGGACAGACTCTTTCCCACAAGATATAAAAAATATACAGAGAAAGACTGTGCTAAAAGGCTTTTGGTTTTGATGTCCTGCACTCAGAAGTTACAAAATGAAGCTAAGTGACATTTATAACTGTCATATGAATTCACTACTATATATTTTTAATTGCAAAATAAAACCTTTTTTCTCATAAGATACCTCTCTCATCTGGGATTCATCCCAATTGATGTTTAGGACCCATATTGAAGCTGACTCCAGTTATGTACTCCAGCTGTATGGACCTCTTTTTTCTATTTGCATCACACCTTTTAGCCTGCTCCAAAGTACTGAAAGTTTTCCTGAAAGGCCTTCTATTTTTCTCTCTTGCTGAAATTGTTTCAAAATACAGGAGACACAGAGGGTCCCACTGTTAAGGTGCAACCTGGGCTGTGGAGAATATTTTGATCTTGTGGCCAAAGGTTCTTCTGTCTGTCCTCTCAAGTAGAACTATGTTTTTTACCATCCTCTGCACTCTTGTCTTTTCCACTTGTTTCACTTATGTCTATGTGCCAATCTTTCTTTTTACCCCTGATTTTGATTTTTGACTCCTACACCAGCAAGTTATTGCCACAGATTAACAAAAATGTAAGCCAATTTGCAGAAAAGAGAAACCCTGCTCTCCCACCACATCCCAAACATGCTCCTTCACCTACCCTTTACCATAGTTGTCAGTTCTTTTATATCCAAAAGCATGTGAATACCACTAGGGTTCAGTGAAAAAGTCACCTGCATTTTTTTTAATGGGTCAAGAAATTAGTAGTTTAATTAAAAAAATAACTGCTCTGTTTCACCTAGGAACTCCTAAAATTATTTTTGTTTCAAGCTAGCAACCCACTGGAAATCACAGTGCTGGTTGTGGGAGTTTAGAAAAATCATAAATAAGTCAGAATAGTGCTAGTTTCTAGCAAACATCTGATTTTCTCTTTATAAGTAGAAGCTTGTGCTTGACTGAAGGAAACTAGGGTTTTCATGCTACATTTATGTCTTCTGTTCTACCAAAAGACTACCTCATCTACTGGAACAAAGGCTGCATGCTGAGAGGAACACATCTATCTTCAAGATGGATGTTTGGCCCATCGCCTGAAACCACAAGATCTATAGCTGGAGATGGTTCAGCAGGTTTGGTAAAATGGCTCTTAAAATAGACTGCAAGTCCTGAGCCAGCTTCTAAAAGCTGCCTCTAGCCAGAGCTGCTCCTGGTGACTGCTGTCCTCCCTCGTTATCTTCAGAGCTTGCTCCTCCATCTACTGCCACTCTTCTGTGCTTGGCTTTGGAGTCCCTGGCTGCACCCTCTGGCCCCATCTGCACTTGCAGTGCTCTCATCACCTCTAAGTCTTCAGTGACTTTGGTAATGCGGCCTTTGTGACTTCTGTGTCCTGCCAATGAGTTTGAAGAATGAAGTAGCCAGACCAGCTCCTTCGCTGGGAGGTAGCAGTCACTTGAGTCTCTGGAGGGAGGAATTTTGATGCTTTTTCTCCCTCAGGGTAAAGTAAAACAAGCTAATTAAAACCAGTGAACTCAGGGAGGTGTTAGCTGCTCCCTCACACACTGAGTTTATAGGCTGAATCTTGTTCTCCTTAGGCTTCCAGATTTTTCTCAGTTACTATTTCTCCTGTCACATACTCAGCTCTTTCTTTTCATACACTCACTGCTTGTGCCTGTCCTTTGGAAAAACGTTTCTACAATTCTACACTTCATCAGTGCAATAATCATTTCAGGCTTCCCTGTAAGACATAGTGAGCTAGTGTGATGCACAGAGAAGTAGAAGGAAGTCTTCTTCTGGATTTCAGTATGCTTTCAATGAGGTATTTTTCCTTGACGAATCCTGTTTTTTCATCATCTTTCACTTACTTTGGTATTCAATATGTGTGTGAGTGTGTGTGACTATGTGTTTGTGATCTCCATCTCCCAGACTTTTAGTGCTGAGAAGGATACAAATTTGGGAGATAAACTCTAAAGACATCATTGATAAAGAATTGAAGCCAATTTCATGTTTTAATCCTGCATAAATTATCCTAGAACTCAGCCCACATTTATGATGTGTGAGAGAATAGAAAAATAATGGGATTACTCAGAAGTTTCAGATGATTATAAACATATGGTGCAGGAGGGTATAAGAACAAAACATACTGAGGGAAATATCGGTAAAGGAAAGGTTAATAATGGAAAAAGTAAGTTTGGAACCTCATATGTGGCCTATTATCAAACACTACTGACACAAAAGAATTCCTGCAGAACTGTTAAAAGTGGACAGCTAGTAGTTTAATGATTGTAGCAAGAAAACTTTAGGGCATTGGAAAGGAAACTATATGATTATAAAAGAACTCATCACGTATTTAAGCCTCCTATGAAAAATGGTAGTTTTTTTGTCTGAAGTTCCGGATTGGGACTCAGATATTGATTTATTTCCCAGTTCTGCTGCAGATTTCCTCTGCGACCTTGGGCCAGTCACTTTGGGAGAAACATGTTAAAGCCCCTAAATGACTTATGAATCCAAGTCACTTTACCAAAATTGGCATAGCAGCAGATTCACAATGGGAAAAGCTTGTAGGAATCCTGACCATAGCCAAGGCTACCCCTGAAGTGACAGTGTTCTGCCCTGTCACTTCTCAGTTCTGAGCACCAACAGGCTGCTGTCCCTCAGGGAAGATGGCTGCCTTCTGAATGCTCATGAACGATGAGCAGGGAGGGAGGAATCAGCTGTCCTCTGACCTCCTGTAGGTGCTGTGGAACAGGCAATCTTGGGAGCTGCTCCCTCTCGTGTTTTCCAGTATCTGATCAATTTTCATCAGTGGCTCATTTCTGGGAGAGGCTCAGATGTGATGCCTGGATCTGTGCAGGCAGAAGATGCCAGGATTAACATGGTCATCAGGTTTACCCTGTAAAAACAGGGGTTCCCATGCATTGTCATCCTACTTTGTTCAAAAAAGAAAGAATCAGGAACAACCATCCCTTGCAAGGGCAATTGGGTTTAGTGTGGCATCTAGGTCACTGCCTACCCACAGCCCTCAGCCTCAGAGCTGAAACCTACTTCCCAAAAGTTCAAGGGAAGTGGTAGGAAAGAGGAGCATGGGCAGGCTGTCCTCTCTTTCCCTCATTTTGTGAAGCTGAACTCTAACCAAAACACAGAGCTCCTCTTTTCTTCCTTCAATCCTTGGGCTTCCTTATCAGGGTTAGGAACGGAGTGTTTATTTGTTTGCCAGTGCAGGAATTAGCTTCCTAAGGAAACTCACCTAGCAACCAAGCAAGCATGTAAACTTGAAGCACCTAAGTGTTGTTGCTTCCAGATTTCTGACAGCTTTGAAAAATGGACACTTTCTGCTGTCACCAGCTTGTGAAGTACAAATAGCAATAGCAGAATATTCTTTATCTCCCTCATCCTGTATTAGTCCATGTTATACATGGTCTTGCAACTCACACATAAAATTGGAATGCAAGCAGTAATAAACCTGTAACGTAAGTAGGGGAACCAAGGATGACTGTTCACTCTAGATTTCCATATGCTATAGCAATGATAAAAGGATCTTACAGGCATTTCTCTCTCTACCTTAATATGCAGCATGGTCATAACTCAGAAACTGCTTTGGACAGGATTCACAAACTGCTGTGTCTGTGTAAAGTCAGTTGAAAGTAAATAACATATTTTCCACTTCAGTCTCTTGGATATCTCCATTTGCCATGATTTGTTTCATTCTACATGGAAGTATATGAAGCTTAAGATACTTATAAGATCACAGAGGTGAAGAATTTTAGGTTTCTGAGATTCAAAAATGTCCTAGCAGAGGATCTCCCTTAAAAGCATATATTTTGTTGTCAGTGGTTTTGGCATAAGCAAAAGATCCATACAAAACACATGAGAGAATGTAGCAAAAAGGGAAAAAGGTGGGTGATTATAATTTAAAAAGTAATTTTAATATTAATAATTTTAGTAATTAATGTTTGCTAACAGGAGTGGAGAAGTATAAAGTGATTCAGAAATATCAAGGTAAATTTTTTAACTTTCATCAAAACATTTTCAACTTAGAAGACTCCACCTACATCTGCTACCTTCTCAGAAAAACCAAGGCAGGCTGACCTCACTGCTAGCTGAGCTTGATGCAATAAAGGAAAACTATTCTCAGTATGGACTGCTGCAAATTTACATTGCATCAAAGTTGTTTAACTCTTCTGGGTGAGAGTAGGAACAATTTCATATATCCATGTAGCTAAAGTCTTGGTAAGTATGTTAGATTCTACATTCAGAAAAAGAAATAAAAAGTTTCTGTCACTGTAACCTTCTATATCTGCTTTTACAATCAGTGTGATCAAAGCAGTCCTTCTGTCACGGGACAGGATTCCCTTCTGGAATATTTCCACAAGACTTGAGACAGCTGCTGCAAAAATGTATTTTAAAAAGCTGCAGGAAATCTGTCTATAGGTGATGCTTTTCCCAAGTTTTAAGTCTTGAAAGAATCTTTCTTTTTCCTGTAAGTAAATGTGTCTTTTCATTTGCTGTATCTGCTTGTAGAGGGGAATCCTTTCACTGTCAGTTTTTCACTGATGTTTGTCTGAAGTCACTCTGGTAAAACTTATCTCTTTTTAAATCTGTTGGCTACTGTATTTGTCTGTGACAAACTACCACTGAGCCATAATCTTCTGGGTCAAGAGGGTCATCATAATCATCCCATCAGACCTTGGGCATAAGACATGGCACAATTTCAGTTATTCCCATGGAAAATCTGTTGACATGTTCATCCTACAAAGGAACAGATTCCCTGGGGATCAGACTGCCCCTGCTAGGACTCTCTCTACTAGAATTACAAAGGCCAGGGAATCAGCTGAGTAGTTGTGGTGACTCCTCCTGAATGTCCCGGCTGTGTCCCTTCTGGGTCCTACACGCTTATTTCTGGAAGAACTGATAGTTCAGTTATTTTTCCATTTATTCTTTCTTAGAATTTTGCTGTCTGTAAATTACCCAGCAGGACCACAGGAAGTGCAAGGATACTGAAACAACACTGGTTTTGTTCCAGGGTTTCACAGTGCAGCCAAAACTGGTGTCATCTAAGCATCAGACTGTATCGAGATATATGGTTCCAGGGAACTGAGGTGTTGTGAAATCACACAGACTGTGAGGAAGCACAGGGTCCCTGCCTGTGGATTGACCATCACTTTTCACAGCTCACTGAAACTCCATCTCTTTCTTCTGTCCTTGACCGTGCATTGCTATTCACTCACTCCTACAGTTTGAAGGTAAATGATGATCCTTCAAGGCAGATCTCTGCTGAGTTTTGCTCCGTGCTTCACTGAAGCATAAAATGCAGTGTACATTGACTCCACTGACGTGTTTTCTTTCCAGGCACAGAGCTTCATACCCATCCCAGGGCAGAGTCCCATGTTTGTGGGAACTCTGAAGATGGTTTTTTAGTCTAAAGGGTTTTGTGCCCAAAACTTGCATCAGAACCTGTTTGCAATGAATAAGGTTTAGAGTTCTTGGCCCCATGAACCATTACACAGGCTGCTGAATTCCCACCAGTATATCATAAGTTTACTGCTTTGACATGCCTCTCCTTGCATGTCCTCCACTAACTTCAAACTCTGTATTTCCATCCATTTCTATTTTTTTCTGTGACAATACACTGAAGACAGACCACTGTTGCCAGTTTTCTTTCCTTTATACTTAGTCATTCTAAATTCAAAATTTGAGGTGATAAATACAGCAAATATGTTTTCGATTTGACCTGATGGATAACAATGTCTGAGGATCTTTCAACACTTCCTAGTAAGAGGTTTTTACTGCAGTCTTATTTTCTGTTTATGAGAGATATCAATCGCATCTGGTTTAGTCTCTATTACTAGGTCCCATTTTATTTCTTTCAGGATGACTGAGGAGTTTTTCTGTCTCTCAAATCTAAATAATTAAGTCTGTTCATAGATTCATTTAGTCTGTGAACTCCCCTAAATAAGGTCATATACCACAGATTCTTCTTCAAAAAGAATGTAGAATAGTTTTAAGTGGCTGAACTATGATTAATCTGTGGATGTACATGACTGAGAGAAACATTCATCTTATTCTATTTTCAAATGCAGGTTCAGACCCTGTTGCAAAGATATACTTTATCTGAGAACAAGCTATTGGCCTTAATTCAGATATGACCAAATTATATAACAGTGTTTATTAGGTCAAATTTCCGATGTCTTCTCAGGTTAAAATAAAATTAATCAGTGCATAAGTTTTTTGCTTTTTTATTTGATTTGTTATCCAGTTCTGTAACTGTGAGAGAGGTGGTATAGATTTCAGCTGATGTGAATTGAAGCCAATTAGGTAAAAGAGAACCCCAGATTTTCAGAAGTGCATTACAATCTCTCTAGAAAATAGGTCATCTGAAAAACTTTCAGAGCTAATAGTTCCTGAAAGTGGAATGGCTATTACTTACTGCCACGGGGTCCTCTGATCTTCCCGGGACTCTACATGAGTCTGTTTATTACTGTTTTCTTTAAAAATGGAGCCCTTCCGACCTCTTTATTTTTTTTTTATTTTTTTTTTTTGTTTAATGTGCTCAATACTTAAAGAGCACTAGACTACAAAACAAATGAGACTATCTGTGACTAATATTTTAATCCAGAGCCCTAAAATTCCCTGTGCACAATTTGAGCTGTTGCACAGCCGGTTGACTGCAGACATTGCATCTCTGTGTTTCTCAGGGTCCTGTTGAATCTGTTCATGAGACCTACCTATTCTGTAAAGGTTAGTGCATGTGGGAAAGGTATTATCAGCTTTTCATCGCAATTTCACCTAAAAATTCTTTCTCAACAGAGCGTGTGGAATCAGAGAACATTAAGAAATGGATAAGAGTGAAATACATGGATAGGAATGAAACCCTATACATATATAACATTGAAGAGAAACAAGCTAACACATAGACATATTTACCTCACAAAATATACCTTGTGTTTTCCCAAATTTTCATAATTCTCTTGAGAGTTATAACATATATCTTGTGTAAAGCTCCCCTTTAGAGCAAAGGGCTCCATTTGTATTTACTGTATTTTGTTTACAGAACAGGTAATGTAGTGCATTTTAGGACCCTACTGAACTATTTTTCTTGAAGAAAGTGATTAAGTTAATAATTTCATGAATAGAAACAGGTTTTCTTTACATTCAAAGAATTGAGAGGCTGTATTCATAAGAGTAAGATGAAGCATTTTATTAAGTGCATTCGGACAACAGTAGTGAATGGCAAAAATGTACTGACTGCAGGTGATCAGAAACCTAAAGATACCCTGATTTGTACTGAGGCATCATATCACTGACAGGAGCTGAATCAAACTTTTTATGTTTGGAGATGGTGTATTAAATACAGGAAAATCCGCAGGAATTAGCATTATACCTCTCTATAGTGGTCTATGACAAGACTTATGTGCTCATCACTGAACCTGTGAAAGAACACAAAAAGAAAAGATCATAATGTGGGGTTTTTTTTAAATGCTACAGTGAAATGGTTTTGGATATATTTTCTCTGAATTCAGAGAAAACATAAATATCCCATGTGTATGAACAAGCATTTTACACACAGTATTCAAAAGCAGATGTGCAGCTCATCTGAGCAATAGAGACTACATGAAAGAGTTATGTCCAGTGTGCAGTTCTCCTCAAGTCTTTGTAACGTGTCTCCCTTTGTTCCTACTTCTCTGTTAGATAATACACATATTGAATGTGTAGGATGGAGCTTCTAAGTGCTAAATGGGCTTAGGCAGTCTTCCTTGGCAAAACATCCAAAGCAGAGTACGGTGGAAGACTGATTAATCTTGTGGAGTTTTCATGCCCCCTGGCGGAAAACTCTCAGTGTAGCCGTAAGGATTTCATGCAGAGACATCTCTAAACAGATGTGTGGTTCCTGAGACATAACTGAGTCGCATTCTCGTTTGAGGCACTACACTATTATCGGTGTACAGCCCATGAATAAGAACACACAAGATCCCAAGTTACAAATGAGCACCTGGACTCATTTAAGCGCTGTTAGCATGATGTACATTGCTCATACGGTATAAATTGCTGGCCTGAAATTTCTTGCAGGCAAATGATGCCAAGCTCTTAATATATATAAAATGAACTCTAGTAACTTAAGCAAAATAATCACAATTTTCCCCACAGTCTTTCCAGGATTTCAATCTGGAGGATTTTGAAGGATACACAATACCTTGTTACAAACCATATAATGTTTTAAAAAGTATCCAACTGACAACCTTGGCTAACATTGTATCTTCTATCTAGATTATTTCAATATGTCATGTCCGTATCACACCACTCTGTCCATGGTCCCAATGCCAAGGATTTCTGTCTTGTCCAACCTTTCCATCTGGAAGTAATGAGCTTAATATTCTGGCTCTACCCCCATAAAAGCTATGTCACAAAAAAGTAGCAGTCTTACGAACTGTTGTATACCCTAAAGACAAATTTGAGATCCATGCAGCCTCTCGAAGTTCTACTCGGATTCATTTAAAGACAAGTTTTCCACTCTACTCCCATAAGACCTACAGCATACCACAAGACTGTGAGAGTGATTTGACAACCATTTGGGCTTAAATCCTGTTCTAGACACGTCAGAGGACTGTGTTTAACAGATAATGAAGGGCTAGGATGGTCCTGTGGGGAAAAACACATTGTGTTATAAGATTTGCTCTTACCATGGCCGTTCTTTTGGTTGCTATTCCTCTTCAGACTAAAACGGAGGAAACAGAAGTTCTTTGGTTTTAAATGTTTTCTCGTCTTGCATAAAGTTACTGCAACCTCTTCTCTTTCTCGTTATATGAATACAGAAAACAATGAGGCAGGGAGAAGCTTTATACCCATCAGCTTCAGCTTGAACTCTGACTGCACATTCACCAGCACAGGCCGGTGACTGAGAGCATCATCAGGGCTCCCTTCACTGCTCCTGTGTGGAGACAGAGAGACCTGTTCTGAGGAGAGTTTGCTTTAAATTTCTTCTCTTTCCATTTTTTTTTCTTTTATCACGCGGTGAGAAGGGTGGGACATCACTCTAAGTAGAAGTTTTACAAGTGATGTCCTAAGAAATATCAAGAATTACAAAAACACTTATTATGAATTGTTTTCATTTTCTTGTAAAGTATTTTTTGTCTCATTTTTCTAGAATTACTGATTTTTTGCAAAAACTGGAATTCTGTGCCAAAATGTGACAGTATTCTTGAGACAACTCATCCAGACTGCATACATTTGCAGAGGTAAACTTATCCCATGTACCTTAGGCACCCATCTTTGTTTGGGATTAATCTTCCATTGGAAGTGCCTCTCTCCTCTCAGTAACTATAGACAAAGGTAGGCCTGGAATAATATTTAAATAACTAAAATAAGGTGACATCAGTCCTGTTTTTTAATGCCAAGATTAAAAGCAGAACTCACTGAGCCAACACTTGTGTTTGTCATATTCTTACATCATTATAAGGACTCATTTTATAATTCCTTGACTATTTTAATTGCATATAAATGGAACTCTTTAATATTTAGTTGAAACTTCTTTCAATACCTCTCAAAATAGAAACCAATTATAAGAATATTTTCTTATTCTTCACTAGAAAGATGTGCAAGTACAGGTGGATTAATCATGTTTTTAGAATCACTACTATGCTACTGCTGACCAGAAAAAAAAAAAAAAAAAGTGGAATTTAAAAATGCAGATGTTCTGAAATGAAAATGCTTTGCACAGTCCTGTTAGAGTCACTGAAATTAAATTTTGGCAGATACAAATATTCTGACATTGCCAAAATGTCCTGTTTTATAATTTTGGAACCCGGTATCTAATATTTCCTTTCAAAATAGTTTTGCATGTTTAATGCTCTTATGATGTGTTTCATTTTGCATTCTCAATACAATTAAAAAGTCAACCATAATCAAGGGTTTGTCTCAGACATTTCAGTTGGTACGAGACATTTTTCTAAAAACTTTCTCTTCCAGATAATTTTAAAATTTTTGAAAGTTGTGCCTAACTGGCCTAAAACCAAACCTGAAAACACTCTGCAAATTTCTTTTCTACATAGATACAATTTATTGTTGTTATTCTACCAAGACTATGTCAATCATAGATCTCTTAACAAGCTGAAAGGAAAAGAAATTCACTGTTCCTCAGAGAGGATTTCACCCTCACTGAGCCAAGACCTATGATCCATTTCCACAACTGCAAGAGTACTCTGTACAAAACCACTTTCCTTCAAGTGAATCTGTGGAGAAATTGGTGGTATCTTTTACGTCACTTTGCAAAATTTAAAGTGATTAGAGGAAATAGATAAAGTATTGTCATCTCTGAAAATACAGCTGTGTTAGTTTTTAGCATTAAAATGCCTGACTTATTAAAGTTCATAGATGCTCTCTTTTGCCTCTGTGAAGGTCATGTTCAAGATACCAGAGAGGAAGTATTTCTTCAGAGCTTTAGATTCAGAGACATCAGGTTTGATCTGTTCATTTATTAGCATCAGTTTGTGTAACAGTGTCTTCAAACACAAATTTGCTATAAGGAGCCAGATCCCTCAGCCTATACAGTTCATTTTGTTCTGCTTCATGGCTCACTTTACAGCAGTGGAAAATGATGTATACCATCTGGAGGGTCCTCTTGAATATTTCCTCTGAGAAGATGGACTCTCTGGTTGTTGTAAAGCCAGCAGAAATGTCTTTGATGTCTGTGACACCTCTGCTGTGCTGCCTGGCATAAGGAAAGGGGTGTATTTACAGAAAAGATAGGGAATGTGGAGGAAAAAGCATTTTCACTGTCTGATTTTTCCCAGGATCTATGAGTTCAATTCACTGGCAATATTTTAAAGCATTTCTCAGCAGTGTTTTGTTCGAATGCTGACGGTACTGTAGAGCCAATCACACTTTTCAGCCACTATCTCTCCTGCTTTCCTCACTAGCAGACTAGAAGTTGTCCCAGATTTTCTCCTTACGCTTAGACACCTTTTCTTTTTGCTGCTCTCCAGATCACATTTTATTTTCTCCTCCTGAGTGTGAGTTGACACAATATATTGACTGTACTGATTGTTGTGTATTGACTACTGATTGACTCTTATGCTGAAATGTCACTCTGTCTCCAGAGGGACACCCTGCAGGGAGACAGACACGTCCCTGTTAGGTCCTCTGGAAGGCCAAGCTTAGTGAAGAAGGTTCCTATTCCTCTAGCAACTCCCAGTGTATATGCAGCTCCTTGCCTTTGACTGCTATTTAAGCTTTACTTTACTCAAATAAATCCAAAATCTGCCATATGAACAAAAACCAAGACCCTTAACAACAAAGCAATCCTTCCTTCCACCTTCAACAGACCTACTCACACATGAATTACATTTTGTAAAAAAATTCAGCTTTGGTTGATGTCCTAATGATCTGGTCATGCTCTGAAACTTCATCATAGAAGCAAAGAGTAAAGCTACTACTTTTCTCTGAAAGAGTCTATGGTGCTAGCATAAAGTAAGAAATATGGGATAGTTACAGGTGGGAAGAATAAGGAAACAGGGAGGCAACATAAGTTGTGAAATGCCTAAAATCTGAGATAAATTATCCTGCTTCATTTGGTATTTCTCCCTGCACGTCTTGATAATGTTCATGCTCAGCATTTTTATAAAAGAGAATAAATTAAATCACCCTGAGCATAAATATGTTCAGGATGAAAGTGATTTATCATAAGGATTGCAACTATTCTGATGGTGGCTCAAGAGTTAGGATGATTATTTTATTACACCAAACTTCTTGAAGAGCAAGCAGCTATCTCTGAGTGTTCTTCTGATATCCAATTATTTGTCCACAGGTCACATAAATTCCTATTACTAAGCAGGCTACTTTTATGTACTACTGTTGAAATCTGAATACAACTGCTTTTCAAGTTTCATCTAATTTTTCAAGACTGTCTTTCAAAGGAAATGGAACCTAATGTGATTTAACTGTTGGAGGAGGTAGAGGGGGGTTAAATTCAGTCAATTTATGTTCATTATAAACAAATCCAAATTCCTAGCTAGTATGGTATGACTAACATATGTCACATACTACAGCATGTCTGGTGTACCCTTTAACATTTTAACAGTCCATCAGACATTAATGTGACTTAAACATCAAAAACAGGTTCATTTTGCCATTAATATCCTGAAACAAGAACATCTAATATACACATCCTGAGATTTAATCTGTAAACATAACCAAAAATGTCTGGATGAAGAGGGCTTGTTTATATTTCAGTAGTGCTACTTCCATGAAGCATGTGTCTGCTATCTTTAGTGTGCAACTCTAGCATCCTACCACTGAGAGGGCCCTAATGTCTTTGATACTGTTAGGGAGACTTATAAGTCTTCTGCTGACAAACCAGTCCCTTTGTAGATCTCCTAAAGTTAAAGCTACTGATAAACATAACTTGTCTTATAAAGAAGGGAAGAATTTTAAAACCACTTCAAACATGCTCAAGATTTCCCTATTCGTTTTTCCATGGTGTGAAAGCAGGTTCTGAAGTGAGCAGGAATTAAGTGAACATGCTTCTCTTTACTGAAGTAATGACTTGTTTAATAAACAAGAAGGGAAAAGGAAAAATGTGATGGTGCATGTAGAATGACAAAATAAGAAGATCTGAGGAAAACTTAATAAAATAAAAATGAACATTCAGTCCACTCAAATCCCTTTGTTTATTTTTTCAATCATTATTTGAATACTTGGTTGTTGCATTGATGAATGCTCAAGAAGGTACATTTCTTAGGAATTAGCATAGGACAAAACATATGTGCAGTAAGTCTCCAAACACGCTGTATCTATCAACTGTGTTAGGAGTGAGTGAAGCCACTACAGTCAGGAAGATAATGAGGAAAAAGGAGAAGAAAAAAAGAGAATAGTTGTGCCCTTTGATATCTGCAAGATTGTTTAATCCAGCTCTTACGTAGATAAAACCACAATGTAATTGCTATGGAGTGAACTGCATTAGCAACTATGGCCTTGGAAAACCAGCCAAATACATTCAAGGTCTGAAGTATAGATGAATACTCCAATGAAGGCATATCTTAAATCAATCATTGCACTAGTGGAATTTGTCAACAGCATGCTTTTTGAAGAAAAATGCAGATTCATCTGAACTTTTTACACCAGTGCATGTGTTTCCATTAAATTTTTCGTCAGGACTGTTTTGCAAGCTGAGGCTGGAATTTCTCATCGAATCCAGGCAGAGAAAATCCCTTCTCAAAATAGCTAATGGCATGGAAAACTCCTTTGGCAGAGAAGAACAAGAGCAGGGACCTCAGTATGGTCTCCTGAGCAATCTTATTTCAGTGTGTGAAACAGGGCCAGAGCAAACCTGAGCACGGGCAGATGGCTGTCGGTACAATTAAATTGTTCGCATGGTCCTTGGCAATTGTTTGGCCTGGGCTAACTACCTCTCTCCCAAAAATGTCCCAGCACAGCTGAGGGGATAGTTTGAGCCAGTATAGATGCAGTCAGCATGTTTTGGGGGGTAAAAGCAATTAACTATGTCAACACAAGCTGTGTGAGCTGGCCTCAGGGCAGGCAGCAGTCCCTGGGCAATTTCATTACTAGTACAGCTGCAATACAGTAGTCCCTGTGAGCACTTGGGGGAGTTATAAGATACTAGGAGAAAAGACTTTTTAACATGCATTTTTACTGCAAATTTTTCTGGAATGGTCTCAGCTTTGTCCCAATATAGACCGAAAATGTTTTCTGAAACCATGACTTTTTTGCAAAATAAAATTCTTGTTTTCTGGCCAACTCTAGTACCAATTTGACAATATTGACATAAAAACAAACAAAATGTATATGAGGTAAAACCCTAGTGTGGGTACAGTTTTGCAGATAAATGAATAGTTTATATGTATTTCTCTTCCTATAGTGCACCAAAATTAGGGGTTCATTCAAATTTCCCATTCAGATTCTCTGTTAGGTATTTTTCATATCCTCTTTTAACAAATGTAGCATGAAGAAATTCCACATGGGAACAGAGAGGAGCTAAGATACGAATGAACACAGGTAACATATCTAAATACCTGTGTATTCTGGACATACACAACATTCAAGATATAGATGTTGCTCTGATGAGGCTCTAGATAGTCATAAAACTTAGGGCATTAGGGGGACACTGATAATTTATTTTAGGGGATATTGCTTTACTCATCTGTACCATGAAAGCTGTGTGCACAGCTTTGAAACATACACATTCATCTTTCTGTGTGCAGTTGTCTGAGTTTTTTGACTGAGGACACTAGTCTTCCACCTTCAGGTAGATGTCAAAAATCAGTCCATGTTCTGTAAGAGCAGTTTAGAAAATGGTCTTGCATCCACATATCTACACTTAAAATTCCTTGAAGTTAGATATCACGTTTCTAAATTGGAACAATTACCTTTCCAGCAAAGATCTGTGGACACACTCTCTGAAGTTTTCAGTCTTTGTCTATGAAGATTTCTTTCTTCAGAGATAAATACTGGAAAATAAGAAATGCAATGATGGGAAGTACAGGTGAGTGGTTGGAAGAAGCAGCAACAATTTGTAAGGATGTAGATGTATCTGAGATAACATGATCTAGAAGCAATTCTAAGACCTGAAGTGAACCACCGAATAAACCTGAGAGACTTTTTAAAATTAGTGATGAGACCCTCCTGCATCAGTGCATCCATATGTATGCATCATCACCAAGTTTCATCTTAAAATTATATTTCTTTCAGCCTTGACTCTTCTAAGAGCCCATAAGATGTTCTTTTGCTTACTGACTTCACTTGCAGAGCTCTGCAACTATTGTCTATTTTGTGTGGGATAGATGGTCTTTCTTCAGTTTTCAATTTCTGGAGACATGTTGCTCTGCTTTATCTTCCAAAAAGCAGTTATTGTCTTCCCCATACATGAGAGGAAATAAGAAATATGAATATTGAAGCAAAGACTGTTAATTTTTTTCTTTCTATATCACACTTAGAAAACTAATTGCATAATGTCTGAGAAGTTGACTCATGTTCATTGGATGTTTGGACTTAGAAATACACAGTTACAGATACTTCCAACAGAGTAGTGTCTTTCTCTTTTATTAAGATCAATAAAAGTTAATCATTGTGAATTTCTATCAACATTTAATTTCTAAACAATAGTCCATGCAGAAATCAGGTCCTCCACAGGGCTTAGCTATTGTGAAGCATATTTCTTTCCTTTCATTCTAGATTACTTGTGTTTTGCCTTACAGCCAAAATGAAACCTAGTTTCTCTCCTTTGACCACATCTCAGTGTGGATAGTACGAAGCACTAAGAGCTTTCCATTTCTGTGGTATATGCTGTTAATTGCTAACATATTCTGCCACATCATTTTTCACAGTATTGGAACTTTTTAACTATACCACAACTCAACAAATATTAACAGGACCAGACATGTCTTGGAAGATGGTACTGCTAGTATTTCCTTCCTCCTTTGGTTCCCACTGAGCAGATGCAAATTACTTTGGGACTGCATTTCAGTTCTGAAACGTGTTTCGATTTTGCTCAAACCTAATTGGAGGTCATGTGGAGTTTTCCTTCTTTCTCGAAAACAGCAAAAAAGGCAGTCTTTGAGCTTTAATTGCCAAGAAGCTCTCCCCCACAGAATCCACTTAGATAGATATCTTGTAGGAAATCCATGAACAAACACAGCCCCAAATTTTTACTGAGAAATGAGACAAAATTGTAACTGGCAAATACTTAGCCCCTCAAGACCCTGACCACATGGCCTGCTCTTGTTCCCTTTGGCAGTTCCTCTTTCCAGCTCTCTTCAGGGCCTGGGCTGTCTTGGGTGATGTATTCTGCACTGAGCCTTCGTAGCAGGGCATGATCCTCAGTAGGGCCCTTGAGTACTACTAAGATTCAAACAAATGATTAATAAAGAGCAGATCCCAGGCTGTAAATTGCATTTCATTCACACCATTCAAGTCTCGCTCCCACAAAAGGAGCTTGTCTACATTCATTTGGTACAAAATGAGGGATGGACTCAGGTTTCGTGAGTCTAAAACCAGAGTTTTCTTCCTCCATTGGGGAATCTAAGTTTTCTTTTGAACAGAAATTTAGATTAAATAAAAAATACATTGCTGCTTTCACAGCCTTCTTGGCTGGGTGCCAGAGAGTCCTCTCTGTAATTCTGCTTATTCTTTGCAGGTGGTTTCTGAACTTTTATGTTGCCCTGGGCGAGTGACTGAATATAAGTCTATTTTTCCAAATTCAAAATGTGAATAGTTCTGCCTATGACATCTTCTGACCAATGGTCTTGGGCTACCTAACATCTGAATCAGTGCATACATACTATTTTCTACTTGATGTGACTTGAAATAGGATTTTCATTCTATTTCTTAATTGAGACCATAAAAATATATATAACCTGAGACAAAAGACTGGGGTAAAACCAGCCAACTAACCAAACAAATAAACAAAAAAAAAGAGTTCAATACAGTCACTGCTGCCTCAGGAAAGCAGACTTTGACTCATTTCCCAATTTTTCTCCGTTACAGAACATCAATGTTTAGGAAGAATAGGGGAAAGGCAACTAACTTGAAAGAGACAGAGAGAGAGAGAGAGAGGAGTTTGTTCATTTGTTTGTTTAGTGTAGACATGTTATTTAACAGTCCTGTAATTTTTTATCCCTTGGAAAACATGAGCAATTACTTTACAGTGAACCAAATACACTTTTTCTTAGCGTGTGTGCGCATCCATCTTCATTCTCTTGCATCTTTTCAGGGCCTTGGAAGATGACTTTATTTCAAGCAGAGCAGTAATCATTGCAAGTACCCTAATTTTATCACTGATAATAGAGTATTGGGTTGTGTCACTGCAATATTAGGGTATGCAGCCATTATAAATTTGCTTGGATATAGAGACTTTTCTGGGGACTGCAAGTTTTTAGTTATTGGTAAATAAATCACAAAAACCCTTTTTCTGAGGCTGGTGCCAGCTTGCAATGTAACATTTTCAAACATTGGATAATCTTGTCCAAAAAATAGACCTTAACTTTTTTCAACAGCATTTCTAAGTTGCATAATGCAACACATTTCTGTAATGTGTTTCCAAAGGATAAGTCTTGATTGCTGTGCAACTTTAGGCAGCAATTAAGATTTTTTTGTTTGTTTGTTTGTTTGTTTTATAAAGTTGACTTTTAAAAACAGAGCTGGACAGAAAACAAGAATGTTATTTCAGGAAAAAAATTTCAAGGTTTTTACATTAATTTTTATTCTGACACAGAAGGAAACCAAGCCATGTACTTTTTTTTTCCCCTCCTGATGAGAGACACTAGAATAATTGACAACACTGCAATTCTAGTACTTACTAGCATTAAAGAAAAAATCTTGTTTTGAGCTGAGCCACTGGCTTTTGCAATATAGGTCTCATAGAACTCATACTGGATTTGAACACAAAATTTGTAGACCCTGCCAATGAAAATTACTTGGAAATAATAAACATCTTGTAAAATTTCAAGTTTGACAAATCAGTATTCATAAGGAAAAGAAAAAAAATCAACTTCATTCCCTGCTTTGCAAAATTATACATAAAGAAAAATGCGTAAGAACACTATTTTAGAAATAAATTACATTGAGGTCAGAATTTAGAGACTCAGGGTGAAGATTCAGCTTATTTTCATATTGTACTAATTTGCAACACACTGAGACAAAATGTTACCACAGGAAATTTTACCATCACTTTTGAGTGTATAAAGTACATAGAAACAATACATAGAAAAAATAACCCTTACAATTATCATCTTCATAGAAATTAATTTGAAATTAAAAAAACTGAAATACTAGCTCACATATTCATCTGCAATAATTTCCTTTAGTTCCATCTTAATTTTCACAGCTGTCAATACTATGTTTGTGGTTATGTTTGTATAGAAACAGTCTCAGGACAGTCTTCCACTCCAGAGCTTTTGATGGAGAAAATGAGCAAATATGGGCTGAGGCAGAAGTGGAGCACACAGGACCAATCAACTCCTAGGGTCCATGACACTGCCAGGAAGGCTCAGAGGAGTGACAGTCTGCAAGCTGCCTCCCAAAGAGCTGAGAAGGCACGAAGTGTGCAGCAGGTTGGCAGATACAGATTCATTCTTCCATAGTGATGTAGCCCAGCAGAAAGGACTCCAGTCCTTTTGTCTGAGAATGGCATTGCCAATAAGTGCAGGAATGCAGATTTACTCCTAAAGATCCCACTGTGAAAGCAAAGAAACGTGAAATGGGCTTATTTGGTAGCACTCCAATGCGAAGACAGAAATACCAGAGTTTGCCAAGTGAGGTGGATGAAATCAGCAGAGAGAGTATTTTGTTTCTAACTTTAGAAGATACTGCAAACAGTGGAAGGAGAGAAGAGGGTTGACTTTTATTTTAAAAAGAAAACTCTTTAGCATGCATTTTACGCTATTGTAGCATTTGCACTTAACGTAGGCCAGCTTTATTTTATTTATTTTTACATGTTTGCTCAATTTCAGATGGGGTGAGTGAGCCTTTAAAAATATACCCTCTAGGTTCATGATATACATCAGAGCTGTATAAATCTCCTAGGAGACTTAAACAAAGAGAACCTAAAAAAGATGTTCCTTATTTTGCTGTAGTTCTTCCCATGATTAATGGAAGCCTCTGATGATGACTGCAACTCAGTATATTTCTTGGCACTGTCACTGTGTTTTCCTTTCTTCTCAACTGGGTCAAGTCACAGTGACTATAAAAAGTAGAAGCACAAGGTTTTTCTTGACAGTTCATAATATAAAGAGGGCCTGCTCCTGTATAGGGTGTTGTTTTGTACATAACTGTGGGTGTTTGTGAGGACATGATAGAGATCAGAACATGATAACTAGCACAGAGAACAAGGATTCGGATAAACTTTTACAAAAGAAACTCTGCCCCATTTCTGTCCCGGCAGCCCTTCCTGTGAATGGCTCTTTGTACTGGTGCATTAGCTAAAGAGGGATCTATTTTGCTTTTCAGGTTTACAATCACCCAGTTCTGATTTGGGCTGCAGTATCCAGGATGCCTTCTGCATGTCCAAAGTCAAGCCTGCTGAGTGCAGTTCAGGGGGCAGAGCTACTGTAGTGTTTCAACCACTACAAGTTTTGCCAATTTTCTACTGTCCTGAGCTGTCAGAGGCTGGCTTCAGTCTTGGTATTGTCCAATGTACAGGTGACACCCTCTGGTAAACTCACTTGAGAAGTAATGAAGTTTTAGTTCATAAGCTACAAAGGAAAGGCCATATATGAAAAACCATATACATAATTTAGCAAATAATTTTTAACATAGACTTTGCTAACTTTTTCTGGAGCTTTGCTATCTTATATCTTAGTTGCTTGAGGGAATTTTGCAGAAAAAAATGTTAATACCACGTACTCTAATGTTTTTTTGTGCTTTAGATTTTCTTCAGGACACATTGTGAATATAGTGACCATCCCTGGATGGTGGGACTAGAATGTGGACTAAGTCATGTCTTCAGGTCCCATATAACTTCAGAAAAAGAGAATTAAACCACGAAGAAAGCAACAAATTTTACAGATTTGTCCTAATTTTTGAATTTTTTTTTTAAGAAAAAAGGACTGTGACTAATGGGTGTCTCAGGCCGTTGGAATGATAGACAGACTTTTTAGCTTTCATGAGTAAGAGTCACTACTGTATCCTTTCAGTACAGTCCCCGTACCTGGGAATTTTCAGGAAGCCCTAAGTCACTCAGGTCTGGTCATTGACACTAAAAAGGAGGGTGGGGGTTGTGTGGTTTAGACATTTCTCTTTGCCTTATCCTCTTTGAGTATAGGTAATAGAGTTATCGTCATTAAAAGATTTATTTCACAAATATCTAATAACTCTGTATTTAAACATAAATTGCTACAGTAAGTGAGCGTGCCTTGTAACAGAGCCTACAACGTACAGCAAGGCACTGGAGCAAAAGGTCAGTAGTAAGCCAGTGTCAGCTTGTGATCAAAATCTAGGTTCATGATTGAGCCCTGCATTAAACAAGTAGCATTCTTTATTTCATTGCCAATGACATTTTTGTTAAAATGCACATTTTTCTGTACCTATATATATGCAGATAGAATGTTTTATATAACCCAATTCTGTTGCCCATTGGTTTGGTTAAAGTGCTTTCACACAGGTTTACTCTGCTAGATAATAAAGAACAAGACGGTGAGCAAGGTGTCATTTCATGGAGAACATCAGTGATGTCCTGTGTCTTCTAAATACAAGATGCTAAATTCAGATTATGGAAACACCAGCTTTTATAATCAAGAAAAAAGACTATAGCCACCCTTTCATGTTTTATGTTAAAAAACTCCTCTAAGTCTTTTCTTGTGACAAACCAATGGCTTGAAAAATTCTCCTTTTAAAAAAAAAGTGGAACATTGTAAACAAATGACTGTTTTTCAATTTAGACAGCCTTGGGCTAGATGTGAGAATAAGCTGTGAATTAAGCATCCCTTGACAGATGGAAAATTGTAAAGTGAGAAAAACCAGACTGACCTTTAGTGTGGTGCTGACAAGTGAAGGATTACACCATCTTTGGTATTAGGAGCCACGTGTTATGTGGACCTCATCAGAGGACAATATGTACACAGGAAACACACTGTTCCCTGCCATTTATTGATAGCAATACTTGCCACAGTCAAAATATTTGGTACATTTATCGCTTTGAAGGATTAAGGAGCCATTCCTATTAATACTGAATACAGGAAATTACTAACTCTCAGAATAACACCAGGTATGACAGACGCTGGTTTTTAAAAAGAAAAAAACTTTGATTGTGTGATTTGATCTGGCCTGTGGTTCCAGCTATACACCTGTGTGTGAGGGCACAGCAGGGATGGGGGATTCATAGGGGGACTGGTACTGGCAGAATGTTCCTGGGTCAGCAGGGCAGGGCTTGGCAGCCTGTCCCATCCCACTCTCCATCCAGGAGCAGGGCAGCTGGGGGCACTGGGACTAGTGGCAGCTGGAGACCAGCAGTGCTTCTGCAGCTTTGCTGGGGTAGGGGCTGTTGATCCCAGGGAGGATTAAATGGAGTCCTGGGGTGTGGGAAGGGTGTGGAGAGTCTGTGGTGATGGGGCCACATCACAAATGATTACTGGTAGTATAAATTATGAAAATATTATTATTCTTCTGGAGCAAAGAGGACAAGGATTTACTTATTTATTTATTCATTATAATCCTGTCTTTGGACAGTGTGCAAAACTGTATGGTTTAAACACTGATGTTTAACAGTACTGGGAATATAGGCACTGTGGATCCCTCTGTGTACAAGTGTGCACAAACTCTTGAGACCATACACCTGCAAAATCACTTGTGGCACAGCCTGCGCCTCCCTTCAGCCTGGTGGCTCAGATCTACCCAGCTAAAGTTCATAAACTGAGAAACTAATCTTCTCTATGAAGAGGATTGTGTTTCTAAAAGGATTGAAGGTTCCTACTGCAGTCCCAGTAACTTCCTTTCAGAGGCATAAAAACTGGCATGAGCAAATCTGATTTGGCTTAAATTTCAAGTTTGGTCCTTAGACCTGAAAAGCTCCATTTTTAGAAAAAAATACCAAACAAACAAACAAAATCCACCCCAAAAAGTAATACAGCATTAGAGAAAAATCCTCTGAAATGTCAGCAACAACATTCCCCAAGGCATCAATGAAAGGAAAAACAATACTTCCAAGATATTCCTTCTCATTTTAGCAACAACTTTTCCCATCAAAAACTTTTCCCCTTCAAATCTCTCTTTCAATTACTCTACTTACTATGCTGAATATTATTTCGCATTTCCAATCTCATTTTATGTGCAAGGTCTTTTCATGTATCTTTTCATCTAAGTGGACTTGAGTGTTGCAGCCCTAGGAGGCTGACAAGTTAGATTAGCAGAGATGCTTTACTGCCACAGCTATAATAAATTCTGTTCTGGTTTTAGAAGTGTCCCTCTGATCCAGGCATTTTTGCAATGATAGCTATGGGCATGGAGTTATAGAACATTTATTGGCCCTATGAATTTTGGATGGAGACATACATATTTTTTTTCGAGGAGAAATTTGAAACAGAAGTGCCAAGGGAAGATGCTCCTCCTTGTTTCATTCAGCTGATGTGAATACAATAAGGATTCTCCATCCCAGCCTAGTCCCTCATAAGAAAGGGGTTTGCACTTAGAATTCACTATTTCTATCCTGAACCACTGTAGACATGTTGAATTCTTTCATGCAGAGACTTTTTGTGAGCTTTTGCAGTGCTTCAACACTCTGGTAACACAAAATAATTTATCCTGAAAAATTAGTGGTGTTACGGCAGACACGGTCACAGTGGTCTTTGCCCTGACATAAAGTGCTTTGGAGTGACTGTGTCACACCTACAACTGTCTTATTTCTGTCAGAAGCTGCTGAGATATATGAATGGGCAGTGCCAAATGTTCCCTAGGAAACCCAGGGTCATTCGTAACTACTTGGGAAAAGCAATGTTCAATGTTTCCTCGTGAACCATCCCATTAAAATACAGGAAAAATCCATTTGGTCATCTTGGGCAAAATTCAAATTGAGACACTTAAATATTAAATGTATCATTGGGTCCAGTTCCAGTTAAAGAGCCCTGTGGATAAGTAAAGTTGCATAAGTAAGTGCCATTTGAGAAAATCCAAAAAAACTCAGAGCTGGCAGATAGGATACAGGACATACAGGGGACCTACATATTCAGGAACTGCAGCTGGAAGCCAGTGGGAAATGTCAGGGTATATGAAATGGTACTTGATGCCTACGTGTAAGGAACTGAACCTTTCCCTGAAGCTCAAGTGTCTACTTGTAGATATCCATGGACGTGCTTGGTATATATGCATCAGTAGTCAACAGAGTCAATAGAAGTAATATAGTAAGAGGAACTAAATAAACAACTTTTCTGACTGGCCACTGAAGACTGGAGTAATTTGCCCTCTGATAGGTATCTGGTGTAAAAATATCTCAGGACATCTAAGGCATCAGCACAAATTAGTACACAGACACACCACCTACAGATGAATTATACCCTTCTACCATAGATTTGGGTCCCAGATTGAGATTGTTCAACCTGGAAAAAAGAAGGCTTTGGGGTCTCCTAATTGCAGCCTTCCAGTACCTAAAGGGAACCTACAAGAAAGATTGAGAGAAACTATCTACAAGAGCATATAGCAAGAGAACAAGAGGAAATGGCTTCAAACTGAAAGAAAACAGGGTAGATTAGATATTAGGAAGAAATTCTTTACTGTTAGGGAGGTGAGGCACTGGAAAAAGTTGCCCAGAGAAGCTGTGGATGCTGCATCCCTGGAAGTGTTTAAGGTTGGGTTCGATGGGGCTCTAAGCAACCTGGTCTAGTGGAAGGTGTCCCTGTCCATGGCAGGGGGGTTGGAACTAGACGATCTTGAAGGTCCCTTCCAACCCAAATCATTCTATGATTCTATAATTCTGTGATAGTGTCTGGAAAGGAATGTGCTAGGACACCTAAAATGATTCCATATGCCTGCACTTAGACAATTGAACCACATGCTTCAGGTCTGCTTCAGGATGAAGTGAAGAGCTCTCTAACATCCAATGATGATATCAAGTAGATATCCATGGAGATCTTTACACATTTCTTCAGCCTTGAATTTGTCTGAAAGTAATTTATTGCAATATGTTTTTTGGAACTATGATCAAAACCCATAAAAGAACAGAAAATTTGAGTTTCCTTGGTGACTGGATTCATGTGGACTGAAATTATAAGGGCTCTGTTTCTCTGTGCTTCTGCTCAGCATGATTTTGGTGAATTAAGACTGCCAAGGGACTGTCAAGCAGAGTACCCTACTATTTGGTTTTGCACTGGGACTCATGTGTTGCTGTGTTTTCCTCCTGTTATTTTCAATTCTTGCAGGCCTGCATGTCAGATGAGCACAGTCAGCAGCATTCTCTCCCTCCCTATGACATTGTCCCTGTACCAGGACCAAACAAGGTAGGAGCATGGGGTGGCAGCGCAGGAACCAAGGAAGAATCTGTGCTGCCTTTGTGTGCACTGAGGGCTCCCACACTGTGAGGAACTCTCAGTTGGACACATCTGGCTGAAGTCCAGATCATTTAAATAGTTTCAGCAACTCACAGGGTTTGGAACAGATGGGGGAGTCTGGCCAAAGATGCTCAGGGTTTGTGGTTGAATGGGCTAAATTGGGCTAGGGAGTGAGTGCTTGCTCTAACCAATTGCCTTATTCAAAACCACCATTTAAAACAAAAGTACAGCTTCAGGAATCACTTTTTTCCCCCCTCTATTTAAACGGAAGTCCCTACTATACAAACCGTAAAGACTTTTTGGCAAGCAAGCCCACATATGCTCTTCAGCCTAAGACAACACTGCAATCAGAAAAACATACGTGAAGCAATCTGTTAAATTCTTCATGCCTTAAACAATTTCAAACTTCTCCAGAATGTGAAGTTCTGTTCTGAATAAACACCTTGAAGCTCTTGTATGTGAACACAACATTTTTGTATCTACCTCTAAGCTGTAGAATCATAGAATGGCCTGTTTTGGAATGAACCTTAAAGATCATCTTGTTCCACCTCCCTGATGTGGGCAGGAATACCTTCACTAGACCATGTTGCTCAGAGCTCCATCTAACCTGGTCTTAAACTCTTACAGGGACAGGACATCCATGACTTCTCTGGGAAACCTGTTGCATTTCCTCACCACCCTCACAGTAAAGAATTTCTTTCTAACACCCAATCTCAACCTGCCCTCTTTCAGTTTGAAGCCAATCTCCCTTGTACCATCACTACATACCCTTGTAAAAAGTCTCTTCTTCTCCAGCTACCATTTGGCCCCAATTGCGTCTCAACCACTCCCGCTGCTCCCGCTCTGCAGGAAAGAACAAACCTGTTCTGTTTTTAAGCAGCACAGGAAACAAGGAGTTTTGGGGACTTTATGTCTTTTGGTCCTGGAATTACTAGACCAGTTTCCATTCCTGTCTCCTGTTGTTGATCTCCATTTTCTTCCAAATGGATTGCTTGGAAGAAAAGGAGAGCTGTGGTCATTAACAGGTCAGAAGGTAAAGCAAGGTGGGTTAACTTCGCTGAAACTGTTTATGTTTCACTGAGTTGAAGGGCAGATCTCAACAGAAAGCATGGGACAGGTTTCTTTCCTCAGTTCCAAACAGATTGGAGACTCTTTTTTCCTTCTCTGTGTCTGTTACACTCATTGTAGGCAGGTGGTAACAATCCTCTAGCAAAAGAATGAGGGATAATGAGGCATATGTACAATTTAAACACACCTGTAGGTTCAAAGATGTTCACTCACTGCTCTATAAAGGAGTACAATATGAGGGAGACGGAGGATACTGTAGATGATAAAGACTATTTAAAATTTCATTGTGAATGAAACACAGAAACTATTTTGGACGAAGGACATAGTTATTTTCCCTAAAGGTCATAGGGAAAAATTAGCTCTGGTTTACAATGTAGGTAGGCAGGGTTACCAAACTTATCTCCAGCAATTTCTACCCAGAAATAATGCCTATGTTCTGCCCACACAGTGTGTGGATGTGTAGAAAATCTGACATATTGGGAATGTGTTGGGTTCACTACATACACACCAAGAAGAGCGCTCATCTGAATGTGTTGCATGTGATCTGGGTTTCAGCACAGCAGATTTGACTGGCAGAAGGATTCTAGTAAGCTTGAAATATCTCTCAGATGAATTTTTTGAGCACAAAAAAGTTTGAAAATTTTCCCTCTAGGGAAATTGGGATATACAGTAACCCTTGCACACATACGAGATCCCAATTAAAAAAAAACAACAAACACACCAGTGTCAACATGTAAAGGCAGTAAATGAGACTCTACAGGGATAAGTGAGTGCAGATAATCCATGGTCTGAGGGAAGAATAAGGCCTCAATCTGTCATTCAGACAGATGTGAGAACAACCTGACTTCCTGAAACATTCAGACCTCTCCCATTCGTAAGCCTACATCTTTTTCCATTGCATCCTCAGGTGCGGTGGCCACCTCCTGTACTCGTGACCACTGAGAATCAACCTACTTGAAGTTCTGCAAAGGTCTGTCCTTAAAACCAGCTGTTATTGCAGCCCCTTTCTAACAGATACAGAGTTCATTTTTGTGTCTGTGGATGTTGTTTTGGCTCCACATAGCAGAAAACAATACTGATCATTTTGAAAGGGAAGTTCCATGCAGAATTAATGTATAAAAGATGCACACACATGACTGTATAATTACATCCTGCCTTACATTGTGACTGCTAAGCATTCACTATTCTTTACAGGAAATTAATAACTTTACAAAGCAGCTGCTCCATCCACCAGCTTTAAAAAATAATATTACAGTTGTAAACCATGGATTACTCTTTCTGATACAGGTAATCCTCTTAAAATTGACCATTCTGTAATTTAATGAATTTATCTTTCTTTCAATGTGTTTTAAGATAAGAACCAAATGGTTAAATATCCATAACCCACCTAAAATTTTGGACAAGGTATTAAGAAATAAAATAAATAAAGATACCTTCAAGTAGTTTTCCTTAGCTGAAACAATATAGTTTGGATGTTTTTGAGTTAAAGGCATATCCTGGCATATTCTCTCCTTCACATATAACTGTATAAGGAATCACACTTTAACAAAGAAGAAAAATCTCCCCATTTATATTTTAAAGCCTTATTACCAATGGGAATATGAGTTTTCCCATGTTACAGTGTTTTATGGAGCCAAATTAGTCATTTAGTAATGCTAAGTGGGAATTGTTCAGTAACATGTTTTGTGTTGGAAAGTGCTGGTTTGCCAAAACAAAAGTGAGAGGAACCAAGGTTAGAAATTTTGCTGAAACCCTCCTCAGCACTGAGAATCATCTGTCCTGTGATTGCAGCACTCACCTGAGTAGCCTGAGCTCGATGTGTCTCCACTCTCAGGGACATCGAGAGCAGGATCTCAAAGCTTGTTGTTGTGTATCAATACTCGTCACTGCTGGGCTATCCAGAACAATGCTCATGAGTCTTCTTCTTTCTATGTAACAGTCCTGTGAAAAACAACATCTGAGAAGGTTTTAGATTTATCTTACAGTGAAAGGAGGGTACTTATTTACTTATTTTTTGGCCACAAAATTCTGTCATGGCAGGGTCACCCTATATAGTTCTAACAACACTCACAGATTGTTCAGTAAGAATTGGTCTTTGAGATTCCTCTTGGCTCTAAACTTTTTGAAGGGTGAACTAATGTATGGATAAGAAAGTACACTATCAGGTTTCCTGGGATCTGGTTTCAGAAAATTTCTCAGGTCTCCCATATGCCTTCATAATTTAACTACTAAGGGAAATTCTATGCTAGTACAACTGATAGGGGTCTACGGTTTATTGCTCTTTGCAGATGTCATATTCTTGGTGGGAAATGGCAGGCAGTAGGATGGTATCGGGCCTCAACACTACATTGATAAAGTGAAACATGATGCTTATTTCTGTCACATTTTTGTATACATAAGACTCGTACCTGTTCTGGTTTAAGTAAATCTTTTACACATTTTCATAGTAAAGAACCTTGCAACAAAGGCTAACAACCAAACCCTTGCAAGTATTTGGAAAGGTTAGTCAATTTTCCACTGTTATCAAATCTCTTTTCTTGAAAAGCTGTGTAAACAAATGCTATTTTGGAAACTCTCAGCAAATGTCCAATATTTGCATTTGTTCAAGTTTATTTTTATTCAAATTCCTCTTCTAGGTTATTGTTGTGTCTGATTCTTTTACATGTTCAAACTTGCTTGTCAGAAGCATTTCAGTCTGAAAATTTGCTGCTTTGTGGCCTTTTAGACCCCTTAAATCCCTTACCTAAGTGCTCCTGAAGACCATGAAAAATAAGGCATAACTTTGGCTTTTGAAGGTAAAATGAAGAAAAAACCTGGTGACTTTTCTGAACTGTCTTTAAAAGGATCACTCCAGCAAGAGCTCTGCATAACTCTGATTCTTGAAGGTTTAGTGTGACAGTCAATGATTTATGGTAAAAATGATGACAGGACAATTTTTGCAAGCAGTTCGGCAATGGTCTCACTTTATTCCCAGGAAATGTTATTATTGGCTGCACTGCTAAGTGCATTCAATACCAGGACTGATTCCTGGCCCCCAGTCTGAGTGGTGAAGGGTGGTTTGTGTCTGTGCTGCTCAGATTTAGCTCAGATTGTCTGCAGCAGTGCTATGTAGTACATGGTCCTGGGCCTCTGCTGGGCCCCATGTGATTCCCCCGAGACCTCAAATCATAACAATCTTTTTGTGAATGGTTCTTAGTTCAGTTCACAGTGTCAGGAATAGTGAGACCTGTGTTACAACCTGACAGAACTGTGTTTTCTTAGCATGGAATGGAAAGTGTGAACTGTGTGAACTGAACTGTGGGGCGAGGCCACGTTTGAGGATGCAAAGGCTGGTACAATGTGTTATAGGAGTAAGCAAGATGAACAGAGCCAAACCTAATGTGACTTCCTGAGCACGACCTTTTGGGAGTGGTTCCCAAAGCTAACTGTTCCAACAACGCTATGAGGTTTTGTTTCCTCATGATGATTGATTCACTTCAGAGAAGAACTTGTGACCAAATTAATGACACTGTATGAATCTCCAGGAGACAAGGATCAATGGGTAAGCTAAGGAACTAAACTAAGTGATAATTTAGACAGATTCCGGTGACCTCCATGAGAGTTAGTCTGGGGCAATGCTGAGTAAAACAGAAGAACCTGCTTTATATTTTTTTCAAGTTTGATATTTATATTTTAGGTAAAGACCAGTCTTCAGCCAGGTCACTGAGAATTTTGGTGAGGTGAAGGATTATTTGGGCAGGACTCTAAGAAAATAGCCATGTGAAAATTAATTAATGACAACATTTAAAGTTGTTCAGAAAAATTTACTTTTCTATTCAGCTGATTTCAGAAACATGTTACGGATAATCTAGCTAAAAATACAGACAGTTAAACACTCTTGATGGAAGCATAGGACATTTCCTGAAGATTAATGACTGTTTGGGAGGAGCTGTGGCCTGAAATTCATCTGAGAGCCATTAGCCTTAGCTAGCCATCAATCCTCCAGAAAAGTTTGGTGCCAGAGTCATTATTACAATTAGGAGTTTAAATCGTATGGGTGTAGTGTATTTTCAGTGCATGATGAGGATGCCATTTTGACAGGACTCTTCTGGAGAATTCTGCATTTGGCTGGATGAATGGCTTGGGGTCTCTCAGGGTATTCTAATTTAAAATAATTTAAAACCTCAATTATGAAGCACCCTGGAAGATCAGCTTCAGAACCAGAACATCAGACCCAGTAATGCAAACATGTCAAGCAAACACCTCATAAAGAGAACAGCCACTTTGTCTCATCAGTAAGGCAGCGCTGGATATTAGTGCTTTCTTAGGTAGTCATTAGCTTCAGCTTAATTAAAGACCTAGGATCCAGCTGTTAATAATTGACTGAAGGAAAATTGTATGGAGAAAATCTGATTTGAAGTTTTTGCTGGTAATGATCAAGAGGTTGTTACTACACACAACAAAGTCAATGGCAGATGCTCTTTTGGAGTCAACGGAAGCAAGAATGAGCACTTGGTCCTTTTCATCAATTTAGTACACAAAGTAGAAGGGATCATGTCTTTTCATAGTTCAAGAGAAACTTTTCTCTAATGCCTTTTGAACTGTTTGACTATAATGACAAAGCTCTATCCAATTATTTTTTAGTTACAACTGCTTGTTCTTACTTCACAGATTTCATAAATAAAGCAAGATGGATTTATCCAAATTCACTTCCTGTGTGTAGGAGACTATTTGACTTTCTGCTGTTATCCTGGTACCAAGCTAAAGGATGAGTCTTCAACTAAAGTATGTTTTACAGTTTTGTGCTATGGGGCTATCAAGAGATGGAAAATCTGCTGCCTTTCTTGGTATTTCTTTCCATTCATTTATTAACTCCTTGTAAGTATGTATCCCCCTTCTTTCTAAACTGGACTGATCTGGCTCCATCTACAAGCCTGTTCTTATAGCTAATAAGCTAGCTTTTCCTGGTAATTATTATTTGACATTTCTTTCTCAATCTTGCAGTGTAATCAAGTCAACTTCTTGTTTTACTGATAGCCAGCAAAACCCAACTCCTTTAATCTCTTTACTGAGTCACCCAAGCTGCAAAGAAGAGTAAAGTACTTTACGTTGTAGAAATGTAATGGCCACATTCACCATGGAGAAGTTTATACTCTGTTGATTTTCCATCAGGACAAACAGTTTTATTGGATTCACTGCTTTCCAGGATAGCGAAGGCAAGTACACCATTCCTTGTTCTCCAATGCATAGCTTCATGTTTGGTTGTAGTGAGTATTTTGTTTGAATATTTTGTTTAAATTGGCCCAGCTTTTTGATTAGTCCAGAACATTCTGTCATTCGTTATTACCCTGCCAACCTGTGTGTCATCTGCTAATTTTATCCATAGTAGAATTGGGCATAAATGTTCCACTTCAGCAATATTTAGTCAAAAATTCTTGTTCATGAACCTAAACTATTTATGTGTAAACATCCTGGATTCAATGAACATTTCCCAACAGGTTTTCCTTGAGACTGAAGACCCTGAAAATGGCTACATTTTATAGACTTAAATCACTATCCCAGAAAATTGAGTAAAAAACACTGTTTTTCAAAAGTTTGGTTACTTTGGAGATTTCAGATAACTTTGGGACTGATTCAAAGCCCATTAAAGTCAGTGGGAATCTATATATTGACTTAATTTGCCATTGGAAAAGTCTTTTTTTGTGTAGTGCTCAGGTTTAAATTTTTTCTTTATAGACATGCAGTTTTGTCCATGCTGAAAAATTCTTCACTAAAAAAAAAAAAAAAGCAGATCATCAGCAAACTCCCACAGCTACATTTTAAAATGATCTGCTTAATTGTGTAGCACTGTAGAAGCCTACAAACTTCTTTGGCTTATTCCTAAGGAAAAAACCTCTCTTCCTTTTTTTTGTAACTTTGTCTCTGCACCCAAGCACACAAGTAGTGGTGAAGGAATACGAAAGAAGGGATGGGTTGTGGGGTATAAAGGAGAGCAAGGAAATAAATAAAGGCTTCAGCTCTGTGCAGTTGTTTTACAGTTCATTTTGGAAAGTGCCAAATTCACCATGAAGGGGGGAAAATGAAAAGAGACTGAACAAGTTAGACTGGTTAGCAGATTGCTAACAGTAAAATATTATGTCCTCTAAAGGGGAACAGTGTAATATTCTTAATCCAGACAACAATATTTCTGACAAATCAGGTTGTCGTTGGTGAGATGCAGGACAGGAAATCCTATCTTTAAGTTATTAGAAGGGTTGTACTAGGGTTTCTTAGAAGTATAAATGTGACTTCTAGAAAAGTTCATTTTCTTAAGTTTTCCACAATCTCATTATACTTTGATTTTAATATTTCGTCATTTGACTGTTCACCTATACTTCCTTCTTGCCAGTGAGAATGTGTTCAGTAATGGGTACAGCGCTGGTAGGATTTTTAGAGCAATGTGTGATCCTATAGCAGAGGTATCCATATGTGTGATGAGCAACAGGAGATTTCTATGCTCAGAAGAAACGTAAGAGTAATTTTCTCCAAATGAGAAAGTGCAAGGGAAATGTGTCAGAATGAATACGAGAAAATTATCTGCCATAAGCAGTCATCATTCCCGAGGGAGGGTGAGTGGAAAGGACAGGGGATTTTGTGTTCCACTCTTAAAAAAGCTCACAGTACTCATGAGCTACCAACCTGCAAACCACAGAGGTTGCCACTTTTTATTAGCCCTGTTCAGATAAGGGCTTATCCTTTCTAAAATGGTGTGCACTACCAACTGGTTTGTAGTCCATAAGTTTCCTTGTACCTTGGTGAGTGTAAATCTAGACAGCTATGGTAGCTCTGCATTCTCACTGCAGTCATTTTCCAGTTTGACAGGCTATGAGGGAGCATATAAAGCAGCAAAGGAAATGCAAGACATCTGTAACAAAACCAGTGAACATGCTATTGATTTGTTTCCCTTGCTGGTGTGGTCCTGGCGTTGGTCTCTTTCTCCAGAGAAATGAGTTAAAGAAACAAGTCCAGTAGAGAACATGGAATTTTACTTCCATTCATCTTCCTTATTTTGCAAGCACCACATTCTGCAAATCCCATGCCAGCAAAGCTCTTGGATCAGTCCTCAAATTCTTCTGGATCCTTAAGGGAGGAGATGTCAGAGCTGGCCAAGAATCTAAGTGGAAACTGATGACAGAAGCTGACATTAATCAGCTCCACAGTATGTTCTGCCCAGCAGGTTTCTTCCAATAAATCAAAGGGCTTCACATCCAAAGGGCATTTAACCATTAGAGAGCAAGTGTTCACTGTGGTCTGCAGCAGCTAAAGATGATGAATTTAATATTGATTTTCATATATATACCCATCCACATAGCATGTTTGTATGATTTTACATATAAATACACTGGAAAAAATTCTCAGCTGGGGCAAGTCAGTAAAACCCCACTTATTTTACTACTTCACATGAACTTAAAGTTTATTCCACAGTATATGAACAGAATGAAATGGTGCTATGATTTCATAGTTTTTCTTTCTTCCTTTTTTTTTTTTCTTTTTTTTTTTTCCCTGACAGTGATGGGAAACAAAAACACCAAATTTGCAGAATTTCTGCCATCAGCTTCTGTGATAAGCTGTTTCCCTATGGTGAGCACAGAGCAGTCATTAAAGGAGACAAAGTAAACAGAGTGCTACATATAGGTCAAGATCACTTGTCAGTGGGAGTATGAATCCATAGCTACTCACAGAGGTAAATCTGGTGGCCTCAGCTGGGTTGCTTCAGTGAGCAGCACTCACCGATGTCAAGAGGATTTTAGCACTCTGAAGAGACTCTTATTCCTCAATTTTTAAATTTTGGGGGGAATGGTGGTGGTGGTTTTACTCTCGTCTT
This sequence comes from Manacus vitellinus, assembly GCF_001715985.3. NCBI lineage: Eukaryota > Metazoa > Chordata > Aves > Passeriformes > Pipridae > Manacus > Manacus vitellinus. Next base: position 7,567,417 of record NW_021938895.1, read on the forward strand.
TTGTTTTTTCCCAATACAAATAAAATATGCTTCTATAAATACATTAACAATAAAAAGGCAGACTAAGGAGAATCTCCATCTGCTATTGAATTCAGGGGTAACATAGTGATAGAGCCTGAGGAAAAGGATGAGGTACTTAATGCCTTCTTTGACTCAGTAAGTAAGACCAGTTATGGTCAAAGAATCCAGACCCCTGAGCTGGAAGATAAGGATGGGGAGCTGAATGAAGCCCCCATAATCCAAGAGGAAATGGTCAGTGATCTGCTACAGCACCCAGACACACACAGGTCTATGGTGCCGAATGAGATCCACCTGAGGGTACGGAGAGGGTTATTGCAGGGCTGACTGAGCTGTTTTGTGTCATTTACCAGTTGTCCTGGCTAACTGGGGAGGTTCCAGTTGAGGAGGTTAGAAAATGTGACACCCATCTACAAGAAGGTTTGGAAGGAGGATCTAGGGAACTACAGGCCTGTCAGCCTGACCCTGGGACTAGGGAAGGTCATGGAGCAGATCATCCTGAGTGCCATCACACAGCACATGCAGGACAACACGAGGATCAGGCCAAGCCAGCATATGTTTAGGAAAGACAGGTCCTGTTTGACCAACCTGATCTCCATCTATGACGAAGTGACTTGCTAAACAAATGAAGGAAAAGCTGTGGATGTTGTCTACCTGGATTTCAGTAAAGCCTTTGATGCCATTTTCCAGACCATTCTCCTGGAGAAACTGTCTGCTCAGGTCTTGGAAGGCTGTACTCTGCTCTGGGAAAAAGACTGGGTGGCTGGGTCCAAAAAGTGGTGACGAATGAAGTCACATCCAGCTGGCAACTTGTCACAAGTGCTGCTCCCAAGGGCTCAGTTTTGGAGCCAGTCCTGTTTCACACCTTTTTTGATGATCTGGACACGGAGATTAAGTGCACCCTCAGTCAGTTCACAGATGACATGAAGTTGGGCAGGAGCGTTGATCTGCTGGAGGGCAGGAAGGCTCTGCAGAGGGATCTGGACAGGCTGGATCCATGGGCCAAGGCCAGTTATATGAGGTTCAAAAAGGCCAAGTGCTGGGTCCTCCACTTGGGGCACAACAACCCCAAGCAACACTACAGACTGGGGGCAGAGAGGCTGGAAGGCTGCCTGGATCCCAAAAATTGAACCAATGGTAAGAGGATTGCTGATCTGGAGAAAGAGTCTTACACTGCACTAGGAGAAAACGTATTAGTCTATGAGTGTGGAAGATACACATAAGATGACTAGAGATCTAACCTAAATAGACATCCCATTCATGATCTTGCAGTGAAATTCAGGGGCACACTAGAATCTTTGAAAAACTGTGCAGTGGTTTAGAAGATTTGTGCCCACTGATTTCATTCAACCACAGGACTTAAAAATACCTAGTACACACTTAAACACAAGACCTGGGCATATGTTATTTGAAAACTTTTACCCACAAAAATGTAATACTTCAAAACCTCTCAGACTATCCCAATTTGGGATTACCATTACCAGAACTAAAAGCAGGGATCAAATATACCTCACCAGATTAAATAACATGCTTTCCTTCAAATGCTGTGCCTATAGCACTAATAGGGCTTTAATGTGTATACCCTGTAGACAAGGCACAGAAGCAAATACAAAATGTGGTGACTGGCAAATTACAGAATTAAATTTAAACAGATCATAATGGTATCATTTTTCTTACAAGGATGGATTTAGACAGAAAAATGTGCAGTTCGCCTGTCTCAGACCCCCCTCTGTATTCTCACAGTGTTCCTGCCACCTTATGAAGAAGTTAAGCAGTCAGATAAATTTAAAACACAAACTACAGTGTGTGAATAAGCAGATACCTTTAAAACTGGACATTATTTCACTGCAGTACATAGTTCAAATGCTGATTGAATTTCTCAAAGTTTACATGGGAAAGATTCTGAATTGCAGTTATTAACTCCAGTAATACCATATCAGATTTTCTTGTGAAGGTGATGTTTCAGCTGATGGATTTCATGGTAACACATGAAGAGTCACAGCACTCTCCTGGAAAAACTGGCTGACTTAATCACTGGACTGAATGGTCTTCAAGGTCTCTTCCAAACTAAATGATTCTATAAAAGCTTCTGTTATATTTCTTCCAATGTCATTTACTCTCTGCTTATTGACCTGGCTTGCTAAAATATTCAGGCTACCTGGAGCAGGGAGAGTACACTATTAAGAATTGATAAATTGGATTTGGATTCTGCCCTGCTGAAATTATTTTAGTGATGATACCTTAGGAATTTGCTGGCAAAATCATTTTGTTATTTTTAGAAAAGACTCACTAGTTGGACCTTAAACATTTTATAGAAATATAGCAATCAAAAATGGTCCAGGAATGGTTATGGAAGGAATAGCTGGTAGATCTAAGAATTACACTAATTACTACTCATTAGAAAAGCCAATAACATGGTAACAACCTATAAGATGTAGGAAAAGAGAGGCACAAAGACCTGAACTATGTACACATAGATCTATGAGTTAGTGCAGGGTGCCTTTCAGGGACTAGTTAGATTTTATGCAAGCATTTGAAATGACTCCATTTTTATGGTGGGACCAGAAAAATGATGGAATCTCAGAAAAAGTTTCACAGAATGAAAAAAATATTCTTCCTACCAAGCTGCTGCTGTGCTGTTATCCTCAACATGGCAAACCTGGCACTGTCAGTATTTTCGTGTAAAAAAAATATCAGAGGAGTAGTGATGTCCTATGTCATAAATTGGTGGGACAGATTTATAAGAGAGAAGAAAGGTTTTAATACCCACCTACTCCAAGACTACTTACGGTTAAAGGAAAAAATCCCAACTCTATGCAGGGGGCATGGGAGGGGAGACACTAACCAGCCTGTTTTCTGGCAGAAAGACTGTCTAAAAATGAAGACTCAAATGCTAAATGAAGACCCCTTGCTTTCCACAAATGAGTGAAGTGGACACATAACATGTGCTGCAAGTTATGTGAGGAAAGAGCTACTATACTATTAAACAGCTGGTAACTTACTCAATAGAAAAAGAAGACTCTTCTTCTCCGTTTAAGATCTGTTCTTTCTTCAGAGTGCTACTTCTGTCTTCAACAGTCATTGGGAATTTTCTCAATACTCTTAAGCAAAATTAAGTTTTCACCTTAAGAACATGTGTATTCATGCTTTTGTGTGGTGTGTGTATATACATGTGTGTATACATATATATATGTATATAGTGTTGCTTTCCTCAAATGTCTGAGGATTTGGGGAAGAAAAGAATTTCTTTTACTGTATGCTACTTTTTTTTTTTTCAGGTTTTCACATTTCCAGAAAAAAAAAGTAAAATTATTTTCATTTTTCCACAGAGGGGTTGAAATTTTTGTGGCAGAATGAAAAGATGTTTTGTCAAGAATGTAGAATAAGAAGAATCTACTTTTGCCTCCAACATTCGAATAGCACTTCAATACAAATGGAGAATGTTTCCACCCATATGATACAGGGTAGCTGAGATTAGTGACTCTCATCATTGTACTGGTCTAAACCAGTATCACCTGTGAGGATAGCGATGTGCAAACAGGAAGAGTGGGATTCTGACTATACATAAAACCAGTCAAGCCAACCACTTCATCCACTTGTGGGAAAGAAAGGGTAAAGGATGAATAAACTAGGTCCACACCTAGAATTTGAGTCTTCATTTTAGACAGTTTCTCTGATGGAGAACACACTTGCCAGTGTCTTCCACCTTCATGACCCTTTCACACAGCTGGGATATTACTCTTTTACGTTCTGAAAGAAGTAATTGAAGCAAATATCTTGGGGCAGCATCTGTGGGTGGTTATACCAGTTAGCTCAGAAGTGAAAGGAACTATCTGTTCTCATGGAACTGATCTGCACATGGACATGGGAAGAGACATTTAGAAGGAAATTGCTTAAAAATCCAGTGGAGTGTTAGAGCCTCTGAACAAAGTTTTTGACAAGGAGACATTTGGTCAAAACTGAAGCCAGTTACAACATTGCAGTGCATACAAAGACCCCCCCCCAGTCCATATTAATTTTAGAATTGCGCGCTCAACTGATGTGTGAATACACGGTTTGGGAACTAGAAGGTTTTTCTTCTTCTTGTTACTTGTTTGTTATTTTGCCTTCGCTCCACTTCGTGTATTAGTAAATGGGAGAGTGCCAGAGGTGCAGGGAGTTAGTTGCAAGGGAATGACCAAGGAGACTGCTGGCACACAGCCCTGCAGCACTGTCATTAGAGGCAACAGATTCAGGCACCTTCTCAGTGCACCCAAGTTTAAATCATTGCCATTGTAGGTGCTACATCTAATCAATGGAACTTGAAAGGGTATCTCCTGGAAGTAGTTCATTTGTGCTAACTATTTTAACCTGGGGAATTTATTTTACTGACAGTCTATGAAGCCAGAGTGACCACACATATTCCTCAGGTGGCTGGGGAAACCCAGGCATTGGTCCTTTTCAGCCAGATTGCTAAACTATGAGGGCAACCCTCTAGTCTATAATGGAACAATATGGCGACTTTCTGTAAAAGTCTGAGCTCTCAACTACATTTTATTTCTTTCTTTATGAGTGATTTATTACTATATACATGACTGTGTACCTGGAGGGTCCAGAAAGATGTTTGGTTTCTTATGAAGCAGATGGAATACATTACATTGAAAAAAACTGGCACTAGTGCTTGTTTTGTTCAATCCCAGAGACAATTTACATGTTAAACTGGAGCCTTCTGAAGGCAAAGGACACAGGCACACAGACCATCTTTAGTTCTTGTAAAGGTATCCTGTATCAGCTCTCCTGCCCGCTTGTTTAATCAAATCATCCTCTTTCACCCATTATCCCTTCTCATGCTCTTATATAGTATCAGACGTAATTTCTTTTTGCCCCCAAAATACATATTTACTCACTTTAGGAGAAAGCAAGGATTATTTGGAGGATGGGTATGAGAAACCAAAGCTCAAATGTCTGCACTACCACAGGCACTTTGCATTGATTTGTTCAAGCTAGTCCAGATCTCTGTGTCTTAACCTGCCATCTGCTAAACTGAGAATACGGTGATTCTCAGCTTCACAGCAATGTTGTGAGACATTTGAGATTGTGAAAATCTCTTATACTGTGAGAGTACTAACTTGGATGTGGTGAACAAAGGAATATAGGAATTTAGAGGGCAGTTTAGATGGGATTTAGAAACCTAAATCAGAGAGTATGGTTGTGTGCTGGTTTAAAAGTTAACCAGCAGGGGGAATGAACTCAACTCAAAGGAGAGATTATAAGTCAGAATAACAATTTATTAAAATAATACAGTAAGTACAATAATACAAACAAACAATTGGTCTCAACCCACAAAAACCCAAATGTATAACCCAGTACCCTGGGGCATGAACAAAGTGGTGTTCCTTGGGCCCTGTTTGAGTCCAAAGTAAAGGGAGAGGGGAAGAACCTGCTGGTGGGAGAGCTGCTGCAGTCTGGCCAGAACTGGTGATCGCAGTCCAGTGGTGGTCTAAGTCTGGTTGAGAGCGATGAGATGCAGCCGCCCTCTGGATCCCACGAGTGGGTTGAAAAATGTTCCAAAACTCCAAGATTATATATCCTCCAGTTCAGGCAGGAATGCTTGGTACTCCCCTCAGGGAGGGGAGTCTCACAAAGGGTGTGAGGACAGAAACATCCTCCTATCTCACAGGCCTCTTAACACCTAGTTTATAGCCTGAGGAGTCAGGCTCTATGGGCAGAGGGTGCGAATAGTCTATTGACAACAATAGTCTAGTTTCTGGGAAATGACATGGAAGGCTATAGAATACACAGTTTTGGGTTACACCCACCATGATGAACTGATCTCAGCTGTCCTAACTAGGACAGGTTGATACAAAAAGTCCGTATAATAGTGTGGGTCCATAGAGATCTTTCTTTTTGCCAGTAGTTACTCAGGCACGTGTATTTCTACTGATGGTATACTCAGAGTTACCACTGACTGAGATGAGTAACTAGGCATTGAGCTCCTACTTGAAGCTATTTGGAATTCAAAGATTAAGCCAAGAACCCTTAAAAGCCAAAACCTACAACAAAATTAGAACACTCAATGCAAGGGACAGCACAGCAATCCAAAAACCTGAGATGCTGGATCCAGGTTTGGTATCCTACCTCAGGGTTAGCTGTGGCACAGATGAAACAGGAAAACTGGATATAGTGTTCTTCTCAGGTCTTTTGGGTTCAAAGATATATCTTCATGCCATGAATGTCCTGACTACCAAGCTGTAGTAGATTCTGAGGTGTCCTTTGCCTTTTTTTACAGAAGTTGTACCAGCACATATTAAATAACCCGAAGGATTTTTGAGGCAAATAGAAAATATATGCAAGAAAAACTTGACTTGGCAACACTCTGATGGATGATCGTTCCTCTGAAGTGGGGGTTATTGATTTGGTATATTTTACTATAAATATTTTCTACTTAGCCCATATTCTTTGGAGTTGGAGTCCATGGCTCTTCTATGAGAGAGAAAAAAAGTCAAAGTGAGGGTCATTCCTGCAACGTCTCTTATTTGTGCATCTCTTGGTATTTTCAACTGTAACAAATGAACAGAATGATCTTGTATCTTCACCCAGCTTCTAATTTTTTCCCATGGAAAGAAAAAACATGAAACTTTCAGACCAGGTCCCTCTCCTCCCAATTGGGTTCTCTGCTGAGAGGTCTGCCCTGGTGGTTTCTATCAGCTATACTTAACCATATACAAAAACCAAGACAGTTCTAGGCAGACTTCTGCAGAAGTGCTCATGACAAAAGCTGTTGAGGGAAGAGACAGTATTTTAGATAAATCCCTCTCTCCAATGTTTCTTACTCACTGCAATATTTTGAGTTTGTATCTAAGCCCTTTTGCTCAGTCAGGCCTTATTTTAAACTCTTGAATTATATCACTTACCAGTAGTAAAGCCTGGTTGCAAACACTTTATTAGCTTTGAAATATTTATTTTACACGTACTGCATAAACGCAAGTTATTTGTGTCATTGTTCCATAAGTTCATTAATCCTTGAGAAATTCCTTCTCATAAGAACATTGTCCCCATTGACAAAACATATTTCAGGCTTCAAAGCTTATCTACTAATGTTCCTGTTCGAGCAAGTGGGCAAGCAATTCCACTTAATTGTTCATGCCCTTGAAAGCAGCAGCTACTTTTAAGACAAGGAAAAACATCCTAACCTAACCATAACTGCAGGTTGGAAGTGGCTTAGGCGCAAGTGTCTACTGCTGTTTTATATTGCAGAGTCACACAGTGGCTGGGGTTGGAAGGGACCTCTGGAGATCACCTATTTCAATCCCCCTGTTAAAGCAGGTTCACCAAGAGCAGGTTGCCCAGGATTATTTCCAGATGGGCTTTGAATATCTCCAGAGAAGGAGACTCCACAATTTCTCTGGGCAACCTATTCCCGTGCTCTGTCACTCCTGAAGTAAAGAAAGTTTTCCTCATATTTAGACAAATCTTCCTGTGTTCCAGTTTCTTCCAATATACTGCCCTTATCCTGTTACTGAGCACCACTGAAGAGAGTCAAGATCCATCCTCTTGAAACCTATCCTGAAGGTATTTGTATGCATATCCTCAGAGATATTGAAGATATTCTTATGGATCTGGCTCTTATGACCTTAGAAATAATTTTATAATGGCAGCCGGATGGCCAAACCTACTTAAGTGACATCAGACCATGCATGGGATAAGTGTATCAAGCTCTTGTTATATTTTGTAGTGAAAAATGGCAGGAGACTCTGTGTTTTTCTTATTTCTTTTGAGACAAGAGAGAAAACTCTACTCACTCTTTCAGAAAAAAAAAAGAATGTGTCTGCAAATACTGAACCAGCTCAGAGATCACAGGGCAATTGCAAAGATTGTTGCATTGCTAAAGGGCTGGTCAGTGGTGGTTTGAGCACTAGCAGAACAGTCAGGATAGGAAGATTGAAAATTGAGACTAAGATAACCAGTGTCATTCCCCTCTTCTCTGTCATGACAGGGAGAAAGGAAAAACTGGCATCTAAGTTGGTAGACTGAATTTCATCAACTTGTATTTCTCTAAAACATTTTACCACCTAGACCTTTTTCTGTACCTCCTACTTCTCTTGATCTAATCAAAGTAGCTTCAGATTTACTAGGTACTGACTTCCACATTAAGATTAATGTAAATTTAGCAAGAAATTCTAAAGCATGAGGATTTTTCTGAAATAGCTGTCTGTATGCTCAGAATTAAGGGTCACAAGGAAAGTATGATCAATTAGTTTTAAAGTGAGTGTTAACAGCAGCCTGATGGCTAAAATAGGTATCTCCTGCTATAAAGTTCAATCAGCTTATATTCTGGTCCAGCCTAGCTCATCTTTTTTGGCAAGTACTTGTTACATTTCTCTCATTCTTCAAGTCATATTGGTACTGTCCTTCTTCCAGCAAATGTCAGTGAATGTCTTCACTATATCTATAACTGTTTAACAATCTTTCCAATCAAATCAGAGCCACCTCCAAGTCAGTTTAATTTTCCCTGGCTTTCCTGCAGAGGTGGAGAGGTGAAAGCACAGCAGGATGCTAGCATTCAGCAAGATCAGGTTGAAAAGCATATTTGAGAAACTAGGAAAACAATAGGAGCAGGGAGGTGAAAAATTTAATTCACAGAAAAGAAAACTGGGGAAAGAAGAGCCTTAATAGTTACTTATATAGTAGTGGAACAGCAGCAAAAATAAGACAGAATGTGAACTTCTAGAGATTGAGGAACAAATATGATAAGAAATACATGTAATGGAGAAAAAAAGTAAGGGATGGAATGGCACTGAGCAGCTTAGCAAGAAATGATCTTCATATATGAGGTACCTGACAAGGACACAGCAGAAGCGTGTTTTATCTGGGTGGTCACTGAGATCACTTCATAGATGCTTATGGAGAACTCTAACACAGCAAGGGTGTTGTAGGTAAAAGGATGGTTTACATAATGTGGTATAATAGCATTATATTTTTTATGACACAGAATAAAATGGAGTTAAACCATAGAAGAAACTCCTAAAATGTTTCTTTTGAAACCTGTTGTTAGTGCAGACCTTCAAATGTAATGGTATCCTTTTACCTTCTTCATGACTTTGACATTCATTTCATCTTAATCTTCAGTTTCACAAAGGTGCCATGCAATCTGGGGCACATTAGGAGAAGGAAGGTGAATACCAACATGCTGTCAGTGGTACAGTTAAGAACAACAAAAAGCCATTTAGCACACCAAGCATCTAAACTGCATTCACAGCTTTGGATGGACTTCAGCCAGTGTGAATTTGGTTCACATTCATGCCAGATTTATTTTACTATGGTTTGGATACAAAAATCGAGTGAAAGTAGGGCATTTCCAAGACTCAAACCCAAAACTTAAAGTGCAACTTGGAGCGTGTGAACCTTTGCAGCTTGAAACCAAAGAAAATGTTTGCATGAACCCTTGCTAAGCAAGCCCGCTGTGTTTCAGAGGAGCTCTAATAAAAACCACACTTCCATGAATCACTGAATATTCCGTACTTTGACTTGGTAAATTTATGTAAGTTCCATGACAGTCCTTTTAAAGAGTTCATTTTTCACTGAGCTCTGAGCCAAATCATGAAGTCGTTGATGAGTTTTGCTAAATCCTTACCCAGCATAATCCTACTAAAGTTAGAGGGAGATTTGACTGAGTAGGGAGAAAACAAAAACTGAGTCAATGATTGGACTTGGGTACAGTAGCTTGATTTTATACAGTTTGTTTTTAATAAATCTATCTCCACTAATATGTATTAAACACAAACAAGTTAAAGAAAACTGTTCAAAAATTGGTGAAAGACCAAATTCAAACTGTTTTCCCAACCTGCTCTCAGCTGTGTTTGTACACATCAGGAGAAGGTCTTTAATGACATAGCTAATGGTACTTTTTTCTCACAAATCTTCTCCATTCAGTTGCAGGAGAGCTCTGGGTACAGACAAGTCCTATGTAACTAAATAAAGGTATTCTCTGCTGCGATGTCTCCATTCTTTAAAACACTGAAAGCTGTGAAGTGAACGGAATGAGTTTTCGCACAGAGTGGACTTGTTAAAGCATTTGAATAATTCCTTTTAGAACTAAATTTCCTCCTCTCTCTCTGCTCTCAGTTTCAGTGATGACAGGAAAAATAATTTCTGCCTTTTACTCACAGTTGATAAGTAACTGTTTCTCTCCCTTTTTTTTTTTTTTTAATTGAAACACTAGGAAATTCTGAGAATTGAGCTATAACACTCGTACTGATTCTGCCTTGACACCATTAAAGGACTAACTCTGGATGTGCATCATCTCTTCCTCCAAAACCAATTCAGACAAGACCTGGTCCAGGACTGAAAACTCAATGTACAATGAACCTATCTAATCAGATCACTGCTTTGTTCCTCAGTGTTCTGGCTCAGCAAAACCCAGGTTTCTCCAATAGCAAACTCTTTGCAAGTTCAGCTTGCTGTTTTTCTGGTCTGCAACCTCCTTTCTGCTCTCTCACACCTTCTTTTAATCTTTGGTTTCCCCTCACCACCTGCCTGGCTTTCAGGTCCATTTCCAGTTCCTTCATCTTATTTCAGTCACTTTTCTGTGTCAATTCCAGACACAGTTCCCACCAATCCATCCCAGTTTCTCTGGTACTATGTTTTCATAGCCCCCTGCAACCACCGTATTTTGTTTTTTAACTTCTCGCGATTCACACACCCGAGGCCTCTCTATTCCACTTTTCCTGGTTGCCTTTGATGCATTCGACATGGCTTTGATACTTTTGGAGTTTGGTGCCCCATCTGGAAGCAGCCATGAGGATGGGAGGTGACAGAGAAAGGTGAAATTCATTTTTGTCATCCTTACTGGGCAAGGAAACCAAGTGGAGAAGCACTTTTCACTGACATATTTCAGTATCTTTCTAGTTGGTTGTCTGTAGGGTTGCCTCCTCTCGGTAAAGTTAAAATGTTCAAGCATGACTAGCAAGTACTGATTCTCTGGAGAGCCTGGGAGCTAAAATTAAAGATACTAAGAATTGTGAACTGATTTTGTTGCTGCTAATTTTTTTCCCAAGAGCTCATAATTTGGGAAAATGTGGGTTGATCTCCGTATCTCAACAAGTACTGATGCATGAATGCGTGTGAACATCTATTGATTCTGACTTCCCACATAAAGAGCACATGGAGGCTGCTTAAACAAAAGAGTGAGCAGAAGTTATTAGCATTAAAAGCCCCACACCTTTTGTGTTTTTCCCTCAACTCACATTCTGAAAGACCTGAATGATTTGATTGGTAGTTACTAAAAAATTAGCCCAAGGCAGGCAAATATTTCAGCCCAAATGGTTAATGTTCTGGCATAGTTATAAGCAGCTGAAAACTGTATTTTATAATAGCACGTATCAGACAACCTGAATAACATGGAGAGCTACCAGCCAGACCTATAATTAGAATTGGGCAAGAATCAGTTTTCTCATAACCTCCAATATTTTTTTCAGTTGTGCACTGGCACAAACCCAACAACTTCTGAGGTTTTAATGAAAATAGGGAGAACAAACCCACTCCTGTGTACTTGGTGATCAGACAACTTACCTACATCCTCCATTTCCTGGGGATGAGCTCTAACTTTAGGTCTTATTTCCCTTATTTTTTCCCCCGATATAGCTGCTGCACTTTGTATATTTATGATTCATTGATCCAGAGAAAGCCTCTAAAGCTAAATATAAAAAGATAATCTGGTGTCTCATTCTCATGAAGCTAAATGCTTAAATGGTTTTATGGTCCCAGACCTTAATCTCTAGTCCGGTACTCAGAAAGTTCCCCTGGACTGTTAAAAGTCCAGTGTGAGTCAGGATGATCATGAACTAAACGAATTCCCAGGCTTCCCTTTTCGCTCAGAATTGGGGGTTTCTTTTTTGTGGTTTTTACCAGAAATTTTATCCCTGACATGAATATTTCTATGCAGTTTTGGACAAATCAGAAAGTCCAGCTTCTGACAGATCAATGCTGTTCCAATAGAATTTGTGAAACAATTTCTAGAAACCATTGGAAAACAAAAAGCAATGTTCTGAAATCTGTGGGAGTACTGCCAGGGACATTACAGTGTAAAACCCATCATTTCTGCTTTGGCACCGCACACACGTTACTGCCTCAGTAGAGGTCATTCTGCAGCTTTTTGTTGTTGTATCTAAGTGAACTTTAAGAGGCTTAAGCTAATAAGTAACAGCAAAGTTATCCCTATGAAACCAAACCAGGGCCCGACTGTGTTCTGTGTTTGGTTTGGATGTTGCAGCTGGATGCCTGAACTCCCAGTGAAGAAGCAGTCATGAAGACAACTTCTATTACTGACCCCAGTGCTTCTATCATTCCCCAAGGCGTAGTGTACTTCTGCTTTGCCCTAAAATTACTACAACACGTGTCCAAAATATGTTCATTATTTCTTCTCCCTCTGTAGTCTCGCAAAAAAACCTAATCAAAACCAAATACATTATTATTGATAGTCTATTAGAGGAAAACATGCACAGAGATAGTAAGAATGTCAGCTTTGTACAGAGACTGTGAGAAAAAAACAATAAGCATGTTAATGGTCCAACATGTAATAAAACCTCCTTCCTAGAAGGAACTAAGTGAAGAACCACATTATTAGCTGGACAAGCTTAGTAATGTCATGAGTCTCTTCAGAAGCAATGATGATCATTTCGTTTTTCTCTGGTTGCTTAAATATGGTGCAGTGTGTTACATGATTTCTGCAACACCAGGAAAGCTTGAAGCCTCTGAAGCTGGAGTTTAGAGAGTGCATTGGTGACATCTGGTGGAAATATATATAGCTTAAAAAACTATAAAACTTTAACTCATGTTTATATCATTACTGAATATTTCCCTTCATATGAGGGTGTTTGGAGATTCTAGAAGATTAGAAGTGTAGAAATGTGAAATAAGGGCATATATAATTTATGAAATCTAGAAAATATGAGCCTTTGTCATTTGTTGATCTGGGATTCTGGGCCTGCATTTTCACTGTTTTTTCACTAAACTCTTCAAAAGGTGTTGGAACTACCCCAAAACAAAATATGCATGAAGTCACAAACAAATGAATATTCCTGTAGTTGCATTTAAAATGTTTATGGACAGCTTTACAGAGATCTGTAATAAGAATATAAATAAACAACTACATTGGAAAAATCTTTCTTTACATGAATTTGTATTAATGAATAACATATTCTGAAAATAGTCACACACACAAAAAAGGGCACCATTATTTATGTCCCTGTTTAATGCCAATTAACTTTGAAGAAGGTTGACATGTTTCTTATTTTATGTTTTTAGTGATTGCTATCCCATCACCATGCAAATACCAACTAATAATAAATTATACTCTATTCCCATACCAAAACTTCAAAAATAATACATGCATTTTCCAAAAATCCCATGTTTCTTGCTGACAAGTTATAACCTGAAGAACTGAAAAGTTTTCTGTTCCAAAAAATGAGAAAGAAGGATCTATTTTTCAGAATCCTTCCACTTAGATGAAAATTCAGGAAAAAAATGAAAAATCACTGTTGAAAATAGTTATTTTATATTTTCAAATTATGGACTTATCAGAAAAACAAATACAGAGTTTTCAGATATCTCTGATGAGAGAGTTCTTAAAATATAAAAATTCTATGTAGTTCTGAATCTTAGAAAAGATGAAAGGTTTTATTTATGTACAGATATTTGTGGTTAAATTCCTCACATTATATACTCTGTCTCAGAAGTAAGGCTTTTAAAGCACTGTGTGTCGTGTTGTGTGTGTGTGTCCCCTCCCCAGTTTGATTTGTTTAGTAAGAATTTGGAATTTCTTTAAGCAGTACCTGGGCATAACTTTATATCCCAGACCAAGGCAGCTTGCATCCCTGGCTGATTGTAGCAGTATTTAGTATGAACTGGTTGTCTGCCAGACTCATGAGATAGTTGGAGTAGCACTGAAATTACAGGAGATGGGAAATATTTAAAAAATTGGATTTTTGCTGTTATTTAATGGCAAAAGGAAACAGTGCAATCAGGATGGGAACACAAAAGATCTCAACAGCGAGATTGGTGTGTTTCACAGTGCTGGTAATGACAGATGTTACTGGGGAACCTCGTGCACAGCAGGGCAGGATGCTGAGGGAGAACAAAACTAGAGGCTTCTGCCAGCACTGTAACAGCAGCAGGTGGATGAACCTTATCTGTCTGACAGTCCCTGACAGGCTAGGGCCCATCTCTGAGTTCTGGCAAATCTCTCTTCCTTAGCACAAGGGTAATCTGCTATGTGTTGCTATTTTTCACATTAAATTAAGGCACAGAAGAAAGGATGAGCTGAATTTCACATTGCAAAAATCGTACTGGAATGAATTTCTCTCTAGTGCAGCCTTTCTGGAGGCAATTGAGTTTTGCTAGGAGAGGATTTGGCTAAATTACTTTGGAGGGAAGGTTAAACATTCTTCTTTTATTATCCTACCCTGTAACATTACAGGGTCCTTTCACTTGGCTAGCATAAAACCAATTCTAATGCTAAAATAATTAGAAGGGTAGTGTATTTGCTGTTTCAATATGAATAGTTCATGACACATGTCACTGTGGAAACCTTTTGTACATGTTAGATACTGTCTGTCAGCCGTATTCTAATTCTCTGTGCCATTTTTAATATAATCTTAACCTTTTTATATACACTCAGTCTGTGCACCTGCCAAAATGGTATATTACAGGTTCCACAGTTAACAATACCTAGAGCTGAGGTTGCCAAGAATCTTCTGCAGTATAATGCTATTTCCAATTTCTTATAGCTTTTTACTTTAACAGTATAAGCATAAAAAATCTCATGTTTCTTTCAAACTAGATTTTAATATTGACTAGCTTAACACATGGTTCTTTTTTGGTTTTGATTATTTGTTGTTTTTCAGTTGTTTTTTGTTTGTATGTTTGTTCATTTTTTTGTTGGGGTTTTTATTTTGTTTTTTTTTTCATAGAATCATAGGATGGTTTGGGTTGGAAGCAACCCTAATGATCATCTGGTTCCAGCCCTCCATCATGGGCAGGTAGTGTTACCCACAGATCAGGTTGCTCAGGGCCTCATCCCACCTGGTCTTGAACACTTCCAGGGGTGAGTTATCCAAAGCTTCTCTAGGCAACCTGGTCCAGTGTATTACCACTCTCACCATCCCCTCCCCCCCCACTTTTTTTGTTTTGGTCATTCCCATGACAAACTATAACCTGATAAGAAGAAATGACAGAAACAGAAAAAAATATATACATATATCTATACTTTTACAGTCTCTCCCCATAATGTTTAACTGGTTTGTTGAGAAAGATCCCTTTTTGTCACAATCATGTTGTACCTTCATTTGTGCTCTATTACAAAAGATCACATAATCTCATCATGGTGCCATTGTCAATGACAGATGTGATTCACAATTCCTGAGCATGATGCTATTGCTTCCTGTTGCATTGCCACAATATTCTTGGAAAATATAAAAACAGCTGTCTCTTCTGACTCATAATCTGAATCTCCTGCCTAGAGAAATTTCAACACCGTAGAAGACACATGGGAATCATAGCAGTGCCAGTGAGTAAACTACTTAATTTTGTCACCTACTTTTCAGTTTGCAAGATTATGTTTTATTTAACAAAATCAAACACTGGTGATGAAAGAGGAAGCTGTAAGAATAAAAAGTGTTATGTATAGAACACAAGTAAGGGGAAAACTCTATTGGCAATGTTCTATTTGAATATAAAGACAAAAAGCTAAAAGGCAAGAATCAAACCATTTCTTGATACACTTGAAGCTCTTGCAAAATGAAATTAAATTGCATTAGTATAATATTTTAAAAGTCAGCATGTCCATTCAATTCAACAGAGTTAATAAATAGGAACTAGATAGCATAATATGAAAGATGTATGTAGTCTTGAGGTAGAAGTGAAAAGGTTAAGTTTGTTTGTACAACTTCTTTTAATTTAAAAATCTCTATGTTGTGTCAATCATCAAATCAGTGATATCACAGCAGTAACTATTAAAAAGCTTGTAATTGAGAAACATCAAACGAGATTATCAAAAGCCAAGCAACTTTTGCAGACAAAAGTCTTACTCCTGTTGCAGTGACAAGTTAAATAACACTCAGATCAGAGACAAATAGAAAACATAAGATTTCCAGGCTGTTGGAAAAAATTAGGTCCTAAGTACGACAATGAGCAGCATTAGGAAACATTATAGGTGGCATTGTTAGAACAGTTAGGGAAACTGAAGGAAGCAGATGATTGAAATATCAAGGTTATCAGAAATGGAGAGGAGGGTTTGATATAATGAATGATGTAGAGAGGAAAGCTAACCTGCAGAGCAACACAAACTATTACATGAGAGAAATAAGGGTTGAAAGATATGGGAGCAGTCAAGCAAGATTTGGAGACAGATTAGAAAAACTAACAGAAGAAAAAGAACTCAAGACGGAGAGGAAAAAAACAAGTTTTATTAAATACGAACAAAGGCAAACTCATTTCAGTGGAAGTAGGAAACTATTAGAGCAAGGCCAACTGTGGTGCCATTCCCAGAAGCAACATGTACCATTCCTGCTGAGAATACTAGCTAGGAAAGACACATGTCCTAGAAAAACACAAATTGAGAGAAATGAGATGAGAATTTAATACTTATGTGCCATATTGCCTCAGAAGGGATATTATATACCCTTCCTCCTACTTTCTAATCATGCTGATTTTCTGGTGGCTGTCAAAGCAGAGCTTGCAGTTTACTTGAACTGTTTAAGAAAGAATCTGAGTCTTGGACAGCAGTTTCTCTTGTTAATAAAATGTCTGCAGATGTACCTGAGATACTGAAAGGGGATATCAATTTGAAGATACTGCCTAGAAAGCAATTTTAGATTCCTTTATGTTAGAAAAGCAGCTGCACGTATGGTCTCTAACAATTATTCAGTTCAAAGGAAAGATTATTTACATATTTGTAAATATTTGATGTCTTAGAAGTTAGATTTATGGATGCATTTTAAATTACCAATCCTCCTAAATCTCTTTTCTGTTCTGTTTCTTTTAAAAAACATTTCAGAATTTGGATGTCTGATGTAAGTGTGATATTCCTAGGGATCCCATGTTATCTGTCATGTCCACCTGTTGTGAACTTTTAAGTAGTTTGCAGATATCTTCAGTTAATTTTGGATTTTCACTAATTTGAATGTATCCCTAAGAGGAAATGAATTTTTTAAAGTATGTGTTATCATTACCATTCTTCAGGTGGTGGATCCTTTGCAGAGTATAGGAAAAAAGAAAATAAGTGATAGAGGGCACTTCTCGGAAGTTCAGGTCCTGAATAGTCTAAATATATTGATTTCCCTTGTGCCTTTGAAGTTTCATGATCTTCAAGGAAAAACAGGAGAAATGTTTAGGTTAAGGATGAGGTGGCTAATTGGTACATTTGTTCTAATATACTTTCAGGTAATTGTCTGGACATTTAGAAATTGTATAGATTCTTCATCAAAAGAGGTCTTTAAATTGACATTTTTTTCAGTGCTCTAGGTCAACTGCACTTACTATCATAGAAACAGGAATTAATTGGGGGAAACATTGCAGTGTATGTCCTGTAGAAGGTCATAAAAGTTATCATTTCTAGTGCCTGCATCTAGTTCTGGAGCTTAAACATTATCTAACTCCACATCAGTGATGTTGCAGAGCAGTTTAAGAGCAGATGCAAAGCAACCACAGAAAAAACCTACAATATTGCCTCCAAATAAGTCATGCTGACTAAAAACTCGTGTGACTTTTTCTTCTACTTTTTGATTTCCAGACCATTACTGTATACAGATATCATTTCTCTCTCCAGATCATTGTAAAACAGTTCATGTAACACTATGCAACCTATTGCAAACATCACATTACCATGGCATCTAGTATTTCACAAGAATGACTTATAAATTACGGCAAGTTTCTGATTCTGAATGGAAACTTGTAGCTAAGAGATCATATGTGAAACATGAATGTGAAACTCCACAAGCACAAGTGTGCTTATTTCTTCAGAACCTGGAACAAGTTATTAGATCAAAGCTCGTGTCTGCTTCCTCTTTCTGAAGAAGGCATCTCTGTTAATTCAGAAGTCCCAGTTGATATAAATTAATTCTCACTTAGATCTGAGCTGCATTGATAGAGGTAATATTGCTATTGGAAGGAAATAAGACAAAATACAAGGCCCATATAAATAATTCTTAAAATCAGGTAATATTTGTAAAAACAGTTCAGTTATTCTCTCTATAAAAGAATTTCAGGGCATATCGGTCCTATTTCTCTCACAGACATGATAACATTTCAGGAAAAGAGTTGTTTCTGTCTGATTGATTAATTACTTTGTACATCCCTTAACTAGAAAACTACTCTTTACCAAATATATTAGGGATTCCTACTGTTGATATGACAGCAGCCCAAGGGACCTATACAAGCAAACCAGACTTTCTTACCTCTTGTATTGACCTTATGTTTTGATACATATTTTAAACATTTTGAATCTCAAAACTTTTTTTTCCACTTTCAAAGAATATGTGATCTTGTCAACGCAAAACAATTCAAAGGAAAACTCTCAAAATTATAAATTATGAATGAAATAACTGGTAAGCTTTGTCTTTTTATTTTGTTGAGATTCCATTTCAGGAAGTGATCTTTATTTCTGTGAAGCTAATACGTTATTCACAAATGAAATGGTTTATAGAAAGGTGTCTAGTTCTTGTAAAAAACGTTTAAGCTTATCTATTGTTCATAACCTGTACATCTTTCAGAATTTTCTATTCATTGTTCTTGGCTTCTTGGAGACTGCTGGGCATGGTTTGACTCATGGTGTGATGCAGTATGTCAAAATCTACATTCTCGCATTCAAAGAAAATTAAATCTCAAACTGAACAAGCTGAAACTTAAACATATTGAGGCTCTCTGAAAAATGCCCCTATACCACTTAGAAGACAAAGCATTACTGCAATGTTTTCCCCAGAGTTTTACTCTGGCACTTTGGATTTGTTTTTAAAAAAAGGAAGGCAAAATTCCTTTTTTCAGAGATCCACCTGATTCTAAAGTGGACCTAAAGTGAATTGAGAAGTTTCCATTTTGCATTGTGATAGGTAAAATTAATTGAAGTTAAATTTCCTGAGTAAGAACCTGAGAATAAAATATTTTTTCAGTAGTGTAAAATGCTTAGGGCATTTCTGATACTAAACGTCTCCAGCAACTCTGAAGTAACTGAAATTCCATTCCCCACCAAACTTCTGCTAAACTCACTGGCAAAGTGATTGTCTCCTTCTCCATATGGTGCCTGTCCAACATCAAAGGCAAGGAGCCTGGATCCTATTGCTGAGGTAAACCTTGACATAACACATCAGAGAGCTTACTATTCTTCTTGCAGCAACAGAATTTGGAGCTTTTCAAGGTCACTGTCTCATTGCTCAATGAAAAGACTGACATATTTTGAAAGGCATGGCAGCTCAAGTTTGTGCTGTCTTTCTGACAGGCAAACAGGGTAGCTGAAATCTTCCACTCACTTCCCACTCACTATCTGTGAGTGCTGAGATGACCAAAAAAATTAGGCTGCCTTGCAGATTAAGCAATGCTCAAGTACAGACATGGGCTCACTGTACTCTTAAACTGGTGTCCCAACCAACCAGAATGCCTTAAAATGGTGCCCAGGAGGGTTCTGGCCTGAGATGATCAGCAGGATAGGAGAACCTGTCAGTTTGGTACTTTGCATAGGCACAGAAGTACCTGACAAAGAGAGTTTGGATGAGGCCATCATACTGTGAATGCAAAGAGAGCTTGGCAAGAATGAGTAATACCACACTGTGCCTGTTGGATCTGAGAGTCAAAGGCCACACCACAGCAGTCTCTATAAGCATAGAACTAGCAATAAATAGCAATGTCCAGATAATTAATAATTCATGCCTAGGATGAAAAAATAGTAGTGCCCAATATCTTCAGTTCTTTAACCTTCCTCCTAACCAACTAACCACTGATTCAATTCAAGATGCTGAAAATTTTAATTTGATGTTGATAAGTATCAAAGACCTCAGGCTGTTCACAGAGGATGACACTGGACTTGAGGTACCATGAGGTAATGAGTGAAATTAAATGGAAATTTATTTCATAAGCATTAGCATTATTTTCCAAAGGGCAAATTTTGATAAACAGTGGAAACTAGGCAGTTAATTTATCTGGACCTGAATTTCATACTTGAATGTAGAAGAAACCTTTAAGTCAAGGATGTAAAACTTATCATGAGTCTCTGTCTCAGAGAGGAAAAAAAAAAGAAAAGGAAACTTGCAGGAAGTGATTCCAGATCTGTCCAGATGAATAGCCACAAATTCAAAAAAAAAGGATATTAGAAATAAGTGGAGTGTCTACACTCATCTGGGGGAAAATGACTGATCATCAAAGAAAACTACCTTAGAGGCCAAAAAATATGTAGATAAAGTGAGAATAACAAGGAATCAAGCTGAGTTAGACCTTGAAAAGGATATTAAAACACATAGCAAAAGATTCTTCAGCCATGTGAATATAAAAAAAGAGGGTGGAAAAATAAGTAGGGCCAGAATGTAGTGAGGATAGAGTAGAAATTAAGGATAAATCAAGTACAGGCTGAAAATGAAATTATGCTCTAGCTCAAATTTCAAGGAAATAAGCAAAGATTTTGGACATGGGGAACAAAGCAAGGATGGGAAAAAAACTATAGAAACAGAAACCAGCAGAGTTAAGGTAGAAGTGCAATTTAATATGTCTAATGTAGTCCAGGAGAAAAAAAGTGGAGAATAAGCACAATCCCAAGAGGGAATTGGCAAACAAAATTTCAAGTGGTACAGCAGCTATTTTTAATACACGCATGAAACCTGTTTGGTGCTTAATGTTTGGAGGCACCTCACACACAGAGTAAAGAAGGTGGAATAAGAAAATTGTCTGAAAACTATAGACCACCTAGGTTTTAGGTCAATAATATGATATTTTAAAAAAATTGGAATAAAAGAATTATTAAAGGCATGGAGGTTAATTACTAAAATAGTTTAGCTAATGCAGATCATAACAAACTAACCACCCATTTTCTTTTCTAAAATAAATGAATTTCCAGACAGGTGAAATAAGGCAAATATAAACTTTCTGGACATCAGTGAAAACTTTTAATGTGATGGCCAGTGAGAAATTACCAGCAAAGTCCAAGAAGATGAGATGGGTAAAGGAATTGAAAAACTGCTTAGGATCTGACCAGAAAGTGTGCTAGAGCAGCTGGCATGAGAGAAACTCCAGACTGGGAGAAAATGGCTTTGTTTCTTAATGAACATTTTGGAGACGGAACATTAATTGCTATAATAAATTTATATCAATTGATATTGATACAAAAGATCTGTCAGGCCCTGAAGCCTTTCAGAGGCACAGAGTTAGAAGATTGAGAATATGGAGAAACTGGGTGATATTGCAAATGGGAAGATTGAGTTGTGCTTCAACAAGATAAAAATTACATTTGGGATGTGTGTGTGAAGAGGGTGGTGATATGAAGACCTAATTACCTGGAAATTGCTGAGATGATGAATTTCACCATATGAATTCTTTCCAAGATTAACATAAAAATTATGTAGAGACAGGTAAGGATTATTTGTGTTTTACAAAGCACTAATGAAATGTTAGTTGTAATCTTGCATACAATTCTGGTAAGCCATGCTAGGGAAAGATGAGTGCAGAAAAGAACTGCTAGTAAGGTCAGAGAACAGTGGGTTTATTTAATTTGTCATGAGAGCTAGTCTTGCCTGAAAAATCAAAATCGAGAAGTAATATTATTACATTCTATAAATACATCAGAGAGATAAATACCATAGAAAAAGAACAGTGATTTAAACAAAAGGATGATGCTGGCACAACAACAGAAAGGTATAAATTGGTCCCTGAATAGACTCAATCTGGAAATCAGAAGATTCTTATCTGCTGCAGCAGTTAGATCCTGGAACAGCTTTGCAACAGGACCAGTGGGAGCAGAAAACCACTCTTGAACTGGAGTTCAAAGCTTTGCATCAAGTGCACTGGCATGTTATTTGCATATAAGACTGCCCAGCAGATTGATTCTACGTGACGTGTATCATCCTGTTATTTATGCGTATATTCATATACACGCCTGCATGTGTATATGTAAATATATGCACCTTCACAAACACACACACACACACATTCACAGAACTTCAAGGTAATTTACTACATTGCACGAAAACACAGGAAAATTATATGGATCAATAAGCTGGTTACTGGAATTATGACAAGGCAATTTCAGCTTGTGAAAAGCTAAAAAGATTCATGTGTTTAAAATCCCTAGGCAGTTGTTACAAGCTGTGAATGCAGGAAATACTTTTGGGCTCTTGTTAGTCCCTAAACAACAAAAAAGGAAATGCTGGTGGGAGATGCTGGTTTATTTCAAAATTGCATACTGCCTCTAAGCAATAGGAAAGGATGAATCTGCTTCTTCAAAACAAAGTAGACCCAGTGCTTTTGAATTTTACGTATTTCTATTAAAACCAGCTATGGACACTTTAGTAAATGTGAAAAACTAAGTAACAGAAGCAGTAGGGGAAATTAAAAAAAAAAAAAAGCCCAAAGTGTATTTCATTGAATAATAGAATGATTTGGGTTGGAAGGGACCTTAAAGGTCATCTAATTCCAACCCCCCTGCCATGGAGAGGGACAACTTCCACTAGAACAGGTTGATCAGAGCCCCATCCAATCTTGTCTTGAACACTTCCAGGGGTATGGTGTCCACAACTTCTCTGAGCAACCTGTTTCAGTGTTTTACCACTTTCATTGTATAGAAAGTTCTTCCTTCTATCATCTAAATTGACCCTTTTCCTACTGCTACTTTTCTGGCTAAAAAGTTTGTGACCATCATACAGTCCCCCTTCAGGACTGTAGGAGCAGCAGGAAGAAGCCTACGAGATATTCCCAGAGCTTTCTCTTTCACGGGTTGAACAGCTTCAACTCTCTCAACCTGTCTTCACAGGAAAGGTGCTCCAACCTTTTGATCATCTTCATGCCCCCCTCTGAACTTCCTCCAACAGGTCCACATCCTACTTATGTTGGGGGCCCCAGAGCTGGACACAGCACTGCAGGTGACATTTCACTAGGGCAGAGTAGAGGGGCAGAATCAGCTCCCTAGACCTGCTGACCACACTGATTTTGATGCAGCCCAAGATATGGTTGACTTTCTGGGATGCAAGTACAAATAGCCAGGTTATATTGAACTTCTCTGCCCTCAATCCATTCTCTACCCAGCCTGTAATTGCGCTTGGGATTGCCATGAGCCATGTGCAGGGCTTTGCATTTGGCCTTGTTGAATTTGATGAGGTTCTAACAGTCCCACCTCTCAAACCTGTCAAGGTCTCTCAGTGGTATACCTTCCCTCCGGTGTATGGACCACAACACACAGCCTAGTGTCATTGGCAAACTTGCCAAGACTGCAACTCCATGTCCCTGACAAAGTCATTAAACATCTGTCCTGTTCTGAAGCTAAAAGTCATTTCGTATGCAACTGGACGGAGTCATTCCAAACAACACTTTGTTTGATCCTAATACTGCCATGCATAAAGCAGCAATCATAAGGGCCGATAGCAGCAGATATCCATACCACTGAACTGTCTGACCCTACCCTCCAGAGCAGTGTGGTAGCATCCAAAGTGACTCTTGAGAGGGCTCTATGGCCCACCCTAACTTCCACTCCTTCCCAGGCATTGTCTGTGAGCCTGCTCATTGACCTGGGTCAAAACCGTTCCAGGGACTCTGCTAACAATTTAACAATATATATGACTGACTGACTTCCAGTACCTCAGGAACGCTCTCTGGAGCTGGTAAATTTATGAGTCTAGATATAATCAAGGGGTACTGTTGCCTCTTGTTCTCTTGATCCCCTAGTAAATCTGCCCCAGCAACAAAGACAATGTGGAGGCCAAATCAGAAATGCAGTATTAAATATTTTTCTCCAACTATTACTTAAAAAGGTAAAATTTCTCTACAGTGCAACAGTAAGAGAATCATCTGGATCCAGCATGCTGAGGAAATGCATCATATGTGAAACTTCAAGAGGCATCTCTACAGATGTCTGACCAAAAGGGGTCAAACTCATTCAAAGCCTATAGTGCCTGGATTAAGGCCTTTGACTGATGAGAATATCCACAGCACATGTTAGAGCTGAGGATCCTTGCATGCCTTCTGTGGTTCATGCTAGGATTTTGAATGGGTCTAACTACAGCAATATTTGGTTTGCATATGTACACATGGGCACCCAAACAAGAAAGTAATGAAATGGGGTTGACAAGACATTTTAATTTTCCATGAATGAAGATAAAGAACAGCAACTAACAAACTGCTTCCTGGCTTTGAACCAGTTCCCATTGTATTGGTGACAGTGGATGTCTGTGATGGTGGCAGTGGTGGCAACGGCAAAGAGAGTTAGGGGAGAGGCAGGATTCTTACCTGTAAGTCTTCATCCCACTGTGGATGCCCTTTATCCTGTGTGTATCTTTCCTCTGTTGCAGGTACAAGGTCAGACAGAAAGCAAAATAATTTCCAGTGTTCATACAAGGTCAGACAGAAAGCAAAATAATTTCCAGTGTTCAATCTGACTTGTTTTGGTACCATCAGAGCTGCTGTCTTTTGTTGTGAACACTGTATCAGTTGTTTCAGTTTTTCATCTCAAGGAGATTGAACATTATTGTACGTGAAAGGCTTTAGTTAAATCTAAGTGTAGTCTTAAGAATACAAGGCAAAGATCCATCTATGATGAGACAGTTTTTCCCTTGTCACATCCCATACTTTTTCCTTTTCCTGAGGACAATCATGCAGTGTTAATTTCTCCTATGATTTCAAGATTTCTTTGTCTGTGCCAATTCTTTTGTGTTACCTTTGTTAGACTCACTGCTACATCTTTGCAAATACATACATTTTCTCCTCAAGCTTGCCCTCTCCATCCAGAGGAAGTTCTATGTGAGGGGGCTTTGTAGGCTCAGTAGATGTTTTGGTGTTTATTGGATTGCTGGGGAGGTTAAAAGGTTCTCTGCCCTAAGTGCTGACATTGTTGCCTTTCACATTTAAAAATAAGAAACTAAGCCACATATCTTCTGAATTATATACTGGAAATAATAGTAGAAAAATCAGTGAGTAATGAGCAGAGGCATGTAGTTCAACATTTTCACTCTATTCCATCACTGCATCTCATTCCAAGATCAAGGACAACTGGGAAAAAAAAAGAGAGAATTTTAAGTTGTCCTTCTCAGCAGTGCTTCTAGATGGAGATACAGGAGACTCAAGCACCCAGTCCTCTTGTCTGTGTCTCAAGATATCTGAATGCCTTGGGCTTGATGATGGTTGGGGCAAATGATTTTATATTTTTATTTTATTATATCTATAAATGCAAATGGCATGAAGAATTAAAGGTCAATACTTACATTGCCATTAGACTTCTTTTGTCAATAAAGGTAACTTCTGACTGAAATAGTTTCTAGGATTAAATGACTTGATAGTTTCATTACATTGTTAGGGTATATAGGAGCCATTTTCCATACCTTGGAGAAGAAGGAGAATATCTGTTCATATCCAAAAAAGTAGATATTTTGTTCCTCTTTAAAATACATTTCATATTGAATAAAAATAGCATTTACACACAAAAGAAAAAGCTCTCTTTCTCCTTCCTGATAAAAATGATTACATCAGAGTCCTGTTACAATTGTTTGAGAATTTAGGGAAGCTAGTGATTATTTTTCTGTACTCTCTCCAACTAAAATGTTGTGTTCTTCACAAGTAGTCCTTTTCCCATTGGTGTGAATCCCAAGAGTGCATTAAATAATACACTTCTAGTTGTAAAACAGATGGAAAAGTGTTTAAAAAGGTGCCAGGTTTATTTATGGAAGCATGAAATTGAATTTAATAGGAGAATTTTGCCAGTATGAAATGTGAACTCTCAAAACAGGAAGTGGATTTTATTGCTTATTTATTTTATTACCGGATCAGCTGCCCAGAACCGTAGAATCCTTCCTCTCAGGAATTATTTACTTTCCAACTCTGAACCAGAACATCTTGACCATCAGTTGTTACATCTTCTGGCTGCCAGATTCTCAACTATAAACATATGTGGTGCTGTCTATCTCAGATGATCTTCTGCAGATTTATATAGCGAACGTTGCTTTAGATTTATTTCTTGATTTAAAACAGTATGAACTGAACTGACTAGGCCAAGGGAAAGTGAATTTTTTTTAGCTCTTGATTACTCTTTAATTAATAATAGTCTATTTTTTAGAGGGTTTATGGTGTGTATTCATTATGCATCAAAGACTAAAGAGCTAAAAGTCAACAGACAAATTATTTCTCCTGCTCTGCACCTCCAAAGGATACCTAGTGAAAGAACAGGTGTTATTCAGCTTCCAAAAGGTGAGCAGCATTTTGGAAAATTGCACAGGGGAACAGTGTCCCATATCTCCCAGGGACAGACTAAGCCACTATACCTGGATGGAGCTGAATAAGGTTGTTGACAACAAGACTGTCTGTAAACCTGTACCTCACTGTTATCCCCTTTTCCTGTGCATCTGATCAGTACGTAGAAGTATTTGGGATGGCGAACAAGCCTCCAACTTTAATCAAGATAAAATTGTGATAACCTGATGGAAATCACATATTTTTTAAAAAAAACTATGGAAATATATTTTTCAGGCTATTAAGGCAGTGCCAGGATGCCCTTAGGCAGAGTGTTAACAAAAATCCGTTGCGTGCATGTGCAATGTGTACTTGTGTTCAGCTCAGTGCTGGCACTCACAAATTTCCATTTTATGCAACAGCATTAAATGTTTTCAGCATGAAACTCATGCATGTGCAGTTTTGCATGTGAAATTGGAAAAAAAAAGTGACAGCCTGGTCTTGCTGCTCTCAGTTTGCCAATTATGGATAAAGATTGAAGACAATGTGGAACAATATTATGGTCACAATCCAAATCTCATGTAGGAAAGACATGGTTATAATAGGCTTTGTAGGAGGCATTAAATCTCCTCAAAGTGCATGAGACTTTCTTATGCCTCACCTGTGTTGTACTGTTGTCTCTTATGATTGTTAAATCACTTATAACTGCATCACACTTTGTTGCAGCTCTCCCCAGCACAAAGACATTTCTCCAAGATATTCAGAGTGCCTAGGATCCAAGTGCATGGATATTTTGAGGGCTGCTGACAAGGTTTGGAGAAATAACTCCTTCAAAGTAAAACTTTTTAGTGACGTGTATCTTCATAAACAATTGGACTTAATCATTTGTGTAAAGGAAAACAAAGGAAATCTGAACATGTAAAAGAAAACTCCCTGTTATAAGTTTCTGCTATAAATGATAGTGTAAAATTTATGAGTTTTGCAAGATTTCATATTAAGCATGTGTGCCATTCATCAGCTTTATTAATATGTCACAAGCACAACTTCTGACATGTATCAGAACCAATTAAGCTTATTTTTGTACTTTTTATTTCTTGGAGACAGATTGTTTGAGTTCAGAAGGGCATACAGTATCTAGCAGATCTGGTAATTCATTCAAATATGGGAGTAAGGCTCTTCTTTTAGTTCTGGCCAAAATTCCTACAAAGTTTTGTACAATGGGTTTGAAAGCTCTTATATATTTAAAGAAAATCCTTTCAACTCACTCTGGAGTCCTGCTTTATGTTTCTTATTGCTTTGAACTTATTACCTCTTTGCAATGTCTTGGAACATTAGTTTGGGAGCATTTAAAGCTAATGATTAAATGTATAGTGAAACAACACTTTGATGTTGCCAGAAGCAATTTATTTCCCCTATTTATACACAAAAGGTCATAAAAGACTGTGTTATGACAAACAAAATGATTGAGTGAATTCAAAGTAAGTTAACTGAATTTTAAAGGATTGTTACTACTTGGTGGAAAAAAGGTATCCATCAAGCCTTATCTTAAGTCAGAAAGCTGTGATTAACTTATGGAGTTTTGAATGCTTTTAAAATTAGAAAAGAAATTATGAGCTTGTCATCTACAGAAAATCATCCTATAACGGTTCGTTCAGAATGAAACTTTCATTGAAAATAGCTTACTGCGTTAGATAAATGAAGTTTATGAGCTTACAGAAGTCACTGAGAGAGACCACATTTGTACATAAGCAGCCTGTCTATTGTTTGTCCTTTGCACAGACATCTGCTGAACTTTATTAACAAATGGAAAAATGTACTATATTTTTTTACTCCTACATTTTTATAGGCAGAGCATCTCACACTTCATTGAATCCATGTGCTGGAGACAACAGATTTGATTAGAATATAAATCACTTAGAGCCAGGGACTGGAAGTGAGGTTCTGCAACTTCTATAGCTTCATCTGCCTATGAGTGGGAATACTATGCTTTAGAACAGAGGAGGGAAATCACACACATGCCCATGCACATACACACACACTTAAATATGTGCATGCATATTTCCATGCATTCTAAGACATTCTAAAGGAATCCAACACTTTCAGCCACCAAAAAAATTGTGAAAAATGGAAAAAATATAAAAGAATGAAATTACCAAGGGTTTAAGAACCTAAAGAGAGTTTATTTTAATGAAACATAATTAATTTCTCAGTTTCCAGTGAACTATAAAAAGTTTCAAAATCTTTATCCTGTTTGTCAGTTTAAGAACTATGTTACACTGTCCAAAAGATATACAAATTCTAAACATGATCCTGCACAGTAAAATTTCTAAACTGATAGCAGTGTGGGAATTAGCTATCATGAAGGAAAAAAAGCTGCTATGCTTCTGCCCCCAGGAATCAGCCCCAAACTTTTCTGATAAACTGAAGCCAGTAATTTGGCTTTCCTCCTCATCTCCCTTCTCTGTGCCCCTTTATCGCCTGTTAGTCTCTTCAGAATAAAGCAATGAACTTCTGGCTTTTACAATGAGTTAAAACAATTTGATGAACAGAGCTTAGACTGTCTAACACATAGATTGTTTGCAGACCTCCAGAGCATTGAGGGGTATTATTTTTATTTTAGAAGTTACACAGTGCTAGCAAGAACCTTTTCTTTGGATGCCAGGATCTCAGTGAAGAAAAACTTTGAAGGTTTTTGGGTTCAGTTCAGTTGCATTTGAGACCGGCTTGGGAATGCAGCACCTCTGTAGAGGGATGGCAGATCTGTAGTTCTCACAGAAAGGCCATAACCTTCCCAGCAGAAGCTAGAAAACAGGAAGATAAGCATAGTCATCTCACCATCAGGCACCTAGGTCTAGATGAATAAGTTGTGCCTTAATTGTACTGGCAATCAACAACTCAGTTATGATCCTCCTTAAGTTTTGTAAGAGCACACAGAGTCTCTGGGAGATGAGGAAGAATTATCTGCAGAAAACTTTGACACAAAAAAACCAACGGACTGCATTAGTATCCAGAGGGACTTCACAAAATACAATAGCTAATTTTCACATTTCATTCTGTGCAGTGGAGTTTCTAGCTCTGAATTGGGCACCCCTACTGTGTATAAAAGTGACAAAGAAAGTGCATGACTGGAAATTATCTGATCATAATCTAGTTAATTGGTTCAAGTGAGGACAATAAATTGCCAGTAAGAAATATTGGGAGAAAAATCAGGCTTCGGCCCGTAAATCTTGTCTCTAAAATACAGTTAGATATTAAACTCTATATTGAATTTTTAACTGGAAATAATGTCCCCAGATCATCTTGTAAGCATGAAAGAGCATCAAATTTTCAGTTAATGAACCAAATCTTTAGGTTTTTGCCTAGAAGTTGTTGTCAGTTTTAATAATTATATATGTCTAATAAAGAAATATTAAGTTTTGTTCTTATTCAAAAAGATCTCTGAGTCACTACGCTGTTAGATATATTTGGTCTCCTAGAAACTGTTCCTTTTCTTTTCCCTTTAGATATCACTGACAATAAGCAAGAAATGGACTTTTTTGGGACTCTTTCTTACCTAAGATGAGGGTGAATCAGTCCTAGTTTTACTTCACTGAATATTTGATTATTTATTCAAAATGGAACAGCTTCAAAAATATTTTCCTTAAAAATGTTCAAACAAATCATCTTGACATTTCCAATATTTTTTTTTGGCTGAAACAATTGGTCAAATCTGGTACAAATTTGCAGATAGTTTCCATCAACACGAAAGTGCATTTTTGAACAAACAAAGAATTCTTCCATAAAAATTGCCTGGCTCTAATCAGGGCTGAGGCAATTTTGCACATGCCAACCAGCAGAAAATTAGGTATTGGATAAGCAAGACTGGCAAGGATCTGGGTTCTACCTAAATCCCCTCGTGGCCTTAGTCCAAAGTGATTAGCCCCAGGTCAAACAGAAAGCCTGTAGTGAATCAAGCAAATTAAATCCAACCTTTCTGAGCTATTGGATAATGTGTTAGTCCCAAGACCTCCCTTCTTGGGGGCTGGAAGGGAGGAGGTTATTAAATATAAATATGAAATAACATCCTGCTCTATGGAGGCCCCAGTCATGATGTTTTGGAGAAGAGTCAGAGGATTATACATGCCCCCCAGCTGGACCTGCTTCAAGGAAACCCACAGCAACTGTCTCTGCCCACGCCAGGAGCTGTCAGTGTTCCTGAGCAGCAAGCTACAGCTTGGAAGGCCACTAAGGAGGTGTCCTGTTAAACTAAAGGGCAGTGAGCTGTAGCATAAAATGCTGCTTTAATGTGGACTTGGAATTGAAGAGACTTATTTCCTTTAAAACATTGTAGAACAGAGTAATCTTCAGATTTATTTTGATTAGCAATCTGGATACCTTCTTGGCAGTGTTTATTAGATCTTAATGTAGCTCAGTTGGAAAGCCAGATATTTTGCTTTCTCCTCCTTTGAATTACTGACCATTATTTTCCTTGTTAATGAATCTGGATAATTTTAACTGTCAGATTCTAATTCTCTCTGAATAAATCGATTGAATTGAAGTTGAACCCACCTCTGTGTTCAAGCTAAGAATGAGCCTAAACAGAAGTCTCCAGAATTTCCTAAAATTTCAGGGAGTTTATTAGTGGAAAACTGGTTTAGAACCACTGAACCTAAAGTAACTACATAGTTTTGGTTTCATACTAATGTCAAGTCAAAAGAAGATTAAATTCCCACTGCAGCTTAGATGTGACCCAAAGTGAACAAACTTACATCTGAATATTTCAGGGACAGCTATCACTGTCCCTGGAGCTGATTGTTCACTTCATCTTCCTCCTCGTTTTGAAATAACTTATGTTGAAACAGATGAGAGCACCAACAATAACTAAAATCTGTTTTTAACTTCTATGTCATTAGAAATCTAGTCTTACATGAGTTAATACCTTAGAAAAAAGTACAAACGTGTTTATGTCGCAGATAGACATTTCCATTCCTCTCAAGGCAGAAATTAATGCAGACCTTACTAGCCAGTAACTGCATGAGTACATAGGATGTCTTGGTGGTCTTTGGTCATTCAACCACAGATTCCGAGGTATCAGTGAGAGGAGGAAGAAGAATGGGATGTTCAACGTAGAAACCATGCTCCTAAAACAAACGTATTTATTGATAATCTCACTGTCTAGGCTAAAGTGGAAAAGCGCCATGTGGGTGATTCTGGTTTACCTGGAGCTGGGTCATGGATTCCTGCAGACAGTCAGCAACCAGACATTCAGCACCACACATGGACCCTCGTGCAAAAAGCACACCAGGGCTTAATGAAGGTATCAGACGTGGAAAGGGTTCTTGACATTTGCATTTGGCTAGAGTATGTTCAGGTGGCAGAATGAGGATTCATAACCAACAGTCCTACAGCAAACAAAACTGGTTCAACTGCAAAGAAACATCTAATTGTTCAATCCCAGCCAGTTCCAGATTTCTTTGTTCTTTCACCACTCTGCTAGAAAATGGCTATTCTGCTGAATGTGAGCTCAGCTATTGACATTTGCAACCACAGAAATCAGCCCCTTGGTATCCTGATGCAAGAAATAGTTCTGTACACTGAAGATTTGAAGAACATACTAATCTGGAAATAAGGGTTTTAAAAAAGGATTTTCTAAATTTTCTAATTAGAGGGAAATTTACATCCAACAGATATTATATTAGGGAAGAATCTGAAGGGAGATCTTCCTGATGGCAAAGGAATTGATCTAGATCGTGTAGCAAACAATTAAAAAACAAGTCATCACTTCAACCCCCAGAACTCTTCAGCTCCGCGGGGCAGGTAAGAGAAATCCACATTTCAGAACTGCTTATACAATTCACACTGATGCTTGGTCCTGCCTTAACCAACTGTGCTGGTTTTAGCAGGGGTAGAGTTATTTTTCTTCACAATTGCTGGTATGGTGATGTGTTTGGGATTTGTGTTGAACACAGGGTTGATAATACAGAGAAGTCTTTGTTATTGTTGAGCAGGGCTTACAGAGAGCCTAGGCCTTTTCTGCTTTTCGTACTGTCACGCTGGTGAAGAGGCTGGAGGTGAACAGGAGGCTGGGAGGAGACACAGCCAGGGTAGGTGACCCCAACTGACCAAAGGGATATTCCAGACCTTATGGCATCATGCTCAGTATATGAAGTGGGGGGAAGAAGGGGGAAAGGGTAACATTCAGAGTGATGGTATTTTGTTTTCCCAAGTCACCATGATGTGTGATGTGGCCCTACGTGACGGCTGAACACCTGCCTGACTCATGGGAAGCTATGGATTAATTCCCTGTTCTGCTTTGCCTATATACATGGCCTTTGCATTCCTAGTAAACTGCCTTTATCTCAACCCACAAGTTTTCTAGCTTTTAACCTTCCAATTCTCTTCCCAGTCTCACTGGTGGAGCAGTGGGTTGCTGGCTGGTGCATGACACCGAGTAAAACTTCTGGGATCAGAACGATCATGGTGTTGATCATCAAATTAAACTCAAGTTAGTCAATTCCTGGTTGGGAACTGTTACCCTTACTTAGTTGATTTCTGAACAGTAATGCAAAAATTATTTCAGAAAGGCAGAAATTTTCTTAGACATCAGAGCATGCTTTCTTGCTAACATCAGAACACAGCTTTACTTGGTTATCCCAGCATCGCCGGTGACATGCATGGTGACAGGGCTTTCAGAAACAGCTGAGGACAGTTTCAAAGTATCAGTATTTATTTTGTCTTTTACACTTTACTTTTCCAATTAGAATATTCATTTTCTGCCATTTTAAGTACATTAAGTAATTAAAATGTATTTTTTTCTGGCTACAATGACAGATAATTTTTGTCACATTTACAACAACATTAAATGTGTTGGCATGGTTACCCTTTTGCTTCATTGTTGACCATAAACAGTTTTTTGCAAACTAGCCAAGTAATTTGGATGAAGAAAAATATCTGTCCACCCCTCCCTTCATCCCCCATGCCCTTCTAACCAAGGCACTTCCTCACAACATCTTTCTGGGACAGTTTCCACATTTTGACACAACCAAAGCACACTTAATTTATATCAAGCAAATTCCTTAGTTCCTGAATTTCTCCTGCACAACTCAATAGATCAATACAACAGAACTGTGTTGGACTGAAATCCAAGTGCCTTTCTGCTTAGAGAACAGCACTGGCACTTTGGACAGGATTTTGTTTGAAATTAAGACACTTAGATTTAAGATAGGATTAAGTTCACTTAATATATTAAGATAGGATTAATATTCACTTAATAATTAGTACATATTTCCTTATATAGGTTATACCATGCATATGCATAAAACATAGATTTTGATCTTATTATAGGTATATATTTCTTTAGTTTGGGTACTATTAGGAAGAAATTCTTTACTATGAGGGTGCTGAGGCACTGGAACAGGTTGCCCAGAGCAGTTGGGGATTCCCTGTCCCTGGAAATGTTCAAGGCCAGGCTGGATGGGGCCCCGAGAAACCTGGTCTAGTGGGAGGTGTCCCTGCTCATGTCGGGGGGGTTGGAACTAGACAATCTTTAAGGTCCCTTCCAACCCAAACCACTCTATGATTCCATGATTCTACTATACAGTATTGCACCTGTTCTCTAGTTGCTCCTCTAAGAGAATATGGCTCTCCTGAAGTAACCATGTCACATTTGCTGGCACCATGCACATGGCTTGTATAAGTCTCAAATGGCACTGAGTTTCTGCGTAAGGTTCTGAATCCTGACATAGGCGTTTGCCTCCATCAGGTATTTACTTTTGGGTGAGACTTTTATCTCCAAACTCCACTCAATGTTACCACTTAATCTCCACAGCCTATAATGAGCAAATAAATACTCACAGATTGTTACTAAATTATGATATCTAAACTTACTTTCAAATTGCACACTGCCAGTATAGAATCACCAAATCACAGGATCAATCAGGTTGGAAAAGACTTCTGAGATCATCAAGTCCAACCTATGGCCGACACTACCATGTCAACTAGACTATGGCACCAGGTGCCACATCCAGTCTTTCCTTAAACACCTCCAGGGAAAGTGACTCTACCACCTCCCTGGGCAGCCCATTCCAATGCCCAATCACCCCTTCTCTGAAGAACTTCTTCCTCTTGTCCAACCCAAACATCTTCTGGCACAGCTTAAGACTATGTCATCCTGTCCTATTGCCAGTTGCCTGGGAGAAGAGGCCAAATCCCACCTGGCTACAACCATCTTTCAGGTAGTTGTAAAGAGTGATAAGGTCACTCCGAGTCTCCTCTGCTCCAGGTTAAAAAATCCCAGCTCCCTCAACCACTCCTCATAGGACTTGTGCTCCAGACCCCAAGCAGAGCCTTTAACTTTAATATTTTCTCTTTACCACGGTGGGCAGGAAACGAGAACATGCCAGGTTGTATATCTCAGTAGTACCTGTGCTGAGTTACGGACTGGCAATATCTGCGTATGTACAGGCTGACAGCTTGGCTTTTGAAAAGAGGAATCAACTATTTAAGCAAGTTCTAAAATC
The DNA here is from genome assembly GCF_001715985.3 of Manacus vitellinus. NCBI lineage: Eukaryota > Metazoa > Chordata > Aves > Passeriformes > Pipridae > Manacus > Manacus vitellinus. Next base: position 7,602,315 of record NW_021938895.1, read on the forward strand.
AATTCTGACTCCTGCTATGAACTGTGAAGCTCTATCATCCCTTGAAGGAGGACAAGAGGGGGTTTCAGCAGAAGATAAGCCTTCAAGTTGAAATGTCATGACTCACCGTGCTCTGAGCAGGCATTTCTGAGGAGAAAGGTAAGACAGGAAACAGCAAAAAGGAGCAATTCCTCTTGTGACAAGACTTGTTTAAAGGCAGGATAAGACAAAATCCAGCATCAATTGGGAAAGTAGGGAGACTTCTCCTGGCAGTGTGCATGTGGTAATGGATCTTGGAGCTATATGCTTGTGAACTGATATCAGTAATTGTGTACTGCTGGAGACAGGTATTTGCATTTCTGGAAACATTCAGGTCAGGATGCCTGGGCCTGTCTGTCAGGAAGTTGGGACTGGACACCAGCTCCATACCAAGTGAGCTGCAAGTGGGTTTGCCATGGGATGCTTCAAGCTACAGATTTTGAGTTGGGGCCTCTGCAATGCCTTAGCAATTAGGAGCTGTTCCATCTACACTTGGAGAAACTGAGTTCAAGGTGTTTGGCACTTTGCTCTAACGGAAAACTGGAATCACAGCAAAGCTCTTACTGGTGCTCAGGTTTGGATATGAAATGTGCTGTGGTTGAAATTCTTTACAAAAATTCTTTATTGCTAGGAGTGGCTGGCAGGATCTTAAATGCTTGCAGCTCTTTTTGACAAGATCTGTGCCTGGGTGAGAGGAAGTCTAGTACAATGATTTTTGAGCTTCTGAAAGAAACCTGCAGGTTTTCTGAGAGAGATCTGAGTAGTTTTGACTGCACTGGAGGAACACTCCTGAGCACTGCTCAGAGGCCTCCAGGTGCACCATCTCCAAGGGAACCACCTCTGTGTGAGACCCAGAAGTCTCGGATACTATGCGATCCTGATCCCCTGTCACTCCAGACTGACTAATTACTATTGAGAAACTGTATTTGTCTCAGGGACAAGGTGAAATCACTTGTCAGTGGTCACACAGGAAATAAATGGCAGAACTCAAAATGTGATCCTACTGCCCAGATCCTCAGTTCTAAAGTATAAGATTTACCCCTTCTGAGGGTACTTTATGACACTACTCACAGTTGCTCACAGTTTCCTATCTATATGGGAAGAAATTAGAGTCTTCTATTTATATTAAGCAATTTACAGCAGAAATTGTTTACAATATTTGCCCAGTTCTAAAAATAACACTGTTAATGTGTACTGAGTCTTTGTAGTTAAGGAGGCTTCATCACCATACTGTTGTTTTAACTGGAAGCTCAGCAAATGTGGATGTAACCCACTATCTGACAAAGACCAATAGCCTGATTAGGCAGCAATGTTGAATTTAAAACCAGGCAGAGATATTTGACTTTATATGGGTTTTAGATGTATCTGCATCTCTGGAGAGAAGGACAAGAGGCCTGGGACTGAGAGCAGTAAATCTTTAATTAAAGAACTACTAACCATGCCTACTACATTTATAAATAACAAAACATTTATCAGAGCTTTTATCTCCTCTTACAATCATCAGGCTGTACTAGATGTTGACAAAGTCAATGATTTATGCCCCAGATTTTTTCATTACCAAATACCAAAGATGCTATTATCAGTGAAATCTTATGCAACCTAAATCTTGGGGCTTTCGTTGCTCTGACTAAGGAATATTGTGAGCCTTTCTCACAAGAAATTTTGGATTATGTTGGTACAACAGAAGAGATTAAGTCTGCATAATGAAGTTGCATCCAAATGGAAATGTTGAGTGGTTTTCCTTAAAAGGATCAGTGCTTAAATAAATTTAAAAAAAAGGAAAAGATCACTTTAAGAATGTTTTAAATCATTTTAAACATTAAGATATCAGTTGCTGAACACTAGATTTGTTCATTATGTTGTACTTTAATGCTTGCAGTCAAATTTTTGTATACCATTATGTATGAAAGATTACTCTTGCCCTGCTGTTTTAACAGTCCTCAATCACCAAGACAGAAGATAGCAAATTTTCTGAGGAATGGTTGAACTGCGGCCTTAATTTGTGATCGCCTACCTATATGCAAACAGGGAGTAAGTCAAGAACAGGTCTAGATTCTTGCCAATGTGGAGGTCAAGGAGGGGCAGCAACCATCTACTGCAGTGCATATTCCCTTCTCTACTCCACCCCTGCCGTCAGTTTGGTGCAAGAATGGAGATCCTTCTTGCTGCTTTCTAGCAGTAGGTAGTTCTCATGATTCAGGAGAATACTTTACCCACTGTCATTGTCTGGGAACAGAGATGCTGCTTAGACTGTGCAAAATGGCTGGTGGAAGATTCTGCCATGCATACATGCATATATATGTATATATAGAAGTCTGTTAGACAAAAAATCACCCTTATTATTATTTAGTGCAGTTAAGGTTCACCATTAAAGTGAGTTTGGCAGTAGTTTGAATACTGAATACTTATGAACATAAATTATGAAGCAGTAAATTGGCTGGTTTTCTGCATGCAACCTTTTTCTCTTTATCAAAACCAAATTCAGACAAAGCATTTGATGTTCTGCACTTGTACTCTCTTGCCTTGACTACCCCGTCAAGACTGAGCTCCTGGGCTCATTCGGGAGGTTTCAGTGTTTTTTAGTGCAACACAACATGTAGTTGTCCAGATCCTCCAGGATCCTTCAGGGAACAGAGAGGTCAGATAGTATCTGACATGTTTTCCAGATACTTCAAGAAGTTTGAAGTTCTTCAGGCCCAAGAGCACCCAGTCTGTAAGTTAATCACTCATACGTCCTCAGCTGTTGGTGAAAACAAAAATCTGTTGTAAATTAAAGTACTTTTTTCAATAACTTTACATGACTTTGCCACTATTCAGACTGTCTCTGTTGTGAGTGTTCATGTCGAGTTTTAGAGTATACTTTTGTGTATGTTTGTAACTGACTGTTTCATTTGACTTTCATTATATCTGACAGGGAAATAAATGACTGTTTTATAAAAGCCTGTGAATTCAGCATTTTTTCTCCAAATTTAAAATAAGCAATAACAAACCAGCTGAGATGTCAAACTAAACTCACTTTATTCTGTTTTCTTTTTTCTTTTGGGAGGGTGGAGTGAGGTGAAAAGAACATGAGTTAGAGCTGAGTTTTCTATTTTACACCATGTTAAACTCCCGATAACCTCTAAGAGAGAAAAATTTGTATTTTAAATTGTACATTTAGAAACAACTATCTTGGATATACATCAAAAATACAAATGAGCTGCAGAGAAAAGAATATATATGGTCTTTCTTATTGTAACTTTGAATATCTTAGAAAAAGACAAATTAGTGAGAGTAATGAACAATAGGAATGTAGGAAGTTTCTTTCTGTACTTTCTAATAATTTTTAACTTTTTTTGTGTGTATTTATTTGTCCTTTTCCTTTTTGTACCTTTCATATAGGACTGTTTTGTTTTAAGCCCAGGTGGCAACTAAGCACTATACAGCAGCTTGCTTATTTCCACCCTACCCCCAGTGGGATGGGGAAGAGAATCAAAAATAAAACTTGTGGATTGAGATAAGAACAGTTTAACAATTGAAACAAAGTAAAATATAATAATAATAACAAGAAAAACAACAACAACCAACAACAACATGTATTTTAAAGAAAAGTTTGATCTGTAAACACTGCATGCTATGCTTTCGTGTGTGAACAACCAATATAACAATGGGATCAAATTAATATGATTTGCATTATTCTTTGTAAATATCATTGTCACAGACATATTCCCTGTCTTCCTCTAAGTGCTATGTATAACAAAAGGAGTGATCTTTGAAAAGACATCCATTATACTGATAGGACAAAAAGCTAAATATAAACTCAGGAGATGAAATGAAATGAAATGACTGAAATGAAATATCTCAATACATTTCTTCCCTATTCAACACTAGCATTGCTTGTCAGTTGTAGACGGATTCCAGAAGAAATTTGAAGGATTATGAAGATACTTTAAGTGTGATACTGCACAAACTATGAGATGTGAGAAGTCATGAATATGTTGGTGGGAAAAAAGGCTGACCTTTCAGTAGCACTGCAGAAATGATAGGTATGAAAAAAATTTTTGAATAGTTTCTGCTGAAAACAAAAGGGTGATAGGGTCCTTGAAAGAATAAATAACATAAGAAACAAAACGTGGGCTGCTCCTTTAACCAGTGTGATTATGTACATCAGTCCTGCTTCTTGGCCTAAATTACAAAAAATGGTTGAATAGTGTTTCTCTGCCACACAGAAGATCTGGGAGAATAAATGAGCATTAACACACCACTGTGATCTCAGCACCAGTTTATGCTAATATTACCAAATTAAGGACTGAAGCACAGAGCCTGGACATTATTCACCCATATGGTTAAATTTTCAAAACCATTTTGTGCAAGTCAACTAAAAGTTTTCCAGAACAATTCCTGGACGTAGCGTAGAAGTTAAACAAGACCCAGAAAAAATCCTGCATAAGCAGTTTGGATACAACCACTCTTTTTGGACAGCTTGTTTAAGAGTATGGTTGCGGCAGGACGGTGCTAGCTGGCCCCAAGGATAGAAAACATTGACCTGGCAGAGGAGAGAGGACTGTTCTCATTTAGTATGTCCATGCAGCACTTGGGGGACATGATCACTGCCTGCCTAACTTATTCTGGCACACTGAGCATTTGGGAGAAACACTGAGCTCAGTTCAATGCAAATGACAAAGGAGAGAAGTGGCAAACTCAAGGTCATCTGGCTCCTTATGCACCCCATTGACACACCATCAAAATGCAGGTTAGAATGATCCCATACACAAGTGTCCTGCTAGCACTTCTTACTGAAGGAATGCCTCAACCAGGTACATCACCCAATACAGCCTTAAGCTGTCTGCTCAGTCTTTTGTGTTTTCTATAATTACTATATAGAATTATCTGTACTATTAACCCACAGTTGTTTTTATTTCTCCCTCTCTTTTTACAGAGTGAAGCACCAAGGACTGCACTAATAACACAAAATAGATATGAAACCTGAGAAGTACGGGAGACTGACATGCAGTACAGAAATATTCTGTATCTTCAACACTCATCTGCTACATTGTCACATAACTACTTTTTAAATTATCATGTAACATAATGCATATGATGCCTAAAGGGCTGAGAAAACAGAGGTGTCCCTGAATGACCATTACTTTGGCATGCACTCCCCACTCTCTCTTCAGGTCAGAAAGAGTCCCTCTGGTCATCCTAATGTTCTGGATCAGCATCAAAGATGTTTTACCCCAAACTAGCCCACTATTTATAGGTGAAGTGCTGATTGAGTTGACTTGCTGAAGAATTACAGACTTCTGATGGTTTCTCCTTGACTTTCCAGAGGATAAAGGCTGTGAGAATGACTTGAACATAAGGAATACCTTTGGCCTTAAGAGGAGACTGATGGCAGTATCACTTCTACTTGAAGTAAATTGGGTTCAGAATATTTGGGATTTGTCCACTGTTTGTCATACTTTGTCTCTCATGTCACTAGGAAGAGGCCTTCAAGGACTTCTCCGGAACATTTCAAATCCAGGTCATTCAATGGGCTAGTTCAAAGAAAGACTAGAGGTCAAGCAGCAGGAGCACATCTAGGCAAGCATGTCTCTGAGGAAAAGGTTTAGGAAAACTCCCTATACATGCTTTTCTTTTGGATATACATTTTAGGGAGTAGTGTGCTTACTATTTTGGGGTTTTTTATTCATGTCAATTGCCTGAACTATCCAGACAGACAGCCATAAATCTTAAATTAAAACCAGCATAAACTGTTAGATCAGTCAGTACAATCTGTGTTGGAGGTCTCAGTTCAGTGGGTTTCTGTTATGGTCAGAAATGGACAGGATTTGTCATTGAAGAATCATCTGAGGACTGGGACAACCACCACCTAGGCCCCTGTTGTATTCACTATTTCAAGCACAGTTTAGGGCTGCCACTGAATTCTGAGGTAGCACTGTGAATCCAAGTTTCAGGAGCTGGCCACTGGATACTGTCCTTTGCCCACAGACTAGATGAGACTTAGCTATGGAAGCAAAGTGTTCATCTTGAAACTGCAACAGTTTTGGTTGCTGGTACAACATGTTGTCACTTAACTCGTAGCTTTGCCTCTGACTGAGTCCTCTAAGAAAAGTTTTTAATTGCAAAGTCTCTCCCTCTCCCATTTCTACTGTAAACAGGCCTGAGGAGGAACCTCTGCTTCTAACAGCTTGAGTCACATCCTTGGATGCTGGTCAGCTTCGATTCCAGGCCAGGCCTTTGGGCTTCCTTCAAAGGGGAGAATCTTTACAATCTTGGCTCATGAAAGGAATCCACAGAGTAAATGTGTGTTTATGTGTTTCCTGAGCGCAGATTCCCGAAGAAGCAGAGAGATGCAGCATCTGCACCAGACACAGGTCTTGTTCAGCAGAACCTGCAATAGCTGTCTGGATCTCTACAAGCCACCAGACTATAAGAGATCAGTGCAAAAATCTGTCACTGAGAGGTCCATATTTACTGGGTTTCCCCCCATCTGTTTCCCCCCCTCATACTGGTCAATAATTACACAAGTTACTTCATATACAAATGTGTGACCTGAGCTTATGAGTCTATTGTCAGCCTTTACCAAGGGTTGAAAAAGAGAACTGTAAGCTGGGCTATTCAAGACCATGGTGCTTTTCAGTCTCATGTGCTTCAGAGGGACAAGCCCCCACGTTTCAAAACTGTGTAGAAATGGAAGACAAGAAGCAGAAGTTTAAGTTAAACCTCTGCACTGCACGAATTTTAAATAAATATTTCTCAGCTGGCACTCCTCCTCCTGGACATCTTTCATTTTGAATAAATGCTGATATATGAAGAGGAAGAGGAGGAGGCAGCTAGAAAACAGGGGATGACTGGTAAAAAAGACACTTATCAAGGATGTGGGAAACTGAGTCTGGAGGCCTCATAACTCTGAGTTAAACGTTGTGAACAACATTGACAAGAGTTGTTTAAATAAAGAATATTTAAAACCAGATTTTGGTGGGTTGTGAGGGCCAGAAGACAGACTGGGCAGTGCTTGAAAGAAAGTAGCTCTTCATACACCAGTACAGTGTGCACTTTACAGATGAATTAGAAAAGGGCTGTGTGAGGCTGTAGCAGTAAGAAGAGTGTGAGCTGAAGACTCTGTGAGAAATTTTCTTCACTTTAGCTGGTATTTTTATTGTGTGTTTTGAATAAAGAGAATTGGTGAGGAGTATGCTGGAAAAGGAATGAACACTGAGCATGAGGAACAGCTGGAGCATTTCTGACATACACTTCTTTTACTTGCCACCCTATTTATGGGTCAGTGGGAATGTGGAGGGGAAAAAAGTTTACAGCTTTAATATTTCTTGTGAGCAAAATCCATACAGGATCCATCTTGGAATGTGAGAGCAGAGAACAAAAGGATGTGTCTCTTTGCCAGTGTGTGATGACTAACTTGAGTGCAAGGTTCATCTATATTATGATTTAAAGTTTCTGGACTCTTTTCCTTAGGTGTAATTTATACACAGATGGGCATAAAGTCTTTCTACCCCCACATTAAATACAGGTTTTAGAGGGGAAAAATCACTATGCAATTATTTAAATGGATTGGGGTTTGTATTAAGTTGGGGGTTTTTTTTTGGGTGGGGTGGGTTTGGTTGGTTGGTTGATTTGTTTTTTAAAATTAAATATTTATGTAGATTTCATTTTTGTAGCGTTGCAGCAAAAATCAACAGTCTGTTACAAATAGTCTTCCAAGTATAAGTAATCTTTCTTCTGGCGTGTAACCAAGTATTTAGCAGAATGAAGACTTGTTCTGCCATGTTCATTTGGGCAATGGAGGTAGAAAAATTTCCTTGATATCAGTAGAGATGAGATGAGAAATATTGAGTCTTTTGCTAACAGACCTCTGTGGGATAACATACAAATCATCTGCAAGTCCATCTTGCATCACAAGGACATTTACAGCTTGGTTCAAGTTGAGGCCACATGCCTGTGACTCAGCAGAAGGGAGATTTGCAGTTGGGTTAGAGACTGTAGAAAGGTATCTCTCTCAGCTGGGGATGCAGGAGGGGAAAAATCCACATTTGGCACAATATCTCCCTGTCTCTGATGTGGCATCATGATATAGGAGGAAACCTGGTGCGCTGTGAAGACACCTCATGAGTCACAGGGCTTGAGGGACACAAGCTTCACACCAGAGCATAAAGATCACTAAGACCTCATTTTTAAACCAAGCCTGTTGTGATGCTCACTGGAACTGTGAGACATTCTGCTGAGAAGGAACATCTAAATGGAAGATTGAGCTACCAGCAGAATGCCTTGGCCTTCAGTTAGCATAGTTTCTTGAAAGAGAGTCCCTCACCAACTTTGCACTGTGGGTCCTCAAAGGTGAGGTCTGCCACCTCCTAATCAATTCCACCAGATCCAGAAAAATGAGTAGATAAAAGAAATTCTCCCTTCATAAACAAATTCCAGCTGAGTCCTCATCATTGCCACATAAGGGGATGCTGATATCAGGAAATGCAGTGATTAAAACTTAGACTGGTCATAAAAATGTATTCATATTGAACTGTCAGGTCCTCTTTGATTTGATAACTAGCTATAGAAACAGTTCAAACTACTTTTATAAGGGTTGTGGTCAATTACTAAAATAAATTCAGTCTGTTAGAGCTTTTTTAATTCTCTGTTCTTGAGTACTTGTGCAGTCAAAGATCTACGAAAAACTAGTTTCTCTCCAGAAGCCACAGTTCATTTGTTTAAGAGAGAAAACTCATTTTGGGATTAAATTGATATAACTCTGAAGCACTGAAGCCAATAGCAATTGTGAAAATAATTTGAATGGGAACATGAAGAGGTCTTTTGCAAAGACATAGTGTACAATTTTGTGGTTGAATAATCATGGAAAAGACAAATCAAAAAGTTAAAATAGTACTTTCCTCAAGTCAAATAATTAACTCATAAATTTTTGAACAAATCATAGCTCAGACTGCAGAGAGACAGATAATTTTTAACACCTAATAATTTAGGAAAGATTCTATAATTTGAATGCCTAACACCAATCTTTTGAACACCAATATTCGAATGAAATAATTTACAGAAAATGTTTTTCCTAGTTCTATACTTGATACATCATCACACAATATAAATAATCACATCTAAATGTAAACATACAATCATAATGTTTATTGGGTAACATGTTTCCAACACTGCTACAGTATTTTAGAATGCAAGTAATAGTACAACAGGTGAGATATTTTCATCTAGTTAGAAGTAACTTTATTCTGTAATACAATTAATTTTACTTTTTACTTGCTCTTGCAATAAAATATTGACAGCTAGAATTGGAGATTAACATAGCATAATAATACAAAATGGAGGTGAAATGTGGTATCAGTTTGTGTAATGGCATGTTACATGCAGCTGTTTTGAATTATATTACCTTTTTATTGATGTGTCCAGAATTTTTTTCTTCTAGCTTAAACATGTGGGGGCTTTTAAACCTACAAAGTATAGCAAATTGCAGATGAATTGGTCCATGAGGATAGTTTAAAAAAAAGTCTCTTAAGGTATATTGTTGAAATTATAACATAAAAAAACAGAGGTACTAGAGGAAACTTTGACCTACTGGAATTCCATTTAAACTACTGTAACAGTAGTCACATTGTACAGTCAGACTAATGCAGTGTTTGCTTCTTGATGAGGCTTTTATTTAGACTACTTAGACAATGTTAAGAGATTAGTGCATTAATACTATTTAATGTAGATTTTCAAACAATAATGCAGGCCTTGTCTTCCACGCTAAAAATTATGGATTTTTTACTTGGATTAACTAAAATATGCATGCAACCCTGGAGTAAAAGTAAGCATTAAAGACAGGCTACTGACTTCTCGGTAAACAAAAATGGCCTGGTAACCTTTCCTCTACCATTTAGTAGTAAATCAGATGTCTTACCTTGATTGTGTCAAAATGGTGGGCTGGCATTAGTTGCATTCAGATGTAGCTGTGTTCTTGTACTAATAAAAACAATTCTCAGAAGAGGCATTCTGACTTGCCTTCCAAACTGGAAGCCTGCCCACTAAAATGCTGTAGTTATAGTTATAGAACCATATAATTTATATTAATTGTTTTTCCTTCCTGGATTTTACTGGCTGCTGCTATTTTTCTGAAGTTTCATGTTCTACAGGAATTACAGTGTTCTGTAATGTAGAATATAAATAAGATGTACAGTGTCAGTAGCAAAAATGCAAAGTTCCAGACATTTATTGTCAGTACAAGTCAAAACTGATTTGTAGAGGGTCACAGAAATCAAGAAGGGCCAGGAAGTCCTTAAGGTGCATTGATACCTGTATCATCACTGTATTGGTTATTGATTCTACACTGTTAGGAATTTCAGGGAGGTCCCTTCCATTATGCACAAGAATAATGACTTTTAATACAGATAAAGGTGACAGAGAAATTAATGAGATAAGGAAGTATTTTTACTTTCACATTTTTACATTTTAAAGATATGACTTATTTTACACATGTAGAGATAAACATTTCACAGCTCATGTTAAAGTTTTAAAAATAAAGAATGACAGCATAGGAAAATGAAATGGGCTCCATAAAAAATATTTTTTTCAGTAAAATCTAATAAAGTCTACTAGATTTTAAAAAAATCTGCATCTTCCATTATAAGTATTATGAAATAGCTTCAAAAATAGTGCAATAGTTGTTTCTCTACCAGTTTGCATTATTCTGATGCAGCAACTCTCAATAAAAACTATTTTGAACTTCACTAAAATGTTATACAGCAAAGTGATGCATGATTTAAAACAGGTCAACAAATACAGGGTCATGCTTTTGCTACCACAGATGTGCTAAGCACTGCTTTAATGGTTGATTGCATGTCTATCACGTTCCCTTTGGAAGTCTTTCAGATTGCTGCCAGATTTTCAAATAAACTAATAGAAGGAGGAAAAAGACAAGAAGTTAGTCTGAAAGGCTTACTATAAAGCAAGGTAAAGTGACCTGCTGCCAGACAATGAGCAACAATCTCAGTTTTGCTTTAACTCTAGACAAAAAACTCCTGTTTGCAAATACTGGTAGTGATCTCTTGCACTACGGGAAATATAGAAACATACAATCATTTGGGTTGGAAGGAACCTTAATCTACAGAAACTGCATATTTTTGTCCTGTTGACCTTGATGGTCCCAAAACTCTTGCATGAGACAAATTGGAAACATGCTCCATACCAGTTACCCCTTTCAACTTTGGGGAAAATCAATTACTATGGAGGACAGGAACAACAGAAGCCTGAGGATTTATTGTGGCAGAACTTCAGACTTTTTCTTCTTGAGTGGCTTCTATAGAATCCACTACAGTCACAAAGGTATGATTCTATAAGTTATTTGCAATATCAAGAATCAAAAGAAGTTGTTTTAAAGAGAATATATATTGGGAAAACCCTCTATATATCTTTGGTTTTGAACTAACAGTAGGAGTCTTGATTTATATTTATTGTTCTGTGACTCTGCTTCTGTGCTGCAGTGATGTCATTGCTTTAAGTCAGTGAAAAACTACAGTGATTAAAGGGCAAAGCAAATGTGATGATTGTATGAAAGCTTAACAGACTGATGCTCTCACACATTTATTCTCTTCACCTGCTGAGTTAGGTACTGTGTCTGAAGACACTTGATGGGCATCCTTAGATACTTGAAATATTTATTTCTTTCTCTAAGCTCAACTTCTAGCTGAATCATACCTGTGAACAGAGATGTAGCCATCTCTCGACATTTTCATATATCTGATATATGGGAAATGTCTGATATAGATGGGGTGAATCTCACTTCAAAAGTTCTTTTCTATCTCTGCGGATTATAGAAAAAGTATTAAATATCTAGTAGTTGTATTGCTTTTAGATATTTAAAGATATGTTAGTTAAACCTCCTTCTGGTTTACTCTGAGAAAAAAAAGGAGTACCTAGTACAACCATAGAACAACGTAAAATTTGCAGTATAATCTATTCAGGCTTTTGTTCTCTAGGCTATCCCACTATCTTCACTATGTAATCTTACTGAGAAGTTGGATTATCATCAGATTTATCAAGAAGCTTCCTTTCTTTAAATAGAGATTTTAACTGAGGGTGCAAGTAGATCTTTCCTTGGAATGAAATGAATACTTTAAAGCAAAACAGTAATTTCTATGGTTATTAACCATCATCTACAATATCTTCTGAGTGCTGAAGTTCCAGCAGTGGCATGATATAGGGCACAAAACCTTTTTGAGTATAGCTTCTTGGGTTGTTAATTTTCATATCACATGACCATATTCACAGTAGATATAGCATCTCAAGTATATCTCCTTCCCTCATAGTTATACATGGCAGATAAGAATGACCTGGAAGGCAATGTGGACAGCTAAATTTATGAAGACCACTATCTGCAAAACATCTGCCTGAGGACCCCGCCAAAAATCCATTGCTGGCTCGCTGGCAATTACATACAAACATGCTGTACCTGTATGTCAAATACAAACCAGCTGCAAGATCACTGGTGCTGATTCATCTGCAGAGCACACCATAAGCCATTCACTTGACTTATGATGAGATAAGAGTTGAGTTGCGTGATGGAGAAACAAGAACAGTAAATCATCTGCCAGTCAGCTATGCCTTTAACTGTATGAATATCCTTGGATAACACAAACACACGTGCTGTTGAGCTATTACTTACCTACAGGATCTTTGAAAGGATGAAGGAAATAAACTACTGAAACTGTGTGGTGTCTTTCACACAGTTAACTGATCAGAAATTATCTTTCCAAAAGGTCAAGAAAAGCATGTGTTTGCAGTAATATTTACAGACATCTGCACCATTTTAATGCTAACCACTGCATCTGTTCATGTTGGCAAACCCAGGCCCAGCGTGGTCTGAGCTCTTCTGGACGGCAGTGTAAATCCTGCTAGGCTCTTCACCTCCATGGGATTAGAGGCTCACAAACCACAGATCAGAGCAGAGGTGAAAGCCACAGTATTTCAAATGTCTTAAACTGAGCACCTCAAAATCTCTGCCCCTGGAGATTGTTCTGTAGTTACTCTGTAATAAAAGTTTGGGAAAATGCTCTTTCCCCTTTTCTTATGCTCAAATGTTAAGCAGTTTCTAACTAGCACCTGTGAACTAGGTAACCATATTCCATTAGAAATCAACACAGTAACCCACAGCTCAAAGGAGCTGTCAGTGGCTCCAGGAAGAGGTGAGAATGAAAATCATTAAAACCATACCTTGTATTGCTAAAGTTGTAGAAGAAATACGCAATAGAATTATGTCTTTTCTAAAGAAAGCCATCTGTCCAGTTTCTCTAGTACTAAGCCACACTGATTATGCTCAGCAACCAGTATGTATTGTATTTATATGCCATGGATTCCCCGTTATCTTCAAAGGACTTGGGTTTATGTCCTGAAGGTCCTAATCTATAAGACCTTTGCTATTTCCTTTGTGGCACAACTCTTCAACTAAACAGAAAATGTTATCAGGAAGTTCTTTTCCTTTCACTCATCTTTCTCTTGAATTTTGCTTTTTCCTAACCTGGTCTTTTTTTTGTTTTGTTTTATTACTAGATGATTTCATTAACATCCTTGGAATAGACTCTTCTGCCACTGCTTTCCTCAGCTAAAAAGGTTAGAATTCCTAATAATTAAAAGGTCAAGTTTCCTTTCCCACCCTCCCTTTAATTTTCACTTTTTGCCCCTCTACAACACCAGGCTAAAGTCAGTGCTGAAAAAGGAATTGTTGAAATACCACAAGTATTTATGATGTCTGAAACTTTTGGAAATACTGTGAGAAAGCCCATTCTTGTGAGATTTCCAGTTCAATCTTAAGATTCAGATAAGATCAAGATAACAATCCAAACTTTTTTGTGATATTTATCCTCATCTTCTCATATTTCTTAATCCCTGTTAAAAAAACATATATATACTATATAGTGTATGCATCACTCTGATGCTATTTGTCCTCCCATGTTTTTTCGTCCTATATCCCATCCAGCTTAGGTCAATGTCCTTTAGAACCATTAATAAATTGAAAAAAATTTAGCTCATTGATCTGGATCCTAACAAGATAAAAAAACACACAAAAAATTGTAAGACCATGTTCAGACTCTGAAGGCATCCACTTTAGTTTCTGAGATGATAAGCAAGTCCCTGTCTACATTGTCCCACCCTGGCTTCCTACTCAATTCCTACTCTTGTATAGCTCTTCTTCTGCAACCCTGATATCTAAATTTCCACAGCTTAGTAACAGACAAGAACTTGGCCCATAGTAGTCAGATCTATCAAAATTTTGGCAGAGGACCCACCAAAAAAATGGTTGCTATAAAAGTCCAGCACAAAATCATCACCACCACAGCATTTTAGCTCCCAGGTAAGCCAATGTACAATGAAGAGGTTGTAATCATCTTCCATTCTTTCCCACTGCACACATCTGGATAACCAATTATGAAAATCAAAATCATGAAAAAGTCCACATTTTTATGCCTGCTTAAACTGCCACATCTCAACATTGAGAAACCTGGTACCATATAAACATCAGATACAATTGATAACATGGGTGCATTCATAAAAAGCACCTTAGTCTATTGAAATTTTGAGGGAAAAAAGCTTCACTTTGGAAGACAGCATTTTCAAGCAGACTGACAATTAAATAAAATTATGTTTCAGCTGCATTTGCCACCACCACTATGCCACTCTCCTTTTGGGAGCTTGACTGATTGCTTTCCCTGTGGCTGTTAAGAGTATTCTTTGATAACTATATATTTTTAGCAACCTGAATGTCTTTCAAACATCTCTACTTACTCTTGGCAACTTCTCTTCATGCTAAAGAGAAAAGGAAAAATTTAATATATGAAGTATCTCTTTGTATCTTTTTCTGTTATATTATACAGTACTCTATCCTATCTCAGCTTCTAAAATTAGTAGGAGCTGTATACCCTATATTCTCTTTCAGCTGCTAAAAATCACTAGAGGGCATGACCTGTGTATATATGGTGATATCTTTCCCACTGATTTTCATTGAAACGGGTTGGTCCTCATAAAAATAATTAACTAAGCAAAAATACCTGAGTAAAATTTCAGCTTATTTTTTTGAAGAGTACATTACACATTTGTCTGGTTGGTGTTCATCTCAGAGAAACAGTCAGAAATCTGGATGCTTGGAATACCTGCTAAGTCTATAAAATAACACAAGTGGAAATTTAATATTGGAAATGTTTACACGAGATCTCTGGTTTATTGCAATTCTCACTGGATTTATGCAGTTCTTTTTTTCTCTTCATCTTCCCATGTCTTTTCTTTACCTTCATGTTGAATTTAGGACTTTACAGCTGCTTTTTTGGGTGAAGGCTGACGAGGGGAATGGGCTTCTTTCTAGGCTCAATCCTTTAAATCTCAGGCCAGACTGTGATCTTCAAATCTGTGTGAGAAGAATCCCTTCTTTCAAATTCCTATTCATCCTGAGCAAAAGAGGAATTAACCACTGCAGCAGGAATTAACCACCTTTCTTTTCCTGAGAACCCATTGGTGTAGACCCTTTATAGGTTATCATCTTATTACATGATATATTAACACACTAATTTTTATGTGCACCACTCAATTTTGGTGCTAACTTCTTTCTCAGGTCTGAAACCAACTTCAGACAAAAAAAGTCCTTTGTAGTTCAGCTCCACAAAAAGCACATGGTTTAAATACCAAGTCTTGTTAAAAGGTGATCTTTCTCATATGTTCAAAGGGAAAACCAAGGCTTGAACCCATCTGCAGAGAGCAATTTGAATCCTGTAAATAATGAAGAAAATGGAAAAGGGTTTCTCAATAAGAAAGATGTCACAGATATATCATGTACACTCCTCCAAACTCTGGATAGGCCTTTTATTCACCAGCTTGATGTGAAGTTTTTGTATCATGCTGTTACTTCATCTTTATTTCATCTTTCCACTCCTCATCCACCATTTTTTGTGTCACATAACAGCCCAGACACCACAATTGGAGAGAAATGGTTGATCTAGGTGTGAGAAGAGTCATTCAGACTCCTGCTGGAAGCTGCTACAAAGGACTTCAGAGAAGCAGGAACATTAATAGGCCAGTTCCATTGGGACAGTGAAAGCTTAGAAAATTTAAATAGGTTCAGTTTCCAGAAATAAATTCCCTTTGTCACAAATCATTCAATAACATAGACACAGGCCCTGACAGAAAGGATGTTTTTGTTCTATTTCTCTGGAATTGTCAACGTTTCTTTACTCAAATATTAAAATTTGTCTGGTTTTGTATTTATTCAGAACAAGTACAAAAAAAGAAAGTTCTACAGTGGTGATAAAAACCATGTAACATATCACATAAGAGAAATTGCACAAGTAGATGCAGAGATCAAAAGCTAGTTTACAATCTAGTAATAAATTAATTAATACTATTTGAACAAAGAAGGGATCCAAATTCTTCCATTAGACCTGAAATATACTATGCCATGCATATTTTAAAGGACATGAGTAAATACAGCCCATGGTCCAAAGAAACAACACAAAATAATGTATATACAGTATAAGGAAAAAAAAGATTAATAATAGGAATAGCAAAATCACCTGCACTGTGGGAAAAACATTTAATAATTAGCTGTTCTGATCCATTGCATGCCAATGGGTGATCTACCTCTGTTCAGCTTAGCCAGTGTGGGCAAGTCAGCTACAACTGAGGGAGCAAAACACAAGGACATGCATTTTCACTAGAATGGGCACTAATATTAGGTGTCATAGAGAATTCTCAATATCCTGATGAGAACGTAATTATGAAAACATATTAATTTTATTTCACTGATTTTCTGTCATACCTTTGTACCAAAACACTTTCTTTGGAATACTTAGTTATTATTCGGATTTGTTTTTTTCCTTTATTTAGAAGAGATTTGACACAATCTTGCTATCAGCAGGATAGCTCAGCTATTCTATCCTATCATATCTTCTGATATGCTGAAGGTATCAAAAATTTGAACTAATCAGCCAAACATTTTGTGACCTGATGTCCAAAGAGGAGCAGTGAGCTGATATGCCATGTAGGAATTCTCTTTCAATTCAGGAGTCTTGTGCAGATCACTTCTACATAGGATATACAGTTCTTTTGCAGAAACTGAAAATACAATTCATCAGGAAAAAAAATATTATTTTTCTGTTTTTCTTTTTACATTTTTGAAGTCTACCTTCATTTTTCACAGTTTACCTTTATTACAAAATCTGTATTTCACATGGTTCAGTTTAGAGATAGTTAAGTAAAGGTCTACAGTATGGAACTACACATTCACTTCTGTCTGACATGCCTTCAAATGCAATCCACATATCAAATTCTACATAAAGTTCAAATAAACAGCTTAAATTTTGACTACATAAAAGTTTGTATATATGCCCATATGCATGCTTGCACACACAGAGGAAAAGGTTTCTAATATATGGATGTCTACCCTCCACTCAGAAACTTCCATATGAAACAGGGTGATAGCAAAGACTCTAAAGGGTTTCTTGGATTCTTGCTCTTCTCCCTTAGTAGGATACAGAATTCTCTGTAGTAATACGACTTTAAAAAGTGTAGAGGATATGTGATTTATATTGTGCACATAACACTGGTTATAGCAAAAGTGTTATCAAAGAGGAAGGGATTACAGGTTTACTTGTTTTTTGGTTTTTTTGTTTTCTTTTTTTTTTTTTTTCTAAAAGACAGTCAGATTCCAGATTCAATTAATCTTCTCTGGAAGTTCATGCAGCAGACAGATACACAAATGACTGTGCTCTGTCCTCTGGTCTCCTGTGGTTCCTCCTGGGGTCTGTTATATGCCTGGGCTTTGACAGGAACAAGAGTCTTGGCAGGTCCTTGATGAAAATGCAGTCTTAAAGGGAGCTTAGACCTGGTTCATTACCAGTTTTGAAAGAAAAAAGTTACATCTGGAAACTGCAGAAAGGCTGTAATTCACACTGAAGATAAAGTTGGATGTATAACATAAATAGAATTGCAAAGTTTGTGTTGTTTCAACAGATTGGTCTGTTAAAGTATGGCCTGGTGTAGCTAGCCATATATAAATATATATATACACGTATACACATAGATATGTATATACTTCCACTCATTAAAAATCCTAGAATGACAGAAACGGTCCTGGAAAAAATCCTGGTGAAATCCACATTAAAAAGACTCACTTTTGTCCAGCTTCTAACTGTAAAATATGAAGAAAATGTATCTTTTAAAATCCTATGTTTTTCCTGGTTACTTATTAGTAGCTATATCATTTTATAATAATCCCTCCTTATTCACTGCGTAAATGTCCTCATTAGATATCGTCTCTAATAATGATAGGAGGTCTGGCTACTATAGGGAGAAATTTCTGACCTTGAGAGTTTCAGAAAGATTATTAGATTTGGAGAAGAAAATAATTTACAAAATAATGTTATGGCTATGTGTAAAATGTTCACTTTTATGTTCCATCTGAACACTAACACCTCATTTGCCAGCACAATCCCTGAAATGCTGCCTGAACTGTAAAGAAATAAAAGTCCTGCCAGAGCCTGCAAAGCTAGAGCTTAACTCGCAATACAAATGTATACTTAAATAAATACTCACAAACAAGTTTCCCAACAAGAGATGAATGTGTAGGCCTCGATGCTGAAAGTTTAACAAGCTTTTAAAAGCCACTTTGTATAAACTGGTAGGAAATGCTCACTTTAGGCTTAATGACTTTTCTCTAATTAAATTGTGCATAATTTATAGCAGATGAAGGCCCCTTGCTGACTGTCCTTTGCTGTGTGGTCATGCCCGACCTTGTATTTGTCCAAACATTCTTCTGAATTATCCAACTGTTAAACTATTTGGTGTCAAAATGTTTCTGGATTGGTACTTAAGAGTTTTTATGTTTCTTGCTTAACATTGGTCTGTAGTTTCTCCGTACATAAATACATCAACCTGTATTAAAAACAGAGCCTTTATCTGCACAAGTTACTTGGGGAGTAACTTTCCCTGGTCTACAAGAAAAATCATTGCTTTCTCTTTGATTTAAGGACTTGATTTATAAAGGTTTACTTTTAAAGCTTCTGTTTCAAATGTGCTAACTCCAGAGTTTTTATATATTGCCCAGATTTACTTACCCATGTTTACGGTCTGATTTATAAACTGTGTGCCTTCTGACTCAGCGGGAATCTTTGATTTAGTGCAACACATTACAAGTAATTTTTTAGTAGCTTAGTTTAGTATTTAACTGAATTCAGAGAAATTACAAATGAGCAAATGCGCAGTTCTTGTTTCTGTTTTGTTTCAGTTTTCTGTTTTGGAATTTTTTATATAGCAGAATATACGAGAAAAAAGTAACTATGAGAATGAGAGAATTTCAAAAAGTAAAGTTAATCAAAACCATCTAGTAATTAGTTTCTGGGTTTTCAATGTCAGTGAAAGTAGGCTTCTAAATCACCTAAGTACAATGGAAAATACTTTTTACCTCTGCAATTGAATAAAGCCTTTTTTCTGTGTATTCAAACAGATGTACTATGCTTCCAACTTGTTTCTGAGCCATATACATTTTGCAGATGATTTCTCCAAATGGGGTTACATACACACCCTTAATTCTCATTATTGGCATAAAAAGTCTCTGCCAGAGATGTCTGGGATGTACATTTATGTTAAGTGGTTTAGAAGAAGCAATAAAGACCTGCACAGAGTAGAGGTAATACCATGTTCTCTGTTTTCTGCCTATTAATACAAAGGTAAAAATATAGCTATGCATAACATGAATTACCTATAAATGTCTATTTCTCTTTCTGCTTACTAAATAGAAACTTTAAAGCTTTAGAAACTGCTTATAATTTGATATGCTCTGTAATATGAATGGCCAAAACAGCTTTGAGGGAGTCAAGATTTAATTAACCTCATATGAAAATTCTTATTCCTCAAACTTAAATCCACAGTTTTAGGTCACTGATATGTGAAAACAAAACAAAACATAACAAAACAAACCCATAAGAAAGGGGTCCCATTCTTATGTCAATTACACGGATGATTTTTTTTAAATTTTCTTTGTGTTCCTTGTCTGTCCACACTCCCTTTGTGATGCATTTGCAGGTAATCTAAGTGGGACTGTGGAACCAGGGCAACTGTACAGCTAACCAGGGTAATTTTGTTGGAGCCAGGAAATAGCAAATCATAGAATCGTTTAGATGGGAAAACACCTCTAAAATAATTGAGTCCAAGTGTTACTCTAGCACTGCAATGTTCATCACTAAGCCGTATCCCTAAGTGCCACATCTCCAGGGATGGTGATTCCACCACTTCTCTGGGCACCCTATTCCAATGTTTGACAACTCGTTCACTGAATAATTTTTTTTTTTCCAATTTCCAATCTAAACATCCCCTGGCACAACTTGTCCTAGAGATATTAGAAAACAGGCCCTGTCCCTGAACTCTTCAGATGCTTGGGATTGTCATCACTATGTAGTGCAGAAGTGCTGTATAGGCAGTAGCAGCTGCAACAGGTACAGTGCAATTAAAGAATAGGGCAAGGGTAGCAAAACGCTTCACATTGATGTCTGTACAGCTCCCAGCTGCAAGGTATCATACAGAGGATGATAACTTTAATTGTAATAGTTTTATATACATCTACTCCAACTGCAATTGTTCCGCAACAGATACAGAAACTAAAAGAGAAAGCAGATATGTGTGAACACCTGTGTGTTTAGGCAAAATCATTCAGAACCTGAGAAGAAACATGTGGTGATATCACATGTAGTGGTAGGAAAAGGGGGAATGGCTTCACACTGACAGAGGGCAGGTTTAGATTAGAGATTAGGACAAAATTCTTCCTTTTGTGGGTGGTGAGGCACTGGAACAGGTTGCCCAGAGAATTGCTGGATGCTCCATCCCTGGAAGTGTTCAAGGCCGGGCTGAATGGGGCCCTGAGAAACCTGGTCTAGTGAAAAATGTCCCTGACAATGGCAGGTGGATAGGAACCAGAAAATCTTTAAGGTCCCTTCCAACCCAATCCATTCAATGATTCTATTATGATTGCTATGATTTTAAGAATGATAACCTATTTTTGAATGGCAGTAATAAAATTTTTGAAAACAATAATTCAGAAAAGAAGTCTTTGTTTCATGCAAATTTTGTAAAAATTATAATATATGTAGGAAATACTAAACTAAAAATTTCTGTCTTTTTAAATAACATTGTTTTGACTAAAAATGCACCTTAAAACACTTTTTAAAAGGTTTTTACTATTCCTCACTGATCAGTTTTTTCTCCATCTTTATCTGAATGGCAGGTCTTTCTGGATCATAGAATCACAGAATGGTTTAAGTTAGATCTCCTTATTTGCTTCAACTATTCAACTGCTTCTAAATCAGTCTTTGTCCTTGCCATTATATTTAATACTGCTGAGGGTAGAAAGACAATACATGCTGTCACTTCAGCATTGACTGAACATCCCATATCGTGTTTTGGGTTGTTTCCTTGGGGATGAATACATTTAAGTACTCTGGAGCTGGAAGCTGCTTTGTGGATAAGAAATATTACTAAAAGATGTTTTTCACCATGTGACATAAGCTAAATAAGTGATAATTTGGGGTCTTTTTTAAAAAAATAAGGAGGCCTCATGTATTCTTCCATTCTTTTTTGTCTACTCTTAAAACACTATGTATTCCTCTGAGTCTAAACAGCCATACACTAGTTGTACTATTAGTAGTACACTAGTTAGTACCCTAGTAGTACTAGCTGTACTAGTTGTAGTAGTTGTACTAGTGTTAGTACATCATCATGTGCAAACATTTCAAGCACATGGCACTTGCTTATACATGAAAGCTACTTGAACTCATTTTCTTTTTTTAGTGTGCAGTCATCAGAAATGAAAATACTTATAGTAAGCAATAGCAGCCCGACAGACCCAGAGAATGAGACCAACATGAGAAAACATCCCCATCTAGCGGTGTTCTCCAGATTTGGAACACCTTGCTTCCAGGATTCTTGTGCCAGTGGGAAGGTAATTTAGTAATATCGTAAACAATAACATAATGAGTTAGATTACAATAGTAACACCAGTGTAACTAAGCTATTATAACTGGTAAGATTTTCATGTGTAAGCAAAATCCGTGTTAATGAAAGGAAAACTCCTATGATAAAACTGTGTTTTATGATGTGCTCCTTCAGGTGCTGCTCCAACTCAGCCCAGAAACTGGAAAGTTTACAAACTCAATTCTCATGTCCCACTGCTCTCATACTGAAGTATTTTGATTTTTTTTCAATAGAATCAATAATGGTTTCACGTGGAAAGAAAATATAGACAGATTTCCTCGAATTTCATATCACCATTTAGACAAACTGGCCCATCTCTCACTTAGAATGATAATAACCAGTAGGAACTCAAAAGGATATCTAAGAACATGCTATATTCAATTATAATAAATAGTAGAGTGTTTTATTGCAAAAGATTCAAATTAAGATGCAAAAATAATTAAAGGAAGATACAATGTGTTCAGAATTGGGATGAGAGGATGAGTCATGACACTGCTTTGTTTCCTTGAAACATCTTATCATATTGATCCAAGAAGGCAATCCCTTAGATTCTTTTTACAATGGGAAGCAAACAGAAGCAAGAGGAATTGTTTCCTGGTTTTCTGTAGTCATAGATTAGTAGGTGGAAAACAAAACCAGTGAAATTTCACAAATGTCATGAATTCAAGAAAATTCTTGGATTTTTCCACAGTGTAAGTAGAACCAAAGTTTGCCCCTTGGTACCAGAAGTTATCCTGGGAGATTCAACCCTAAAGAGCTAGATCATGTAGACACTACAGACCCTTGCACATACACTAAGAAAGAATTTTCCACTTCAGATGTAAAAACACCTATTTCATAAACTGTGGTGGTGTTTCATAACACGCAACAGACACAACTCTCAGAGAAAACTAAGCAAAACACTAAGTCATCTCTTATTTCACAGTGGGGAAGTATTAACAAAATTCAGAAACTGAGATGTAAAATACACAGAGCAAAGTTACTTACAGACAGAATAAGTCAGTGTCCAGAAAGACATGAGAAGGCAAAGGCTGTCTTACACTGTATGAGTGTGTAAACCTCCTTACTGCCATTTCATTTCTTAAATATGTTTTTGGGTTTTATAGTTCCTGGATCCCTTTGCAGGATTAAAAAAAAATTAAAAGCTAGGTAAATTCTGTTCTTTTCTTTTTTCTGTTAGCCTTGCTGAGTTCACTGTTCATGTGTTCTTTCATTGAACATACAGTCTTCCACTAAACATGTGGTCTTCTTTCAGTATGAGCATTTCTACACAGTCCTTCAATGGATTAAGGTTATGGCTCTAAATTGTACATGTTCTCCAGAGAATTATGTTAAAGATAAACCACCCACTCTATGCAAAATGAAATTATTTTCCTAAGTGTGTTGAGTTCCATGCAGTAATTTAAATATTTTCAACTTTGACATCTTTAATAAGATGGATCAATAAGAACTTTTAAGACAAAGGAAGGAATTTTCTTACCCAAATGTTGCCTGAGAAATAGTTGTCTTGTCAGTGTGATCCAATGGCTTGAGCATGAACTTTTTGGGATCCAAAGTCTGAATTCCAGTAGTCATTGCCTCCTATGCTTCTGGAGCAGTGCACCAAATTTAACTAGCTTGATCACTCTGGGTTTACTTGCTAATGAAAACTGGAGACACTTAACTACCAGACTGTGTAATCCATTCTGGGCAAAGTTAAGGAACTATAATCAGTTGGTAATAAGTTAGTTCAAGTTAGATTCACTTGCTGGTAGGTATCACTCCTTAGAGCCAGAAAGTAAAACCTTGAACTCTTTGGAGACATCAGAACTTTTTCTTTTTTCTATGGATTCATGATTTCATCTAGAAGCTCTTATCCAGAATTATCTCATAATCTAATTCCTCATTTTTTTACAAATACAGAAACATAGAGCCATACACAGAGACATAAATTAATCTACTATACAAAGCAATAAAGCAGCGAGGAAAGGGAAATTTCAAAGGATCTTTTGAAACGATCTGTACAGACCTAGAAAAATTTTAAAGCACTAGTTTGCTTTTATGCAATTGGATGTGAATCTTCATAATTTTCCTGTATATAGCCATTATACTGTTGTAATGATGTGCAAGTGGCAGGAGAGGGCAGCAGAATACAACTATGGTCACAGAGCTCTAACAAATTCGTTGATTTTTAAACATACTATTTGCATGCTTGATGGTTTTTCAGTATTCTACTCCATTCTGACCCATCTTAGGTACCTAACTGAAGAAATGTTTTATTGCAGATATTAAGTTGTCGGTAGAAAACCAAGAAAAATACTTACTGAAGAAATACGAATTCAAAATGTGATAAGAAAACCCTACTTACTTGTCCTTTATTCCCTTATGACCTTTACTCATTTGCCCCTTATTTCACTTTATTAAAGGATACTTGGACTCAGGCTTACATAAGAGGTACTAAATCCCTATTCTGCATTTTTTGATTCTGAGAATGCATCTTTGGGAAAATTTCTTAAGATTCCTTGTCCTGGTTTCAGCCAGACTAGAGTTAATTTTTTTCATAGTATCTGGTACTCTGCCGTATTTTGGATTTGGGATGAGAATAATGTTAATAACACACTGATATTTTAGTTGTTGCTGAGCAGTGTTTACACAGAGCCAAGGCCTTTTCTGCTCCTCACCGCTCTAGTGATGGGGCTGGGGGTGCAGGAGAAGTGAAGAAGGAACACATCAGGGACAGCTGACCCCAGCTGAACCAAGGGATATCCCAGACCATGTGGTGTCATGCTTACCATATAAACTAGGGGGAAACCTGGCCGGGGACTGCTGCTCAGGAAAAACCTGGGCATTGGTCAGTAGGTGGCATCACTTGTTTCTCTTGGGTTTTATTTCTCCTTTCTTTTGTTATTTTCCTTTTCATTTATTAATAATATTTTAAGTATTTTTTATATTTTATTTTAATTATTATACAGTTATTATCTCAATCCAGCAGTTTACTTGCTTTTATCATCCCAGTTGTCTCCCCCATCCCACCATGAGAAGTGAGCGAGTGGCTACGGGAGGTTTAGTAGTCACTGAGGTTAAACCATGACAGTCCTATTGAAGTAAATCTTTTGAACCTTATTCCCAATGCCATTCCTTTTTCGTGAGAGAGTTTTTTATTTGTGTGCATCTTTCCCACACCAAATAAAATCCCATCTTCATCCTAAAATTCATTGGTATGCCTTTCAGTTCCTTGCTCGTGCAGAAGTGAGGTGATCTCAAGGCCTCTGTGGTTCTATGAGGTTCATGGCAATCCAAGGTGAGGTCCTGATGCAGGAACAGTATATGCCATGCTCAGCTTGGACAGTATCATTGCTATTTGAGACAAACACTGACTCTTTCTGTCACTGTTGTGCCACTGACATATCTATCGCATAGAAATGGCAATAAATTTTCCCTGTAAAGTCTGGTATCTGAATTGGTCCAGATTTATTATACTGATGAGCTAGTGACTTACTGTACTGGATGTTTGGATTTATATCATGAGTCCTCAAGTCACTTCCTGGTCAGCTCATGTTTCTTTTTGACTGAGACTGCTGTGATCCAAATCCACCTAAAAGCCCAAATCCATGAACACAGCTACAGTCTCTGTCCAGATTCCCCAACAGATGTAATTCACTCAGTCTGTATGGCTGGAGACATACTGCAGCACTTTTGTTTACCTCAGTTTCAAATTTCAGTGTTAGTTGGAAAAGTCTGGAGACAGAAATTCCCCACATGTTCTCAGAACAAGGAAAGGAGTAACAACAGCTGGTCTCTTCAGTGAGCCTCACACACCATGACGACGGCAAAAAAAAGCATCTTAACCATCCATTACACTCTTGGCTTCACTGCTAATGTGCTCAGCTCCAGTTT
The DNA here is from genome assembly GCF_001715985.3 of Manacus vitellinus. Classification (NCBI taxonomy): domain Eukaryota; kingdom Metazoa; phylum Chordata; class Aves; order Passeriformes; family Pipridae; genus Manacus; species Manacus vitellinus. The sequence continues at coordinate 7,628,208 of NW_021938895.1, forward strand.
TGATTGTCACGGTGCTTACAGGTGAAGGTAATATTTGCAATGCAAATTGAACTTTAATTCACAGCCACAATTAAACAATAATGTGTCCTGATTATTAACCACTTGACCCACATAATCATGATGGGATGAGGAAAATCAAGGTAAACAAAGCGAAATTATCAATTTACAGAAATGTTGACAGTCCAGGCATATAAAACCAATGTTTTATTTGTTACCAAACACATGATAACAAGTACAGACATGGGTGTGAACAAATGTGTCTTTTTAGGCTAACTGAATTTAGTAATAATAATAATAATAATAAATGTTCTCTTCCTTGTAGTGATATCATAGAATCATAGAATGGTTTGATTTGGAAGGAACTTTAAAGATCATCCAATTCCAACCACAGTAGGCTGCTACTGCCAAGAAGACAAATTGAAATGATGATCCCATGTTAAGAGGTTTCCTTGGACTGACCCAAAATGCAAAGACCTTTGACACAGCTTGACTGAAGATACATCAAACTGAGTTTATTGCATTATAGGCCGCATGCATAATTCTAAGTCTTTTGAAATTATATTTCCGTATTTGGATTTAAAGATTTGTATTAAGTGTATGCTTGTCTAAGGCACATATTTTTCTTCCTCTATGTTACTGGAACACAGGTTTTTTCTGCCTGTGTTCAGATATAACCTGACTGAATAGTGAGTTGAAGCACAACTTTCAAAGGGAGCTGTGAAGGCTTTTAAGGGACTTTGTACAGCATGCTTGTCACTGCCAATAATTCAGCATTCACTGTTGTTTGCAGTTTTATTAATAAGGTAAAACTGAGTTCAGCATTATCCCTGAATGGTGCCACTGGATCAGGATAGAAACCTGTCAATTCAAAGCTTTGCTGGGTGTTAAAAACCAAAGGGACTGTTTACGGAAAAATATAAGGACAGACTAAGCATGTATATTATGCCTCACAATATTCACATCTCCCAGCACTTACAATTTAGTGTCTGCCTGAAACAAGTATGGTTTCTATAGGCATAATAACTTAAGTATATTTCTGCTTCATAAACTTGTCCAAATTTCAATTGAAATTCACAAAACTACTAAATAACAAGCATACCTACTTGGATTTTCCATCTCCTGGATACAGGGTTCTTTGAGGAGAGATAAGGAAAGAAGGAAAACACTGCAAATAGCTAACAGAGCTGTTGCTTTCTTCCTATCACAACAAGCAGTACTCCTTCAGCTCGTTATTTACCTCTAAATATTTAAGGTGAGCACAATCATCTTGCCCAGAGGTGCAGAACAAACTTTTGGACTCTGATCCTGAGTTATTCTTCTAATCTCTGACCTAGCCTTCATCTGCTTTTTCAGAATAATGTCCAGCTTACTAAGGCAAATTCCTTTTTTCTCCTTCTCTTTTTTCTTCTCTTTTCTTCTCTATTATATTTTAGAATATTTCCTCATTTGATTTTCTTTTTATTTACTCTCTAACTGTGTGTGTGCCGCTACTTTTGCCTTAAGGATCTCTTTCTAGAAAACCAAAAGCAAAGAGAAGCCAATTTGTGCCAACAAGATGTAAATTGATGTAGTCTTTGGCTTCATCTCTAGCTACAAAATAGTCAGTCACTTGACAATTTGCTCAGTTCTTGATTCAGTGCACAAAAGTCCTTCCTTGAGACACAGTCAGGAAGCAGATCATGACGAAAGAGATTCACATTGTGGACTTAATCTTCCAAAGATCTAACAGAGTTTTGTCAATCATAGCTAAAACTGAGGATGACAGAGCATGATTCATACACATAATGACTTCTGTCCTTTGGGATCTCAGTTGTGTCATTAATGGATTCTCAGAAGTGTGATTTTTAATTACCTCAAAAGGCAAGATATGCCAGCACGTTACCCAATTCCCTCAGGCCAAATTGTTTTGATGTGCGGCAGTGAATTTTCACTGATTGCTGAGAGTGTGGCAGCTTCATGGGCTGATATTTGTCACTCTTGCAGGAGAGTTCTCTTGAACTGATAAAACTACCAGACAGTAGATGGAGGACAGTAGTCTTGTGAAAGCCTTTTAGAAACAAGACCTCACTGGTGCCGTGATAAAATTGTGAAGCATCTGAAGTAGAAATTCTGCTTCTATGTCCAAGCATCATTCAGTGAGATTCTGAGCTGTATAGAAATATATTTGAAGGGGAAGAAAACACCCCTATTTTTCAGGCATACTGTCAGTGCCAGCCAATACTATATAACTTTATCCCACCTTACTGAAGAAGAAAGAGTTTAGTCCTGTGGTGACTTTAAAAGAGAAGGTGTGTTGCTCTAGGTACGAGCAGAAAGACTTTCATAGTGTGAGAGAGATGTAGAAGCAGTAAAGGGATGAGGATTCTTCCCCAAAAGGGTTAGTCGAGACATTCTGATAAGTAAAAGAATGTTTTGTGTCTTCTTTCAACCTAAGTATGTCCTTTTGACAGAAAATATTTTTGCATTGGCCTTATGAAAGGGAAGGCAACACTGTTTTCCTAACTGCTAGTATTGATCACTTTAGAGGATTTATTCACCTGGTTGAGTAAACTTTGCTTTTTTTCCTCAGAGAAAGTCTAAAGTCAAACTTAGCTTTGATGAATTCCCTGATGCTAAAAAAATTGTTTGTGGTAGTCAATAGAAGAATTTATCAAGGAATGAAACCTTTGGCTGGGGAGTCCTAGAGTTGTGTGTTCTCCTTTCCCTGCTCTGATGAAGCCAAGGAGACATGAGTTCATCAGGGTGGTAGCTGGACCCTCCAGCCTTTGTATTTGTTTAAACAGGCAGGCAAATGGGCCTGTTCCCAAAACTTCTGAAGCAGGGGTGGAATTCATGGAGGTCTTCAGCATATAACTCATCTATCCATGGCAGGCATAATTATCCTTCCACACTTATTCTCTCAATGTCTCTGGAATAAGAAAGCAGACACTTTTTCCACTCTTTTTCTGTATTTCCACACATTAGCATTATGTTTTCACTTCTTGCACAATACAGATTGATGAATGAGTTATACCTGTGTTGCCAGCTGACATCCAGCTGAACTTGCTACCAGAATTTTAAGAACATGGGCAGCAGCAGTATGCTGGTATGAGTTTTGCAGCAGTTCTCAGTTTCAGGCATTTAGTTAGAACAGTCATTTCTCTAGCAATGGCAATGGCAAGAAGCAAATTTCAAAAGCATCTGTGCTTCTAAAAACAAAATAAAACCAAAAAAGCCCTGAATTACTAAAAAGTACCAAAATTGTGTACATGTTAAAAATTACTGAAAGCCAGATTGTTGCTGTAGTGCCTCATACTGTATTTAGAAGTAGCTGTTGATCCTGGTTCAGTGAAAGGTAATTCTCCTTAGAAAATCATTTACCTCTAGAGATGAGAATAGCAGGTCCCTGTACAGGTTTGTTGTACTCTCAGTGTTAAGCTAAGGTCCAGCATCAATTTAACAGTTAAATGTCACTGCCTTTTCAGATTATTATTTGCTTAGCATAGAGAAGTAGATGGTAAAATAAAAAAAAAAAAAAACAAAAACAAAACAAAACTAAGGTCTTAGAATGAAAAGAGGAAAACAAAAATATTGTCAACGGCTTTTTTTTCCTTTCAACAAATCAGGCTCTCCAGCAGTCTGGTCCTTTGCATCATTTACTGAATGACTATTGAGTAAAATCTAATTTGTAGTTGTGAAGTTGCTTTTCTCTCGTTTGTAGATTTTCAAGTCCACGTTAGACAGTCAAGTGCTATGTATAAGAACAGACGAGGGTTATAAATTATTGTGTTGAGGCTAGATCCTTGTAATTGGCTAGCTTGAAGTGGAACATGAAACAGCAAGGAGGCTCGAATGTAAACCCAGGTGTACCTGAGAGAAATGAGAGTTGTCTTATCTTTGTAAACAATTTTTTAAGGGTCTGTAGCTTTGTGTGGCTCACAGCTCATCATCAATCTAAGGACTCATCATCAATCTAAAGACATGGGCAAAGATTCAGGCTAGCTCATAGAAAAAAAGAACGACAGAAAGAAAAATTTTCCTTCTAACTTACTCTGTGTGTTTGCAAAGCCAGCATTTAACCACATTGCACTGGGGGTCAGTTTGTGTCCTGCTTGAGTTAAAGCTGTAAACTTCTTGGAAAAGGAGTATCACAGTGAGAGGATCCTTCTCTGAAGGACAGAGAACAGAGGGTGAATGCCTCTGTTGGCCTTTGTGCCAGAGGGTGTTACATTTGCTCATGCTTTTTCTCCCCTCTATGCATCCTCTGTGGTGTATTAAATTCTGCTAGCTCCATCAGGCAATTATTGGTGTCTTTTTGCACAGATGCTCAAAATTATGGGTTGAATTGGGATTTAGAGATTAATCCACAGACTATAATGTGTATGTGCTGAAATAACAGGGAAGGAAAAGATCATGGATATTCGCTAATATTGCCTGGTTGCTCAATAGGACTTCAGTTATCACAAAGATAGAAAAAACCCAAACCAAGACAGGGTGTTTACTTCAGTTAGAAGTCACAAATCAAATATCACCCCCTCAACAACAGAGCACACATACTCCAATTAGCAACTAAGTCTTCGAGATTATATGCTTCAATCATTTAATGATAATGATTCTGAGGTAAATGACTTTGCTAGAGCAGATTTTGCTTTTGTAAAACATTAACTACATGACACCTCCCTGATTTAATAGTGTTTAAATTAATAATTTCTCTACAGTCAAAGATGATCTGCTAAATTGCAATATAATGTTTCAGAAAGAAGGAAATGAGTGATTGCAATTTTATTTTCTGTGGGCTTTATGAGGAGTCTTTATGATTCAAATTAAAGAATTATTTGACTTCAATTTTTAGCAATATAATTTTATGATAACTAGAATTAATGATTGCCATTTTTAAAGCAAATAGAATAAAACCCTTGCAGTTGTCTTTAGCAAAGTTCTCTCTCTTCTGCTTTAATAACTATGTCAACACAATAGGTAGGCCTGGCTCTTAAAACATAGTGAAAAGGGGTAAGGCAAGCAATGGGGAAATGGAGAAACATTGACTCCAGCACCTTTTATCATGACCCCAGAGAAACCAGAGGGATGAGTCCCCTTCTTAGAAGGGTCTCCTTCTGAGACCCAAGTGGAAGGGGAGCAAAAGCCTGAGGAATAGACTTGGGATTTCCTGAGATGGAGAGATATTTTTATGGAAATGGTTGGACTTGGCAGTTCAAACCACAGGTGGAGATGGGCATCAGCAGTGGAAAACAAGCTAGTTTTAGAGAAATCTATATATAATTAACAGGGCACCAAAAAGCTAATCTGAGATGCAGTATGTATAATAATTAATCATCAAGTTTTTGACAGCATCCAGAACACACAAGGTGGTTTCTACCCAACCGGGAATGCTCATTTGCTGCTCAGAAAGGCTTAGCTTGAAAATTGTCACTGCACAAAACAAACAAATATAGGTGGTGTTACTCTCAGAGTTAACCTCAATAGCTGCAATTCCTAACAGCAAAATGTCCATTGCTTTGAATTTGTTTTATCATGGCAGATTACTTAATTTAAATATTACCAGGAGAAAAGCGAAAATTAAAGTTCAGTACATATCTAAAGTTGTATGAAGGATTTTATCAAATCCTGGTGTGAATCATTGGTTTGAGTTTACCAATAAATTGGGCAAAATGCAATACAAAGCAAAGTGATAGACTAATATTTGGACATCTCTGAGTGTTGCAGAAGTTCCCCTATGTTTCATAAACAATTTGACATACTGAAATTGAAATATTAAACATTCTTTACATAAAAAAAATCATTTGCCATCTTAGACTGATTAAGAAATGTATTGTGATATAACTCTAGACCTTGTGTGTCAGACATTCATAGTCTCCTTGATTCCATTCTGATTACTTGATAGAAATATTTCTGGCCTTTAATACAGCACTTAGTTCAGTGCTGCCCTAAATGTAGTTCTGCTCCAAGACATCGTGTCCAGACCTGTTCTTGTGGGTGTTTACCCTCTTTCAAATAGCACTCGGAAACTGTGAGAAGAAAGAATGATCTCTTCTCTCTGGTTATAGTTTCCTCGCTCTTCTGTGAGTAACATGTTCCATCAGGGCATCATGGTGAAAAATATTCAAGTTTCAATCTTCTATGAAGATAAAATATTGAATATATTTAGATATAATTTCATGGCCAGTTTTGCAATTATTCTTTTAGCAAGCTGTCTTCCAAGCAGTATGTGTGTACCAGCAATGTTTAGATGTGATTTAGTACAATGTTGGGTATAAAGAAAGAAATTACTTGGTCGCAAATGTGTGCTGGTTTGTGGTGATAACTATTATCTGTGTCTTGGCAGGTGACAAGACAGGTCAGCTACTCCTACAATATCCCAAACTTGAATCAGTAGTGAAACTGAGTCTAAAATTTGCATAATTTCTTAGGGTGGTATGCATTACCAAAGTTATATATTATTTTAACTGAGGTAAACTTAAAAAGGGGAATTTTTATGAAAATGTTTTTTGTGAGGAAATTTCCCTTCACTAGCAAAGATGGAAATATATTCTCAGAGCTTCTCACATCCAAGGAAGACTTTATAGTAATAGGAAGGGAAAGATAAACTGGCATATGATTTAAAGGGATATGGAAGATCAAGGTTACATTAACTATTCTGAGGCAACAGCATGTTTTATGCTCATTATTTGTATGAAAATTTTTCAAAACCCCTTGATTTCTTTCTTGTACAAAACAGGACTCCCTCTCTCCTTCCATTCTCAAACCTCCCAGTTTTTGATCCTCTCAGATTTTGAAACAAACAGTTTATTCTTATGGCCAGCCATATACAGGGGAGGGGGATGCAGATTACATGCTAAGCAGTGTTCTTAAATCACAGGGATCTAAGCCCAGGCAGCTAGTACAGGGCAGAGATTTAGTCACTTTTTACCCAGTGCTCTCACTTCTTAGCTAAGACACTAGCAAAGTGTTTGAAAATACAGGGCAGTGGGGATTATAGTTCCAAGTCTGTTCTGAATCACATTGATGCAGAAAACCCTGAACAACTTCAGTGATTTTTCAGGAAGGATATTGAGGTGCTGGAGCAGGTCCAGAGAAGAGCAACAAGGCTGGTGAAGGGACACAAGCACAAGTCCTATGAGGAGAGGCTGAGGGAGCTGGGGCTGTTCAGCCTGGAGAAGAGGAGGCTCAGGGGAGACCTCATCACTCTCTACAACTCCCTGAAAGGAGGGTGTAGCCAGGTGGGGTTTGGTCTCTTCTTCCAGGCAACCAGCAGTAGGACAAGAGGGTATGGTCTTAAACTCTGCCAGGGGAGATTTAGTTTGGATATTAGGAAGAAATTTTTTACAGAGGGAGTAACCAGGCATTGGAATGTTCTGCCCAGGGAGGTGGTGGATTCACCGTCCCTGGAGGTTTTTAAGATGAGACTGGATGTGGTACTTAATGCCATGGTCTAGTAACCACAGCAGTGTTGGATCAAGGGTTGAACTTGATGATCTCAGAGGTCTTTTCCAACCTGGTTGATTCTATGATTCTATTCTATGATTTATTCTGTGGTGGCAGCATTAGACAGCACCCTTTCAAGTAGGAATAAAGTGTGGTTTCTGGTGAGAAATTACAGAAGAAATTGAAAGCAGAAAGATTATTTTACATCAGGGGAAAAAAGCAATAACTGAAGTAAAAGTAAAATAAAATGAGACACTTAAGTGGAATCAGTAAAACAGTGTAATATTAATGTAGACTGCAGATTTTGTGTGGGTTTTGCTGAGAAAGTTAAATTAAGGAAAGACTAATGTGTGTTTTTTTCTATCACATTATTTTCTTTGCTAGGACAGCAGGGTTGATGTCAGACTGTGAAGAAACCCTCTTATAATAGCTTATTGTACTTGAAAAATCAAAATCTTCAGAGTCTTAGAACAATGACTGTTTTCTAAGGTGGTCACAGATTGCAAGTGTTAGAAGGCAAGAGCATGGTTGTTCACAGTAATCTGCAATATTATTTGATACTTGTAATACAGAAAGAAGAACCATTCTTTCATGTATCCCTATTAGAAGTCCTCCTGAGGATGAATTTGGCCCCAGTTTTTTAATCAAGTCTGTTTGGGATGTAGTATCCTATTGGCACATCAGTTTTCTACTTCTTGTTGTACATATTAGTTCCATGTGTCTTTAGAAAAAGCAATGTTTAAGGTAAAAGCAGAACTTGGCTACTGGCTGACATTTAGGAATAGTATGTACTTTTACCTTTGTACAATAGTCTTGATATCCTGGATGTCACCAAGGTAATTTCACTGTCTGAAAGAGAGACTGTTGAAGCATTTATAACAAGAACAGGCAGCAGAGGGAAGAGCATAGGAGCATATATGATCCTTCTTCTGCTATTATTACGTTCTTCCAGTCCAGCAAAAGAAGAATGGAAAATCATTAAGAGAATGTCGTGGTGGTTGAATATAAACCTACCGATATATTTCAAGCTCTTGTGACTTAATTTTCAATGTATAATTTAAATTTCTCATTCAAAAAGACAGATATGAGGCAGCAAATCAAGACAAGCAATTCAGAGTAAATCCAGACTCTGGAGCAATCCAGCTGAGCTCCAGTGTATGACCTCAGTTCTGCCTTCAGTCTCTAGGCTTCATTTCAAATGTCCAGCATTCTCTTGGCTCCCTACTTCCCTCCCTGTCCTCAGCTGCAGCCCCTACAGCGGACCTGTTCTTTTCTCTCCATGATCCTTACCCCTGTGTTAACCTTAGTAATTTTCAAGTTTTTTGCAGTCTACTGAAAAAGAATACAGGACATTGAAAAGTGTTGGGAAATATAAGCCTTCTGTGTTAAAATGCTGCAAAACCCTAGTGATTGCTGTAGTCTTAAAGGGATGACTGAAATAGCAAAAAAAAAGGAGGGGGTATTCTGACTGATGTTCTCTGAGGGAGATATGACAACTTAAATAGCATAGAGAAATTCCAAAGGCCACTAAGTGATGCAATTCTGACAATGACTCTGAGTAAAGACATGTTATGACATCTTCAGACATGTTAGACAACTAGATGGTTGCACCAATAAATTCTGGGACAGCAGAATACTGTAAGTAGTTAGTGAGCTGATCAATCTGAGTCATGACATTTTCAGTTTTCAGGATACATTTTACTTAGGAGAGTAGGTATGAAAGCCTCCAGATCCAGGCTAGACGTATTGGAATGAACTGAATGTCAATGTGTATTTTATGTGGTGCATTAGGCAGTGTTTTATATTTTGAAGCAAAGATTTTCAAAGCAAAGTTCAAATCCAATTGTCTATAGGCAAAACATTCCAAGTGGGACTATTTGAGTAGCTAGTTGCCTTGGGACAGGAAAACAGTTTAAATTGAGGCTAACTAGGAAAGTATATTTTCATCAATTTCCTCACCAAAGCAAGATTATAAGATGCATTTACATTTCAAAGCTACTTAAAATTATAAAATACCTGACATGGGACACAACTGTTCCTTTTGCAAGAAACAGAATATTCAACTTTCAGTTGATATAGTAGCAAAATGTTGTTTCTCTATAAATACAGAACAAGCACTTAAGAAGTGAGATATGGCAGAAGTTGCATGTCACACCTGTGACAAAAGGAGGGGTCACTGGCAAGGTTGCTTATTTCTCATCTCTCGCCAGTACTTTGTTCATGCCTTCTAGAAATGCAGTTGTTAGGTGGGATTTTTTTTATGAAGTATCTTACAGTGGAAAGATTTTATTTTATCTCTATTTCCAAGAAAATAATCAATTTGCATTTATGAAAGTGATGCTTCTTCTATTTCATAGAGAGCAATTGGATTTCTATAAGAATATTCCTTGAGTGATTTATAAGACATGTAGGAACTTGGCATTTATTGTGATCAATCTGCAAAATTTGTTCTACAAATGAAGTTGTGATACCAGTCTGTCTACTTCATTAGTGTTGTCTTTTGATTCCTAATATCAATGTAGAACAAATACTTTCCCCTTCCACTAAAATGCAGCCTAAACAGTGAGTGGAAAACTGATGACAGACCATTTCCCTCATATGCAGAGGGACTATTTCACAATAATTGACACTTTCTCTTTGAAGCTGATATTAAGATAATATACTTTGACACACACAGAAATTTTTTATAGTAGAAGATGAAAGTATTTTATTACTTAGCTGTGATGCATAGGTTAGAGCCCAAAATAAAATCACCTCAGCATTTTTCTTCTTGTTTTTAGTTAAAAGCAATAAATGTAGAGAGCTAATGTTCAGAATGAGTCAGCAATTCTTGTGTCTTAAAATTAAAAGTTGTGTGAAAGAATTGAAGTGTCAGATGTTGTTGTTTGGGCAATAGTTTTTCCTGAAGCATTAGAATTTTAAAAAAGATAAGAGAAAGAGAGATAAATTATTTTCAATGCCCAGAAAATCTAACAAAACTGAGAGTTTTTTAAACCTGTTGTGTGCTGCTTATACAAACATGATTTCTGGAATACAAACATGACTGTATGGATCTTCTCTGCATTCTTGGATCTGTAGGTGTGTAGAATCAAACTGGATTCCACAGAAAATTAACCACATGGATAAATGGTTTTAGAACTAGATCTGTGTGTGATCCTCCACTGAGAAGGTTACTAAACAATGTAGGAGCATAGTGGCAATTAGGTATATTATATTTCCATATATATACATGGGAAAAATTTCTTACAAGGATAGTACACTGATTAAGTAGGAGCCAAAACTGACCTTTGTCACCTGCATTTTTATTTTGCTTGGATTTCATGATTTTCGGTCCTTGAACTGGACCCACTGCAGAGTACTCAACCTCTGCTTTTGTTTGTAATTTATATTGCCTGTAACTTCCTACATGTGGATATGTTTATGAAGATGACAAACTCTTTCAAAGCAGTCAGAAAAATAACTTTTCTATTGCTCTGTGAACTAATTTTGCTGCACAGAACAAATAGCATTGAGACACTTCATAAAAGATACAGCAGAAGAGAAAGCAGCTCATGATGGCTAATTATTTGAGTTACTATTATAAGTACAGCTTCCAAAGGCAACTTGTTATGTGCTATAGAATAACTCCCCAATGACCTAACTATGCCTTACTGTGAATAATTAGGTGATCCTTCAGTTTAATTGAAACATATAGGCACTGTTCCAAACCTTGAAGACAAATGCAAAAGAAGTTCATGCATTCGACACTCTGCACGTCCACCTACCTGGGCAAAGGACAGGCAAACATTGTCATCCTAAGTATGATTTGAAATGTAATTTCTACTAGGTGTAGTCAAAAGCATTAGGAAAATAAAGCAATCTTCATTATGAAATGAAAATACAATCCATTGTAAATATAAAGTTAGTGAAAGAATTCCTGCAATGGAGGGGAACATGATAGTTTTGATGTAATAAAAAGTTTAACAGTAATTAGTAATTTTGTTTTGCTTTATTGCTGTAAAGCAGAATTTCTCCATTTTCCTTCTTGTATTTATCCTAGATTATAACCACTGACAATTTTGCTCATATTTCAGAATTAGGTTACCAACCATTTATTGTGAAATAGTCGATGTATCATTTTTCTAATTGCAAAGACAGCGTAATACAGTTGTGCTTTTTCTTGCCCTGGAGATTTGTGGAGTTTCTAAAACATAACCAAATACAAAGTTTTTCAAGGTCTGGAGCATTCAAACTCAAACAAATCCTTATTTGTAGGAGAGGTGCTCTCACTTTTTAAAAAGGTTTTTTAATGTCCAAGAGATAATATAGTTTCCTTTCAACATTTTTTTTCCAAGGAAATGAACAATTATAAGGTGTGACTAAAATAACTGAAACAGAAAATCCTGATACTTGTAGCCAATTCTGTCTGTATGCATCTGAAACAAAGGCTTAGAAAGGATCTGGAAACTCCATCCCAGTAAACATTCAAAGCTCAACTAAAAACGATACCAGCAACCTGATCCAATTTTGAACTTCCACTTAGCTTCAGCAAGGACATTGGACAAGATGACCCACAAAGGGGATTTTAAACACAAATTGTTCTATGATTTTATGTATCTAAAGAAACAAAAGAATTTTTTAAATGTTCACCACCCCCTATCCCCCCCTCCCCTCCTTGGCGATTTCCCTAGTCATTAACAACTTCTGACAGATTTGCAACTAATCTTTTGGAGGGATATTTTATGGTAATTTTTATGGTAATTTTCCTCTCCATTTTAGTTAAGATTATTTTTTAAGCCTCATTGAAAACTGAAGGCCACACTTGGAGCCATTCGAAAAGGAGCAACTAAGGTCCCCAGAGTTGGGAAAAAATCTTTTGAGAGGAAAAATTGAGCAGTTCTGTTTTAACTTTATCAGAAACTTCTTTTGTTTTTGGCAGAACCTGATCTGGAGATAAGAATATTTAAAATACAGCTCAGGACAAGAAAACCTGTTCCTTGGTATCCAAAGTTCATTTCAATGAACAAAATGGTAGTTTCATGAGAAAAGTATTTGCTTTCCCTTGTACTAGAGATTTCCATTTTGATTGCTTTTGCATAATAGTATTGTATAATTGCTAAGGCAAGAAGAAATCTGAAACTACCCATACAGCAAAGCAAGGATACTCAAATAACAAGGGTGATCACATCTGGACCTGAGGGACAGAGTGAAAAGCACTCCATAGGTGAAGGCAGCGGACAAAGGTGAATTTCTCTGGCATTCTTTGAGACTTGGATTCATGTTCTGAAAAGCTTTTTATATGTAAAATGTGTATAGACCATTACATTAAGAGGAAAATTGCAGGTTTCCAGTGGGCTTCAACTCAAGCCTTTTTTAATTAAGCTGTCACTATTTACAGATATAGTGTTCACGTTATAGGTAAAGGGCATCTCTTTATGAGAACATTTATGTATGGCAATTTCATTTTCTCTGGAATGTGTTGTTGCCTCCAGCTGTCACTTGATTTATAAACCGGAAAGCATTAACTGGTTAAACAAAATTATCATGCATTTAGTTATCAGAATTTTGTTATTATGCATCTGGCAAGGCAGCATGAGAATTCAGCTCATTCATATTGCAGCAATGGAAAAGATATTTCTTGGTGTTTTGGTTACTTCTGAAATTCTACAGTGCATATGAATTTTAGTCACATTATGGTATATCACAGTAATTCTGGTCACAAACTAGGACCCTACTGCATAACAGTAAATTCCATCCCAACCCATGGAATTAGCAACCTAGGTCTTTCTGTGTGTTCTTTTTCTCTTCTTCATTAATGTTGTAACAGTAGAAAGCACAATTCCTAGAAATGTCAAAGAAAATTTCCTATGAAGGGAAAGTATTGTTTCCCATGTGACCATTAACAGTAGAAGAAATGTTTTTCAGTTCTATTAGATTAGATGAACCAAGAGCAGGGACTAAACATAGAATATTTACATTTCAAAGTTGGTGGGTTTTTTTTAGAAAAGCAAAGAAAGCATCTCACAAGAGCAGTTCAGTTTTCTGTTCAAGTTCTCCGTCACCTCTCTTATCTGTGACTACTCTATATCTTTAGATAGTGAAATCTTCAGGGCAGGGGCTATGGCTTCATTTTCGCATGTGGTTGAGTTGCTCTTTGCAAAATGTACATCAGGGAGTAAGTAGTATTTGTTATTTAATTATAATAGCACCTTCGAAGCCCATCTGAGACTGTAGTCTTGCTGAGTTAGATACCACACAAAATACAAGTAAGAGTCTGCAATTGAATTTTTCTCATTAGGAAAAAGTACCTGGAGGCAGATAAGTTTTTCTATTATAGTGGAGATGGCAGTGCTGGCTGGCAGCTATTGCAGAACAAAGACAACAGCTGGTCTTTGCCTTTCATTGGTACTTGAGAAGAAAATACATCAGGATACAAGTGGATCCAAATGAGACTGCTGTTTAATTGCTTTTATTGCAAGGCAGTATTCACAAGACTAAAGAAATATAATCTGAGAACTTTTTACTAAGAAGAGAATGGAAAAACAATATAATATTACAATATAATAAGGAGCGGCATAGATTTCTGCTGCTTCCCATGACTGAAAAGGTTCTCATCTGCTTCATATAGCGTGGATCAGAGGCCCCCAGTCTGACATCTTACACAAGAGAGAACCAGAAATACATGAAATAAGGCTATTAAAGTGGAAGAGCAGAAAACAAAGGGGAAAAAATCCAGTATCTGATGTCAAGGTCTGTATCTAGGTGTTGGTTACACACCTACATTGCTGCCTGAATGACCTTGTCTGTCTGAGGAAGACAGATATTTCTGGTTTTATCTGTGTTTTGCACCAGGGTAATAACATGAAATTTATGTCTGACCCCTCAGTGGATCATTACAACCACTTCAGTTAATGCTAAGGTACAAGACATTCTCTGGAAATCACGAGTTTCACAGACTGTAAGTTTCGTGTGAGGCAACACTTGGTATTTTGGATAGTTTTAATTTCCTTTGCATCTGCAGAAGTAAAAGCAAAGCCATAATACTTCAACAAATAATGTCATACAGTTTGTAACCGACACCGAAATGCACTAGCAACACTTTACAGATATAGAATAGTTGCTTCTAATCTTCTGACACACAGTTTAACACTTCATCCTTCTGTTTCACACAGCGCTTGCTCTTTGCTTACTAAGTAACCGCTCACTTCATGGGGATGTGCAAAGGAGTAAATATCACGTGTGCCAAAACTCAGAAAAGACAAGCACTGTTGATTTACTCATCTCAAATTCTGCTTCCCACCAGCTGCAGATGCAGTGCCTAAAAGTACGTTGCTGAAGGAAGAATCTGTTTTCTGAGGTGCAAGGCACAGAGTGCTGAGGTGACCACAGCAAGCAGCTCAAAGTGTTTCAAAGAAATGAATGGAAAATCACCTAAACCTTCCAGTGACATCTGTACTTCACACCATTGGGTTGACCTGGTTAAAGACCCCCAGGTCTGTGAGGATCTTCAGCTCTAGTTTATTGAATCTACTCTGATTAACATACTGCTGGGGGCTGAGAACAAGAACCATCTTTGTAACTTGGTCTCCACCATGGGAAGGGAGGGATTCTCTGCCAGAATCCAGCCATGGCCATTCACTCTGTCAAAGGCAGCAGTGAGTCTTACATATCCTTGTGCCTACTTGTTCTCCTGGGAGCTTTTAAAGATTTTTTTCCCTCTACTTTAAAGACCTCTAAGGCATGCTTTGTTAGCCAGAGACTGTCAACAGAGTTTTTAAAACCTTTGGCTTACATGTGGCTGTTTTTGGAAACAGTTTTTCTCGTGATGTAGCAGAGAAATTGAGATTTCATTAATTTAAAGCATGTATTCAATAATAATAATAAAAATTTTTTAATGCATTGCACTTTAAAACTTATGTTTCTAGAACTGCTCTGCAAGGGAATCCAACTAATTTATTCTCTGAACTTCTTTAAAAGACAGAATCATGCTTTAAATAATACCTTTCTCAAAGGAGAGGACTATAAAATAAGCTTTTAAATATAAACTGACCTTCAAATGACTTACAGGATCATGACCTACAGAAACAGAACCAGTTATCTAGAACTAGTCAGTAATGAATAATTTCTCACTAAATCACCTTTAATGAAATCTGAGAATGAAATGAGACCAAAATTCTCCATAGTCCTTAGCAGTACTACTGTAATTAGTGTAAATTTTTTATCTTGATGCCTTTGTATCAGGTCTTAAAGTCACAATTGACCCGAGCTGAAAATTTTTGGTTGATGGAGAATCTTAGGGGGAAAAAGTATATATGCTTGCTCTGTTCTTACTCTTCCTTGGTCATCAACATATGACTGCTGTCCAAGATAGGATCCTGCAACAGAGGTACATTTAATGTGTGGACATGTGGACAGCTGTTCAGATGTCTATCAGTGCTGTCCAGGATGTAGTCATTACCATAATAAATAGAACTATGAATACAGTTAAGTTTATTAAACTGTCAGGTTAAGATATGATGATCTCAATGCTTAGGTCTTCTGAATTATTATAATATTATATTTAGTCTACTGAGCTATCACATTATACCTTATCATAAGCACCACCAGGTTGAGCAATGATTTTGAATTATACTTTGCTATATATTCTTATTCCTTTTCTCTAATTTTCTGTTTGAACTGCTTGATGTCTTTATTCCACATACTTTCTCGTCTTTTTATGATGACCATCATAAAATAAAACTCAATTTATAAGCTTAAATGCTTCTCAAAGTAGAATAGAGTCAAGCAATGCATGTAAAGGATACTGTAACATTGTGCTGATGATGGAAAATACTGAAATATATGTATGAATAATCTTTTCGTGAATAATTCAAGAGAAAAAAAAAAGCTTAAAATGACTGGTGTCCTTTTTGTCACATAATGACACCTGTGTAAGTGTCTTCATGGAAATCTTTACTAGGTGACTTCACCCAGCAGAACTCTTCCATTGCTGAGGCTGAAAACAGTCTAGTCAATGATATTATAAATTGTATCAAATGTTGGAAATAAACTTAATAAAATGTGTTAATGTGGCTGAGGGTTATGTATTTTGGTGTTATGCAAGGAAACCTCCACCCCTTGCTTGCCCTGCTTGGTGCATGAGCAGCCATCCACAGCTTCTGTCGCTGATGCCCAAACAAGAAACTTGACTGCTTACACTGAAGCAAGCCCTGTTTATACTATGTCAGAGCAAGTCCCACAGGGAGTGTAAACTGTTTGACTAAAGAACTCTTTATTTCTAATGCTTTCTGTCACTTCAGAATTTTCTGTACAAACACTGAAAGTTATTTAACTGGCCATTAATTAAAAGCATGAGAACTTGGAGTTAGTTTTTTGCTTACTGAAGAACTGCACATTTGTATAGAAATTATATCTATTCTTACCTAAAACATGCATCCATTCTTTGACAATTCATGCATTTGAGAATTTATTTCATGGGTCAAAAAGAAGTGTTATGCAGTTAAATTGTTTATATGCAGCATCTGAAGATTTAGAGTTCTCAATGGGGAAAATAATTGTTTTTGTTTAACTAATCAGCATAACCAAACAGAATGATAAAACTTTCAGATTCACAATGACTTATCTGAGATGGTTTTGCTTTTTCTTTAATGGCTTCTTTTTAAAGATAAAAGTGTAAAAGAACTCAATTTTTTATGATTTTGAGACATTATATACTGGTGTCAAATTAACAGTAGGGGAATCTCAAACAATTCTTTACCTGTATGAAATATCTTCTGTGTAGACAGTGTTGTCTATTATTAGTATTTAGTATGAGTAAACTATAACTTCAAGTGTTTTTATCTGTAGCCAATTAAAATAATTTGTTTTCCTGCTCACCATAAATTAAATGTTTTCAGTCAACGGTAAAAGGTCTTGATTAGTAGCAGCAACTTAATTGAAAATAGACTAATAAATCTGCATTTCACTTCATATGGATAGTCTCCAAATCATGTAAAAGGCAATAACTTTTAATGTCTAACCTGAGGCTGCTCTGTGATTAAATGAGAAACAACATTGAAAGTAGCCTGGAGAGTTAGTTATCAATTTTATTACTATTTCTCTCATTCCCCCTTTTTTAAGGAATTTCTCTTAAAAAACAGAAGAAAGAAAAATAATTCATCTTTATTTTTTTCCTGGACAAGAGGTGTTTAATCTTGGACACTTTACTCATCAGAGAAAACTCTGATGGTGGCCTAATACTAACATCCATAAAACATGTATGTCTTTAAAAATATTCTTACAACGTTGTTAATCAGAAGAATATTATTTATGTATTTCAGATCCTAAGAAGTTCTGTTATGGACAACCAACACTGGACACTACACTCAAGGAAGTATTTTGCCCTTGATGAGGGTTGACTATCTCATCAGAATTTTTTGTGATAGGATTATTTGGAGGGTAAAAAGGAGATTTCAAAGTCATGTTAAAATATTCCTTGTAAATGAAATTTGGATTAAAAAAAAATCTATTCATAGTCTCTGGACTTAGCAGAATATATGATTAAACATACAGTTGAACTACATCACAAAAATAAATGTAAAAATAATTTTTCTTTGTAATCATCCCCACCAATGGTTTTGCTTCACTTTAATTCCCAGAATTTAAGGACTTTCCGTTTTTCCTCTTTGGATCACCCCTTAAAACAGCTTTTTGTCACCCTCCCCTGATTTCTGTTCTTTGAACAATTCTGACTGGCAAACTGTAGAGGCAGTTTCCAAAGTGGACTATCAGGCAATGAGTCGATAGCTTCATTAATAAAAGGCTAGCAAATTTGTCTTCAGAATTCTTTTTTGTTAGTCTCAGTAATGAAAACATCTAAGTTTACATTCTATCATTATCCAGTTTACAGTGAATTTGGAAGACCTGTATGCTTGTTATTTATCTCAGTAGAATGTCAGCATTCTAGATGTGTATATGTGTATATATATTAACTCTAGGAATGTTGTGATTAAGCTATATAAAAGCACAATATCTGCATTTACACTTCCATATAAATTGAAGTCCTGATGCAAAGATTGTTAAAAAGCCATTAAAAATAAATCCACTCCTAAAGCAAATCTGTAGGAAAACAGCTTTCCAATTCTTTGAAGCATCATTACTTTCCTTCTTTGCAATGAGATGGAAACTGGTTTTCATAGGTGACTCAAGTAAAGATGTGTGAACAACACACTTATTTGGTGCAAGAACTATCCAGGTTTAGGTCATTTACTTCATATGGCACCTCAAAGCTCAGATCAGACCAGAGCCTTCTGTGGGCCTGTGTGCAGGATGTTTCCCTGGGGTGGCTGCTGACACAGGGCAACCCTCCTCACTGCAGAAAAGAAATTCAGCAGTGAATGATGTGAGGTGATGTGAGGTTTCTTCTCCCCCCAAAAAGTGGTCAATTTGACTTGGTACTCCAGAGTTTTGGCTTCTATTAGATTGCAGACGAGATGGAAAAACCCCAATGAGGCAAAAAACCAACCACCCCCCCCAAAAAAAAACAAACCAGCAACAAACATTGCCTAGAACTTTTTCTAGTTACTTTTTTTGGGGAAAAACCTGGACTGAGAGATTTAGGACAAAAAGTGAAAACACTATGAGTGTTTGCTTAAGCAGTAGGACAAGACAGACTTGATTAAATCATACAGAGTGTTGTCCATAAGAGCTGTAGGACACTTTTTATATATATGATTCCAGCCAAAACTATAGCTCTTCAGAGCTGGTAATGCCTTCAGGTTTCTGTATATCTCGCAGCTCTTTCTGAGATATAGTTATGGGAAGTATATTTTGGAAGTGACTGATACCTCTTTTCTCAGGAAATTTCTGGAACCAATGATAGTCTGCAAATGGAACTGTGAAGGTGTTAAAACCTTTCTGTTTATATAAATTTCCTCCTTTCAGACTATGTCAAGAAATACCGATTTTCTCTAAAAGCAAATATTTCTCTAGTGACTTTTTACACAAAGCCTAAATAAAGATGCAGGCTTGGAAGCAGTTTATCCTAAAATGATACCCAAACCAAAGTTACAGGATAATGTGATTTACAGGCTGATTTACACTGATGCTAAGAGTGTAATTAAAAAGTATCCATGGTTTCTACAGTACATAAGAAAAATCTTCCCTCTGTGCAAGTAGTGTGTGCAGAAGAATCTCAACAAGATTTTAAGAATATAAGTTAAACACTTCAGGCCAAGCAGCAAAATTAGTCAAGGACAACTACTTAGCAATAAAGGAAGGAAAGTGCACACTTGACCAGTTCTTCTGGTTTTGGCAAGTGGTTTTTTGCTATATTCTCTTATGAATTTTGAACTGCTGCTTTTGGCTTTCACATTCTCTTAATGCACAGTGATGAACAGGGGGTTATAATCTACAGAAGATATGTTATATGGAACTTCTTGTTATATATTTATTGCACAATCACCAGATTTCATGTGTTTGTATTTAATCTATCTAAAGTATCAAGGTAAATGATGTTTTTTGTACCTCTAGTCAGTTCTAAGAACTATGAGCTGTATCAAGACAATTTCCTCTTCTTTTAGCTGAAACAGTGTGACTTAAAGAACACATATTCTTCAATGTCAATATCAATATATTCAATATTCTTCTGTGTTCAAGGCAAAACTAAAAATAAAAATTTCCTGGAGTAATGGAGAAGGGCTTTGAGAGAGCAATCCAGAACACTATAAATAATCCCCTGCTAATTACAAGCCATATATCAAATAGGACACCGGACACTTAGCAGTAATTTGAAGCATCCACTGTCAAATCACTACCTTGGAGACATAAAAGTGCTGCCTGATTATTAATGAGAATTTTATTTTAACAAGCTAAGTCAGTAATAAGTTTTTTGCACGTGCGTGTGGAACGATGAGGAATTTGTGTTCTACTGCAAAATATAAATTGCCCTTCAGCTTGCATAAGCAAATCTACCTGCCTGATACACATTTCACGGAGTGTAGTCCTGCGAGCAGTTTGGGCATGAATGGTTTCATATTTACATATTAACATCTGCCTATAAATGTTGTAAATGAGATCTGAGGACTGTAAGATTTCACCTTTTATCATGGGATTTTTGCCATTTCTACTATTTACACCCAACCTTGCTTAGCATAATACTGCCTAAAAATGCATTTAGTTTTGTCCTTTATCTCACACATTTTAAAAATGATAGCCCAGCTGTGTATCAGTCCCTAAATCAAAACTGCAGAGAGCCACAGAGTCTATGATGTTCCTGGTTGTGTTAATAATCTTATTTAAAAGCCTGTCATGGGTCTGGTTGTCAGACATCTACCGTAATTCCTATTAAAAAATAATTTTTAATAGACTAATATTTCCTTATGAAGAAATCCTTAGGATTCTCTTATTTCCTTGACAAATTATAGAACTTCATTAATGATACTTTTCCACTAGCTAATTTGAATAACTGCCAAATGAAACTGTGTAATAAGAGAGAGGAAGAGATAAGAAATGCCCTGTAACAGAGCTGGACAAATGGAAGACTAGATGTGGTTTTTAATTTTCTACTCTGAAATACATTTAGTACTACATCCAGTTGCTCTCTGATGGTTAGATAACATTATGGTAATTTAGATTAGATAAATAACATCATTTATGATAAATTTAATCCATTAGTTCATGTTGCCATATATATAAGATATACTAGCCTTATAGGAAACTTGGTTACCAATCCCACTATCATACCGTTGCTTATAAATTCAGCTGTTTGGAAATTCTTTTCTTGGGTGGTATAGCTAGTATTTAAAAATTTGCTTTTATAAAATAAATAAAACAAAATCATATAAAATAAAATAATAAAAAAATCAATCTTTCAACTGACTGAACAATTTTAAATACATTTCTGGGAGTGTTGCAGCTTTTCACCCAAGTGGGGTATTTCATTCAAATTACTTTTTTGTATTTTGAGTAGTTCTAATTTTTGTACTGAAAAATAAGATAGCACAGACTTTTCAGTGAATTTTTGTTTTTTGCAACCTTTTCTCATATTCTATCACCAAGAAGAGAGATGAGAACTACAGTTTAATCTTTTTGTAGAGCATGTGCATTTAAGAATTATGAGTATATTTTAAAATGCAATAGATAGGGAAGCCTTACCTTCCAGTTGGCTATTGGCATACTGTGAAAGTTATATACCCCCTGGTGACAGTTATTTTAGATGGCTTTAGTTGTCAAATACAGAATTTCATGGTACACTCTCTCCCATACAGTTTTCAAGCCAACCCGGTATGAGGTACTGGGATATGTCATGGATTGTATTATTGATGAACAAATGACAACCTACAGTATACACTCACAAGCTATTTGGAGTTAGAAGGAGTGAAAAAAAAAAATCTCATCTCCCAGTAGCTCTTTATATGTCTACAGATTTCTATTGGAAATGCTCAGGAAATAATAATGACAGAAGCTTCTCCCTGAGTAAAGCTGAAGCTGGGCAGCCGTAAGAAGACTGACGACGGCTTCCAATGATACTGCACATATGTTTCTCAAAATCTCTCCTATTTGAGGGCAACAAATCTGTGAGTTTGCAAATACTTTGTTTTTAATACTACACTTGACACAGTGATTGCAGTCTGGTTTGAGTCTGCAAGGTTTTTTTAGACATTCAAATTATCTAAATAGAAACCTAAGAACTGATAAAATCTTTAAAGATAGAAATAGAAATAATGCCTATATAAATCAATTTGGGTCCATATAAATGAAATCCTATATTCAATTGAATTTTGGATATTATTTACCACAGTAACAAGGTGAATTATTGCTTATCTTATAGAGTACCTGGAAATAATTTCTCTAATTCTTTAAATAATTTTTTGAAGTCCTCATCTTTAGGTTATAGCATAAGATAAAATAAAAGATATAATAGAGTTAGAATTTTAATTCTACACAAAAAATTGTATAGATAAACCTAAATAAAGTGATTTCCTTGGTTAGATAGTTGAAGTCAATACCATGATTTTGATGAACTCTCTAGAGGGGTTTCTTTGTGACCATGTTTGTTATTAAGCATTAGACAAAGTGAGGTTGCTAAAACCCATCCCGTGCTTGCAGGAGACAATGCTAAAACCTATACGTCAACCATTGTTCCTTCTGCTTTCTGGAGCTGCATCCAAGAAAGTTATTCTTTACAGATTGGATTCAACCTTATTCTAAAAGTCTTTTGCCAGTGCAACAGAGCTATCTGTTGAATCTTCTCAGCCTTTTGGGCTGTCTCTTCAATACACTAATCTTAATCTATAGAGCAGTTCAAAAGGAAAACCTGAGAGTCCAAATATGCTCAAAAGCTCTATGGGAAGTTGAAATAAAACTGGGGGAAAAATTTAATATATCTGAAATATTTGTGTTCTTATGGTTTGGCTAAGGACAAACATATTCTTCTCTCACAGGAATATCCTGAAAGTAAAGGACCTCAAGGATATGTATTACTACATAAATTTAGACATCTACAGTTAATAGTTAAATCACTCAATAAGACCCCGCTGAACTCAATGGAAATAAACAGCTTCCTGAAGAAAGTACTTCAGATTGCCTCTGCTGATCTCCTGCTCTTTTTAGAGAGCCATATTTTGCTCTGTTGAGCACAGAGAAGATAGGAGGTGAGCTGAGTAACCTTGCATGCCACCCAGATAGTACCTTGTTTTATAACCAGGTACATCACAAGGCTGAGAGGGTGATGAAAACATGAGTTATTTGCTGTAAGAGTGAAACAGGGTCATCTGTCTCACTACTGACACAGGAGTGTGGCACTGCTGTGTTGCAGTCTAGAGTGAGCAAGAAATGCAGATACTTTCCCACAGACCCTGCTGGCCCAGCTGCCAGGTCACAGCAGGGGAGACAAAGTATCAGAGCTGTTTTAGTGTCCTCATCACTGGTGTGACTACTGCTCATGCGGGTTCAGCTCCTGGAAATGTATCAACTGCTGAGGTGTTGGAATATGTTGCTAGAATCCATGACATCATTTCCAGGGAATGTTTACTAGGGATTTGTATGTCATTAACTTCTAATTGTCATTTTCTTCTGGTCATTTTTTTTTTATAGTATCTGCCTTAAAGGCTGAAAAGGAGAAGAGTCAGACCCTAACATTGGCAGTTCTGGAGATGTAGTTTCTCATGCACCCTCACTAAGTTTGCAGATGTCACGAAGGCATAGGATGTAGACAATATGATTGAGGATGTGGCAACCACTTGGACAAACCCAAACAAGCTAAAAGAATTGGTTGTCAGGGACTTCATAAAATTCAGCAAATGGAATTGTATTGTTACAGGCTGGAGATTGTGCAGTTAGAGTGTAACTCTGCTGAACAGATCCTGCGTGTCCTGAGGGACAGCTGGCACTGATGAAGGTCACAGCATCCTTGGCAGCAATAACAGGAGCATTGCCAGTAGATTGAGGGTAGCAATTGCTTCCCTTTGCCTGGTGCTTGCTAGACTGCAGCTGGAATAGTACCTCCAGTTTTGAACTCCCCAGGGCAACCAGGATGTTGATGAAGTTGAGCAAGTTTAGAGCCCGGTCAGGGGAATGGTTCCCATGAAGTGTGAATTGAGGCTGAGAGGGGGTTACCAAGAAGGTGTAGCCAGGCTTTTTATGAAGGGACATAGCAGGAAAATAAGAGACTGTGGTTATAAATTAAAAGTAGATGTGTGAATATATATAGACATACACATCACACACACACATACGTATATCTATAAATGCACATTTTTATATATGGTCTGTGGTGGAAGAATAAAAACAATAGACATCAATCGAGTCAAGACAGGTTCTGGCTGTAAATGAAGAATAACTTTTTCCCCATGAGGGCAGTTAGGCAGCAGAGCAGGCTGCCCAGGGAGGCTGTGCTGGCTCCATCCTTGGAGCTTTACAGGATATGACTGAGCGCAGCCCTGAGTAACATGTTGAATTTAGTGTTGACCCTGCTTTAAACAAGGTATTGATCTAGAGACCTCTGGAGATCCCAACTTGAATGTTTGTGTGATTCAGTGATTCTATCAATCACTCTGCTTTTCTATGATTCTTTCTTTCATGACAAACTAAACCATATTGTGCCGTTCTCACATGAAAAGCCACAAAGAAGTCCAAATCTGTCCAAACAGACTTCTTATCTTAATGCACTGGTAACAAGACAGATGGTCTGATCTTCAGAAAGCTTGTTCTAAACCTGGAACATAGTCTTTAATTATATGAATTTGTAGCTGGTTTTGGGTAGGCCCTGTGAAAGAATTATCAATATTAGGAAGTGTGGAATTGGACATAAGCAGCACTTCCACTACCCATTTTTTTAATACTGATTGCATGATCGTATGCTTGAAGAAAGAAGCTTGGCTACAGTATTGCACAAACTTTCATGCTGGAAGAGACAGCATGGTCAAGAACCCACAAGGATATTCAGAAAGTGTTGATGATGATTGCATACCAGTTTCTGGGAAGGTAGAAGTTCTGCTGATTGCCAGGGGTAGGCAAACCTCATGTTTGATTTCAGATTGTTAAAAATCCAAAGTATTTAATTTATAAAAGGAAATGGAAGTAACAGTGACATAATCCTTACTTTGCATCTGCCCAGTTCTGATAAATGTATCTTATTAATTTGCTTTTATAACACCTTATTTCATAGTTTATGGCACATAAATGTCATCAGCTGTACAGTTGCTTTTTTTTTTTTTCATGGAATACAACCATTATTTGTAATTTATGACAGAATTGAGAATGTCTTGTTTTAATATGGAACTAGATGTTTCAAAGATGTTTGAAATATTAACCTATCCAAATAATATATAACATCGACCTTTAAAATCTTGAAAACAGAATGCAAGAAATAATAAATAATATTTGCAGCATAAATAGACGATAATAAAGTACCTTAAAGTACCTTAACTCCTCAAACAAAATTATTAATGGATCAAGATGCGCACATAGTCTGTATGTGTTCAGGTGTGTGCAACCTGATTTTATGACAAATTATTAGAATGATGTTATTGCAAATCTTGGTTATGAGTATGCTAAAAAGATTTAAAGAGGAGTAATTGCTCATACTTAAAGAACAGTGAGATTTTAAAAAGAAGTGACTTCTAATGAGCTTTATTTTACAAAATTGCTGGATGTCACCATCATGATTAAATTCATCTTACTAAGTTAGACTAAGTCAGCAATAGTAAGGAAAGAATTTATCAAGTCCCCCTGCCAAGGCACTTATAAACTTGGCAAAACCATTAAAATCCAATAAATATGTGCTAATAGAAACCTCAAAAATATATCATTAATAAACAAGATAGAGAGTATTTTGGACAACTGTAAATACAGGTTCTCTCTATGGGCACAGTCATCTCTCATCTACATTGTCACTCTGGCAGTGATGACATAGTATCTTCAAGAATTACCAAAGGAGAGAATTTAAGCTTGTACTACTCCTGTCAGTCCAAACCTCCAGCTAGTTGCAGATAGGCTAGGCCACATGGTATACTCCATTTGCTCCCATGATAACACTGCCTAGCCTGAGGTCTCTTCCTATACATTCCAAAATCAGGTGGGATTTCAAGCCTCACCCAAGACTGCAGAATAGTGAGACCTGCAGCTAAACTGCAATATTGGCATCTAGTAATGGAAAAGTGAGCACATTGCATTGGTCTTACTCTCTATCTTTGTTCTTTCAGGTCTTTCTTCAAACTATCTTGGTGACTCTTTCTTCCACCTAGATTTCTTCATAATACCAAAACTACTTGGTGGAGTTGGTTTTTTTTAATTTTCTATTTGATGTTCTTTAACCCCAAGCAGCAACTCAGCCCCCTGCAGCTGCTTGCTCACTTCCCCATGGTGGAATGGGGAAGAGAATCAGAAGGGTAAAAGTGAGAAAACTCATGTGTTGAGATAAAGATAGTTTGATAGGGAAAGCTAAAGCTACGCACACAAACAAAACAAAATGAGGAGTTAATTCACCACTTCCCATGGTGTTCAGCCATCCCCAGGAAAGCAGAGCTCCATCACCTGTAATGGTGACATGGGAAGGCAAACGCCATCAGTCTAAACATTCCATCCTTCCTTCTTCTTCTTCTTCCCCCAGCTATACATGCTGAGCATGATATCATATGGTCTGGGATATCTCTTGGGTCAGTTGGGATCAGCTGTCCCAACTGTGTCCTCTCCCAAGTCTTTGTGCACCCACAGCCTCCTTGCTGGTGGGATGTGGAGCAGAAAAGGCCTTAACTCTGTGTAATTGCTGCTCATTGATGATGAAAACACCTCTGTGCTAACAACACTGTTTTCAACACAAATTACAAAAAGCAATAAACTAGACAATAATAAGAAGATTAACTTTATTCCAGCCAAAATCAGCACATCGCATATAACTTGAGGAAAAAGGGAAGAAGTTCAGAAACACAAATACTCATAGGATCACGTGTTCAGTGTGAATATCAGTTTCAGGATCTTTTTGTGATTTTCATATCAATACACTTGTTACAGAGAAAAAAAACCTGTACTTTGTGCTTCCCTAATCCCTACTATTTTTATTCTACACCAGAATAGAGTCCTCTGTGAGCTTAAATAATATATTTCCTATATTGATAACCAGTCCCTAGCACTATAGTCAAACTTCTTGGGATATACTTTGCCGATTAGGACAATAGATGGCAGTACAGCCACTTTTCCAAAAGCATGAGATCCCTACAAAAGACCTCAGTCTGGAAAGTGACAATTCCATTTCACTGCTATTATTTTACAGATGCTAATCAACCATCAAAGATTATTCTATGTAATGTGCCAGATCTCAGCCCTGATTTCAGAAGATCGAGTCTCAGTTATGCTGAGCCATGTCCTGAGGCAAAGACAATTGGGAAAAAAATGCATACAGATATGAACTACTGAAGGCCACTGAGGTTAATTATATATAGATAGATTTAAGGAGAAAATTGGTTCTTTCAAACACGATTTTTTTTTACAATTTTAAACAAAATGAAATTAGTTTGTGTGTATGTGTAGGTGTCAGCCTGTGGAGCCCTTTAATTTTCATATATTTATGTCTTGTTGGAAGTCTTTGAGTGAAAAGCATATCAAAAGAATGGTTGTTTAGTCAATTTTTCCTTGCACAATGATCACTAATGTATTTATCATATGCTTCTCTGGTACTAAACTTTATTAGGTAAAATCCACCAAAACTAAATTGTTCCTCTCAGATATTTCTGAACAATGCACAATAACAAACTTCATTGATATTTCTGTTAGTGCATTGAGAAAAGCATTTATCTTTTTTGTTGTAGACATTTTGTGACAGACATCAGATGGAATGAGACAGAATCCTACCAGAATGAGACACTGTCCTGCACAGAGGTGAGGCCCTGGAACAGATTTCTCAGAGAAGCTGTGAATGACCCATCACTGGAATTATTCAAGATCAGGTTGGATGAGCCTCTAAGAAACCTCCTTTCCTCTGGTAAAAGTCATTCTGTACAATCATACTCCTTCAAAATATTCAGAGAAGGCATTGTTTGTCTTTCAGCTCACAGTTTTTATGTTATTGTTTTCATGGAGAAGATTGTTATAGATAACCATCCCTGGTAATAGAGATTGGAGTCATAATGTAGCAAAAGAAACATGGTGGGGAAAAAAAGAGGAAGAGACATAGCTATGGCAAGGGGGACATATATGGTAACAAATAAAAATGTCCATCTACTTATCAGTATCTTAAGAATAATGGTTCGTCTTTGGTACTTGCAGGCTCAGGCTTCTCTTTCTAGAATTGAGTGTATAAAAGACACATGTAACATAATTCAATTGAGCAGCAATAGTGCTGAATCAGCTGATCAGCAAACAAAGAATCAGCTCATGCTTTTTCATGACTTTACACACCAAAAGGGACCCATAACTGCATAAAATGTCTTTAAAATCTTTACTTGACGAAGTGAGCTGTGTTTCATTTATATAAGTGTTAGTGCAAGACTCCTGCTTTGCACAGTGACTCACCAAGCTGCAGCTGTGATGCTGCTTGTCTTGACTGAGGCACTCAGCTCACACCAGTAGCTGCAGCTTGCTTGAGGCTTCAGGTTTTTCTGGGATCAGGATGATGTAAGACTGGCCTCACTGTCTCCACGAACCTAACTAAAAAAATTAAACCTTGTCAGTAATCAAGGGTGACTGAGATGCTGCAGCTCTAGTGGAAGATGACTTTACTTTTTGCTGGCTTTATTCACGACTCAGTGAAACTCCTGAGAATTTGATTCTCGTCCATTTTTGGGAAACGGGAGCTAATTTGCAATTAGAATCACAACAGAAATCTATTGATCCTTTTGTGAGTTCTAGTTTTAACTAGTTTTTAACTGATTAAGTCAGTTTTCTAAACTTGTCCAATAAAAATTAGAACATGCTGACAGTACCAAGCTGGTTCTTTCATCTCCACCCAGCTTCTCCAGGAAGCACAGTGAAATAATCTGGAAACAAATCACACTTACACAGCTATGAGTGCTGCTTGGATGTGACATCAAGCATGTGGAAAGCTGAGCAAAACTCTTTCCAGGTTGTTCTTGAGAACTTGTGAAGAAACTCATGCTGACCTCCCATTCTACTCTAAACTATACCAGGCTGAGAACCACATGATTTTGGCTTAAAACTGGTGAAAGAAACACATTTGTAACATAAAGCAATTTTGTAATGTGTAACAGATAATCTAGTCCAAACTTTGGACTTTAAGAAAAATTATTCTTACTGAACTTTCTTTATTTTAATTTTTTTTTGTTACTTTAATATCAGTTTAAGAAAGTCTCATCATATAAAAATAACATCTTATGGGCATAGGTATGTTTTCAAGAAAAAAGCTCAGACAAAGGTCTTGCAAAATATTATCTGGTTTACAATGGACATCAAATGCTTTGCAATCAGGGAAGGAAGTCCTTCCAGTCATCTCATTCAGCTTAAACTTTGCTTGTGTATCATACAGGGAGCTACACAATACCCAGCTGATTAAATTAAAAACTCTAGATTTGTTTTAATATGCAGAAGAAATTAAATTTCTACTGAAAAATTGCACATACACTCTCATTCTTATGCGTCAGCAAGTTGAAACAAGACCAACTTTATGCCGCCTATGTACATGTACAAGCACATGCTTATATATGTATATGTTTATGTACATGTAACACTTATTTCACTTCTTTTCATATCTCTAAACATGTGAAGATATATGTCAATAGAGAATGAACAGGACATTGCGGGTCCAGGTGCAGTTTTGCACTTCGAAGTAGAAGCACTTCTGTCAACTTCACTTTCATGGTTTCAGAGAACAACTATGGACACAGTAATTTAAATAAACAAAATCTCATGGCCAAATTGGGGCAAAAATTCCTCCTTTTTGTACGTGCAAAGATACAAATGTAGTTAGAAACAAGATGAACACTTGTCTTGAAAATTTCATGTTTACAACTCTATTTGAGGATGAAGTTGTTTGGATTCAAACACCAATAAAAAGAACTTGCCTAAACCTTACCCTTTTTAATTTTTTTTATCCATTTAAAAACCTTCTACACATACAGTTCATTGGTTTGTTGATGAGTCTGGATGTAGGAGGAGAAAATTATTAAAGTGTTAGTTTACTGACTTTAATTTTCCAAATGCATGTGGTTAAGTCCCTTGAGTGAAATAAAAACACTGATGGAGGAAATAGAAAAAATCTTCAACCTTTTTCTCTGTTAATTCTACACACTCGAACTCCAACAGCTTTATATTTCTCAAGGAAAACTTACACAAGATGAATTACAATTTTTTTAAACATGTTGAGTGATAGCAATGATTTATTTGTAATACACAAAGAAGTTATTGTCATTCTGTGATTCTAAGGGATTGAGCCATCAGAGCAGTGCTGATGTATGTCTGCCATAAACCAGACAGCTTTATTACATCAGAGATTCAGTTCTGCAGCTGTGTTTAGAGGCAATTCTATTTAAAATGTGCCTATATCTCCAAATGCCAAGACCAGCATATTTGTTTACTTTCTTGCTCATTTTGCCAGCCAAAGGATTTTTAGGCCTCATTGCACCTATCCTTGGCCTTGGAATCTGCCAAATAATGATTTTGGAACTTTCTGCTTGATAGACATTTATGACTGTAAATTAACTTTGAAGATTTGATATATTAAGTGATCGTTTCAAAATTACTTTTGACTCAAGAATTTGTGATGTGGGGAATTTATTAAGTTAATTATTCTGGGGCAACTGTCTTGCCCAAAGAGGCATCTGTACTAGCCAAAAATCAGTGGTCTGTGCTATAGCTGTTTGAGGTTTTGTGTGGTTTTTTATTTGATTTTGTTTGGGTTTTCTTCCTAAACACCTAAAAGCTGTCCAGGTAGTAATGAACCCATAAAGTGAACACATACTGGAAAGAGAAAATGAGTACAAAAACACAGGACAAATTTCCCTTTGTGTTTACCTCTCATTGTGGACGTAGCAGAAGCACCTTGTTTGGGCTTGATTCCTCTCTTTGATGAAGTGAATCACACCGGGGATACCAGGGAGGCAAGAACTGGTCTACCTGAAAAATTGATGCAAGTCAGAAGCTATCCAAGTGTCTCTGCATTACAGCTGACTGAATTGAGTTTACATTCACAAATACTCAAGGAATTATTTCATGAACTTGAGTATTTGTGCAAGGAGGCATTTAATGAACAAAGTAAAAGTTCTAGGATGGCATGCCCAGGCAGCTACAGGTCTCCCAAAACTAACAGACTTACATCAGCAGACATTAACCAAGGATATGGTGCTAATCCTAAAATATGAAGGTGATTTTGTCTGTTTTGTTTTTATCTGTATACCCAGTTCAGAGTCCAAGTTCTGCAGAAGGGTGAGATGACCCCAAAGTTGTCCTCAGGACATGGATACATATTCAGTAAACATGAGTATTTAATACAGCTTGCAAAAGAGCTCTTATAGTGATTATGAAGATAATAATACATCTAAATTTACATGCAGAAAATCTGGTGTTAAAGGCAAGCAGTGTGTCTCCACTCCGCACCATCTGGCTCCTTTGTTTTTGAAAACTGTAAACTAAACAGACAATGAACCAGGACTGAAGATTTCCAGTTAAATAGTCTCTTTTAGCCCTAAACCAGCAGATTTAATCCAGCCTGGATCAGGCATCCTCTTTAAAATATCTCTTCTGCAAACTGCTAAAGAGTTTTAGTCCAGTTTCTGTTTGGAAGACAAAGGAAATACAAAATATAAACTCATAAAAAAATTTTTATTATTTTTTCTTGGAAACAGAAGCAATCCTAATATTTGATGAACCTCATCATCAAAGATGATTAGCTTTAAAAGCTAGAGTATTATAAGTAAAATTCAATGAAATGGAAATAATAGAAATGGAAAAGAAGGATTTTTTAAGGGAAGTTAATTAAGAGAGCTAAACATGTCAAAGTTTCTAAAATGAAGAAAGTGTAAATAAAATACAAACATCCCAGGAAAAGGAAACAAAAACAAAAATTAGAATGCTTGTATATAGAATATGTTAAATTACATTAAAAAGACATGATAAAAGAAAGTCAGAATCAACAAAATAAAGGCAAGCTGAAGTCATCAGTGGAAAATCCAAATTGACACTGCAGTGTCTAAAAAAAAGAAGGGAGAAGGAACTGTAGTCCATTAAGAACTAAAAAAGGAAAAAAAACTCCTGACAGTCCCAGTTTTTTATCAGATTAAAATGGTAAATCTGACTGGATTAGAAAATCCAATTTTCCCCTTTTCCAAAGGGGAAAAAAAAGTTTGATCTGTTTTAGAGGAATAAAGAAGTAAATAGAAAAAAGATGTTATTAAATTTGTAATGCTTACAAAAATTTCCAGGACGTTAGTAGCATATGAGACGTAATCTGCAACATTTAAACTATTTTCAAATTATCAACCTAATACACGTTATAGACAGAAGTTCTAACTGAGACTGCTTGGGAATCTCTTGTCTTTGATGTTTAATTTTGATAATCCCCACAATTTTTCAGAGTATAACAAAAGGCTCAACACGTGTCAGTGTTTTGCAGTTATTTAAAAGTGCCAAACAGGATGACTTGGCTGGTTATAAACTTGACATCAAACATGAGGAAAATGGAAAATGGATTTAGACTATGAAGAATAAACGATTTATAGCTGGCAAGATTTTATAGACACTATGGTGCCAAATAAACATATTTTCAGCTGATTTTGCTAGTTTTGTAAAGAAAGGAGTGTCTATGTTAGCATTTCTGATAAGGTCAGGATTCAAACTTTGAAGCAAATCAGCATCCAGCCTCATTTTATTGTTTTCATCTCACAACTGTGTACAAACTGAATTCCATATAGACTGATTTTACTAGGGGATGCCTGGGACTGGTTCCTGCTGTGCACCTACTGTACCCACGTGTACCAGCCATGCTGGGGTTTCAGCGGGCATTAAAACTAGTTTTGAGCAACTGAAATGCTTTTAGTGTAGGTGACGGGTCCTCAGAGCTGCAACCTCTACAAATTCACTCCTTTTGCACCATGCCATTTGATAGTGGAGAAGTATAAAAGGTAGAAAAAATTACTTTCAAATAAGGAATACTTCTTGGTATTGAGTCTTTGGTGGGATGATTCGCCTGCAACTGCATAAACAGGAATTAATGTTTAATGTGAATTAAGTCCCCAGTGAAGACATTAAAGAAGTTATTAAGAGATCCAAAAGAGAATTTATTAATAAAAAAAGGTTGCAAAATAAAAATGTTTCCTTTGGCATCCTAGAGAGGCTATTTCTGAGCTGGGGTTGTTCTATATGTTCAGCAAATAATCACAAAGCCATAGACCATAAATCTAAGGAAAACTGATGGAAGACTAAAATACTGACGAAAGACAATTAGACAGTGCAGACTGGATTATTTGGTAAATTGGGTCCCATCAATCAAAACACATTTCCATACAAGCAAGTTGAAGGGCAAGTACATAGGAAGACAACGTAGCCTTGTCTGTTGGGTGCAGTAGTACAGCCTATAAAGCTGTGACCTCAAGTCAGTTATCTAGAGATTAGGCAGGTAACCACAGATGATTAAATGCTAAATTCTGACTAAGGGAAAACATAGGGTTCATAAAGCAATCCATTTGAAAGTTTGTGTCTTGAAACTGCAGCTCTGCTAAAATAGGTGCCTAAGTAGTGCAGGATGTTTGCATCATCTCACATGGTGAAAGTTTGATCAGATATGTGAGGACAAGGAGTGCCTCCTTCCATGCACTTATAGTATGCTTGGCCCAGTGGGATTCTAGCAGAAATGAGGACTTCAAGCATTATTGTAAGACAAATTTTGTTGGTACAGAATAATAAATTCCATGGTAGAGTTTTTAATGTTAATAGATGCAACATGATTTAAGAAATATTTCCCTAAGACTGTCATACTTCAGCTTTCAAGTCTTGCTCTACAACCTTTCACTATCTTCTCTTACTCAAAGAGAAGCTTTTTCCATATGAACTACTGTAAACCTATTGAAATAGACCACAGAACATACTCAAATCTGAAGAGTTGCCTCTGGAAGAAAGCAAGGATTAGACCAGCCTTTAGAGACAAAAAGTTTAGAGAGAATTTAATTGTTAATTGTCAAAAGCACTCCTTTTTGTAGTTTCTACTCTTATAATCCCCATAAATTCAATCATCATATTATTTTACTGTTATTATTTTGCCAGGTGTTTTATTTATTCATGTTTGTTTCTGACCATACTACCAATATGTAGTATGCCCACACTGAAGGGCATGGACACTTGTCAAACCTGTGCCTGGTGGCATCTGATCCAAAGCACTTTCCAAAATAAAATCTTTTAGGGGCTTCAAAAGGCTTCATAATGAAAAAAATAAGATCCTTCAATTATTTAATGAAGCAATTCAGCACCCAGAGGGGTCCTTTCAGTACCTGAAGGGAGCCTACAAGAAATATGGAGAGATTCTTTTTACATGTAGTGATAATAGAAGGGATAATGCCTTTAAACTGAAGGAGGGCAGGTTCAGCTTGTGTATTAAGAAGAAATTCTTTACTGTGAAGGTGGTAAAACACTGGCACAGGTTGCCCAGAGAAGCTGTGGATGCCCCATCTCTGGAAGAGTTCACAGCCAGGTTGCAGAGAGCTTTGAGCAACCTGGTCTAGTGAAAGGTTGTCCTGCCTATAGCAGGGGGGTTGGAACAAGATGATCTTTAAGGTCCCTTCCAACCCAAACCACTCTATGATTCTATGAAGTAAATAGAAGAGATCTGGTGCAAAACTCACCTGGGCAACAGGAGTTTCAGCATCATTTGAAGGAAGGTAAAGAAATCATCTTGCAGTTTTTGCTGAGGTTATGAAGAAACTTTACAGTCCCTACAACCACTATTCTGGACTCAATTCTGTAACTGCAAAAGTGGTTCCTCAGCAGTGCCTGCTCAATCATTTAAGTCCCAGGTGCACTCCATGTCAAGAATGCAAATACAAAGGTCACTTAATTTCATTTTGCTGTGAATGCCACAGTGCTTGCTGTGGTGTCTGGAAAATCCCAATTTCAATGCCCAGTGGAATTTTAATGAAAGATGTGCACCTGTCAAGTCTGCGTGTAACTGCTCAGCAAAGCTGACCAGTCA
Source organism: Manacus vitellinus (assembly GCF_001715985.3). Classification (NCBI taxonomy): domain Eukaryota; kingdom Metazoa; phylum Chordata; class Aves; order Passeriformes; family Pipridae; genus Manacus; species Manacus vitellinus. Next base: position 7,663,216 of record NW_021938895.1, read on the forward strand.
AAAACCTATCTATAAATACAGACACAAAATAACCTCTGCCTGTTCTATTCCAAATAGAATACTAAAATGAAGAAACAAATCAGGTAACTTGTATTATTTTTTACTGATTTAAGCAATATTCTGAAATTCTGGCCAAGAATAAGGCACCATAAAAATATTACAGTCATAAAATGAAAAAGGCTAACTGCAAGCATAAGCCACTCCTCAAACTTTTTCCCATTACATACATTACTGGAATAGGCAATTTTCTCTAGTAGCCTAGAACCAGAATGCCATTGTTAATAAAATTTATGATTGTAAATCATAATCTAATCTGGATTAGACCCAGCCAGCATGGGTTTAGGAAGGGCAGGTCCTGTCTGACCTGCCTGATCTCCTTTTATGATCAGGTGACCCCCCCGGTGGATGAGGGGAAGGCTGTGGATGTGTCTACCTGGACTTCAGTAAAGACTTTGACACCATCTCCCACAGCATTCTCCTGAAAAACCTGGCAGCCCACAGCTTGGACAGGGGCACTTTCTGCTGGATTAAGAACTGGCTGATGGCCAGGCCCAGACAGTGGTGGTGAACGGTGCTGCATCCAGTTGGCAGCTGGTCACTAGTGGTGTCCCCTCAGGATCAGTGTTGGACCCAGTTCTGTTTAATATCTTTATTGATGATCTGGATGAGGAGATCAAGTGTACCATTAGCAAATTTGAGGATGACAG
>NW_021938895.1:7664392-7809898 GCF_001715985.3 Manacus vitellinus
GAGGAGAGGCTGAGGGAGCTGGGGTTGTTCAGCCTGGAGAAGAGGAGGCTCAGGGGAGACCTCATCACTCTCTACAACTCCCTGAAAAGAGGTTGTAGCCAGGTGGGGGTTGGTCTCTTCTCCCAGGCAACCAGCAGTAGGACAAGAGAGCAAGGTCTTAAGCTATGCCAGGGGAGGTTTAGGTTGGATATTAGGAAGAAATTTTTTACAGAGGAGTAATCAGACATTGGAATGGGCTGCCCAACTGTCCCTGGAGGATTTTAAGACGAGACTGGATGTCGAGACATGGCACTTAGTGCCATGGTCTAGTAACCATGGTGGTGTTGGATCAAGGGTTGGACTTGATGATCTCAGAGGTCTTTTCCAACCCAGTTGATTCTATGATTCTGTGATGTGTTTGTAAGGTTAGTAATGTGCTTCCTTACTGCTATTTTGCTTCCAGTAATGCATCTATTCTCTATATATCTTTTAAAATATCTGATCTAATCTATGATGAAATAATTCTATTACATACAATAATCTTATGAAACTCTTAAAATACCAACATTCATTATGAAGTTCTGGAAAGATAACCTTCTTTATAATAAATTCCCTATATGAAAGGTATATTTTTGTCTTCCACTGTGATGTCAGCCTGAAAATTGGCTTTAAAATACCAAGCTTAGAACATCTGCAGACTTCATGGAGAAATACAAGGTTTTACTGCTTTGCTTTAGATTTACTGTGTTGAAGAACTGAGAAAAGAAAAGAATAAGAGGGATACTTCCTCTTCTTTCTTGGGTTTTATCTCAATATCTTACCTGGTTTCCTGTAAAATCCCATCAAAGTCCTTGCTAAGTGTACTCTGACAACTGTGGTTTCGTTCTCTTCCTGTTTAAACTGTGTAAGCACTAATAACACGCAATGAATGGATCTCTGGGATTTTAATGATTGCTTTGGAAGTTACTAGACAATAAATGTAGGTTTGGATTACTAGAAAATATCGAATCCAGTGCCTGATTTTAAAAGTCTAAGTAATGGAATTATTTAAAAGTATAAGCAAGGGTATTAGTGGTAGTTCAGTATAACTTCTTATCTTGAAAAAGAATAGTAAAAAAAATTAAAAATATATTAGAAATCTCCCAAAAGAAATTGATAAGTAATGAAGTTGATTTATGAAGAGGGAATCATATCAGATAAATCAATGACATGACTGTTTCCTTTGTACTGGAAAAACATCCTCGGAGATACAAGATGTGTAAGATAGAGAACAGATACTGTGCTTGTATATAAAGCTCATGTGTGCATTAGTGGACCACACTGATAATAGGTTTACAGTGATCAACTTTTTTACATAAACTCCAATTAGTCACTTCCATTAAAGATAGAAGAGCTTCAGAGTATATCACAAAAAACAGAAAACAAATGGGAGATTCAGGCATGAGTAAAATGTATTTGTTCTGTACAGAAAAGACTTGTTATCATATTTTTCATCCATATTTTCTATGTGAAAAATCATCTCAAAGAAGATGGAGATTTAGGCGAATTTTGAATATAAACTTTCACATGATGATGGTAGTCATCTGCTGCATAAACAGTTCTGATGTGGAATATGGTATTTCTATTCCTTGCATTTTTTTCATGAATAAGGCTTCTGTTAGAAAAAGTTAATTAGTTAACTTTTACTTGAGACTGTCCTGGTTTCTGCTGGAATAGGGTTATTTCTTCTCTGTAGCTGGTACAGTGCTGTGTTTTTGGACTTGGAATGAGAATAGTGTTGTTTTCTGTTAAGTCGTGTTTATCCTAAGTCAAAAACATTTTTTTCTTGTGTCTCATGCCCTGCCAGTGAGGATGTAAACAAAAGAAACTGGGAAGGAGCATGGCCAGGACAGGTGACCTGAACTGGCCAAAGGGATATTCCACACTATAGAAGATCATGCCCAGTACATAAACTGGGGGAGTAACCTGGAAAGGAGGGCCGATCTGGGTACAGGAAGGGGGTTTGACATCAGCCAGCAGGTCGTGAGCAATTGCATTGTGCATCACTTGTTTGGTTGGGCTTTTTTTCACTTTCCCTTTTTATTATTATTGTTGTTGCTGTTATTTACAATTATTACTGTATTTTACTTTGTTTTCAATTATTAAACTTTTCTTATCTCAGCCTACAAGTTTTATTTTTGATTCTTCTCCCCATTCCACTGGGGTTGTGGGGGAGAGAGGAATGCTGAGCAAGTGGCTGTGTGGTGTTTAATTTCCAACTGATCTTAAAACACGACAGAGACAACCAAAGAACTAGCAGATTTTTTTTCCATCTTATCCATTCCAGTTTCCAAGTTCTGGACAGTTTTGGAACTACAAGGTATAACTTCACTAATAATTGCATACAGTGAACCGATGAGTATGATTCTTATTTAAACAAAAGCTACACAGCACTATTCCTACAATGCAAAGCATCCTTTAAATGATAGGGGTTATAGTGTTTATAACCCCTACAGATTTTGATGAAAATGACAGGAAATCTCCCTCCTGTGAGGACTGGATACGCAACTGTGACCAGATGCTTTGCCCTAGATTTCTGTGATTATGACAGAAAAAAACAACTGTAGGGCTTAAATCCATAGAAAGAGACTCTCTACTACTTGACTTTCAGCAATATTCAGTGAACATCTTCTCAGACAAAAACTGATACATCTTCTGACTTTCAAGGAAACAAATACCACTTCGTTAACATCTGTCTTTGGGATTTGAATTTTGAACAACCAAACACTGTCATTAAACTCAGGTGGTGAAATGGTTAGTTCCCACACAGATGATCCTCAGTATTTGGTTGATATTAGAGGAATTTTACCACAGTGTCTGCCACAGAAATTCAGTAATTTACCAGGACCTTCAAATAACTTTCTGATTTAACTCATCTAATATCTCTTGAGATATTCAGGGGCATGTTAAATAGATAACTAGAGTGCCAACTGTCCATCGTAGAAAGAGAAGGCAATACTACATCCACTGTTGCAAGGGTAGTACAAAAACCACTGCAAAACTCTCTGATTGAGCCAATTGTTATGTTTTCATTTGAGTGACTAAATATTCTGTCATCTGTAGCCTATGCCTATGAAAAATCCAGAGATCCTGTACTAGATATAAAATATGATGTTTAGCAGATAAAATTAACCTCCAAACAGGGCAGAAAAACATAAACAAATAAACCAAAAAAAAAAGTCCAAAACCAGAAAAAAACTAGAAACCCAAGGATGAAAAATCAGGGAGGTAATATTCAATTTTGATACTGAACACTGATGATTCTATCACCATGCTGATAAAAGATTACCCTATGTCAAGTAACAGCATAACCATTAAACATTTTCTGGTTAATGCTGTTCCCAATTGCATTTTATCTCTTGGAATAAAAAAGACACAATTTTTTATGACAAACTCAGAAATGGTGAAGGAAGCACAAAAAGAATCACAGTAAAGATAAGTGAAAATAAAAGTGAATCAAAGTGATGAATTGAAGCATCTGTGAAAAAATCCAAGTTTTATCAGAAGCCATTGAAGCAGACTAGCACTACTTAGAAAGGTTTTTCTCATGAAGGTCTGCAGAATGAATTTATGGAGGAGCTACTACGACATAGATGGTTCAGAAGCTCAGTGTGCCGGCTTCCTTCTGAACGTGCAACAGCGAAATGTAACTTTTACAGAAACTGTACTCTGTGCCAGCAAAAACCTTGGTGGCCAGACTTACAAGCTAGTCTAACATGTATCGATACTTAGAGATACATATAGCTATATACTGAAATATTTGAATCATCCTCTTTCATTCCTCCTCGAGATGCTCTCTCTACACAGGTTTCATTTGTCATATTTCAAGAAATTTTAATTTGTATGACTGGCAAAACTCATAGATTTAGGATTCACTTCAATGAATGGATGTACTTCAATGAATGGATGGGGATAAAAAAGTGCCCAAGATAATAATATTTAGAGCTAATATTCCCAGATACTGAAGTGGTAGGTTTTTAAAAAGTCAGCTATCCAAAAATTATTCAGACATACCACTGAGTAGCTTACTTACACTAAGCAATATTAAAAACCTCATTAACAAAGTGAATATTTCAATAAAATCACAATACTGAAAGAGCAAAAAGTTTACAAGTCACAAAATTGATACTAATCCAAGGAGGGATTCATCACTTATCGGTTCCTGATTTTTTTATCCAATTACTTTGTTTTATAGTCTCTGCTTTCCAATATGAATTGAACTAGTTTTAGTTTAGTTTCACAGGGAAAAAAATGGTACCTTTGTATTAGCCACAGAAAGTGTTCAGAATTTATGAGAATTTACTTCAAGTAATGAAGAAACATAATTAACAGTTTCTAAGAAAAAGACTATAAAGCATGATTGCATTTTTTCTACTATTTATTGCTTTTAAATTATTAACCTAGACTTTAGGAGAAAGTGCATATGGCTTCATAAAGTAAAAAATAAAAAAGCATATGTTGTTAATGCTTTTCAGAAGATTTTTTTTAAAGCTGTTATTTTAACATGAAATCACTACGGAAGTCTTCTCTCTTAAGAAACTAAACACCTGCCAAGTCTTTTCATTCACTACTGTCCAGGTGCATCCCTTACTCAGCAGATGCTTTTCGTAGATAATGCATATTTCTGTACAACACAAAGAGTAACTATGGACCAAAAGGGCAACTTTTAGCCATTTATAGAGAGAATGCATTTTTTTGAATTCATGAAGTAGTAAAAGTAGTGACGTTAGAGGACAGTTATTGAAACTGCCCATTTAGTGCCTTATACTCTCTGCAGCATGCAAAGGGCCTTACATGCTAGTAGCTTGTTTTGGAAGATTTCGTTGAAGTTTTTCATTAACATTTTTCTTCTCCTTTCTCATGATGGGATATAAAAAGTGATGAAGTTTCTCCCCACTGTAGAATTTCTTCCCTGATATATGGATAATGTTTCAACTAACATATATCTCAAGTGATAGCTATAGAAAGCTCTGAAGACAGGTAAGAGTAGTATTTGTAGAACAAGCTAAATATAGTTGCATGCATAATGCTTAGAAATGAATTAATGCTTAACAATAACTCACCATGATCTTAATTTTATTGTGTTGTATTGATTAATCACTAGCTGTTACTGGATAGTCGTCATTCTGAGAACAAAGCTAGAATCACTCAACACTTTTTTTTTATCCTTTCAAAGTATGGGTCAAAAAATTAGCATATCTACCAAATCTGTTCTGTTTTCCAGCACAAGTTTCTCTCTAGTCACCCAAACAGTATTAGGGAAAACTTACCAATTGTAAAATTTTATGTCACTTGAAATAAAAAAAGTGCACGGGCATTTCCTGAATAACCACCTATACAATTATAATTGTTTTTATATTTCCTGAAAAATAGATTTGAATTATCTAGAATGCACTGAATTTTAAGGGACTAATTCCTGTTATAAATATACGCTGTAACAAAAAAGTGATCTGATATTTTCTTGGTTTATGCTGTCTAATTGATATGCCTAGAGAATTTCTTCAATGCTTTGTGAGCAAATATTAGAAAAAGTCACTGTGGCCAGTGACCAAATATTAGCAAAAGTCACTGGGGCCAGTCCTCAGAGTTTTATATGTTCTTGGAGTTCCTGCCTCTACAGATCTCTGTTAAACCCTTACATGTGGTCATTTTCGCAGTATAGTTATCTGATCTACAAAAACCACTAAATGCGCTTCATCCAGCAGCCTAAGGGAATGATAAGTGTGGAGAGAATTAGCACAGTGAGGGGGAACCTTACCTATCTGCTATATTGATACTACTTTTTTCTTTTTCTAAAAAAAAAAATCTAATTCACAGCAGCCACATTGTTCAAAATTTACCAGTATTTTCTTTTGCACATTGCTCTGTTTATAAATCTATTTCATTGCATATTTCTTGGGACAGGGATTCCATGTTCTAATAACAAACTATTCTCTGTAACTAATAACAATAAATCTTCTGTATTACTCAAACAACAGTCACAGCTGCAGTCCCTTAAAACTTACATTAACTTTATTTTTCATCAGGTATGTATATGATTTCTGTAAGAAAGTACAGAAGTACATGTATTAATTATAGTTGTGTATACACATTCATATAAAAAAACTATATATATGCAAACTAAGATAAAATAATAATTTAAAAGTTGTAAAAAGATTGGATGACTCATGACTATCTTCCTTTATATTTTTTCTATGGTAATTTTTCTGTAATAAAAAATAATGATTTTCCCTTTCCTAGATCTAATACAGTTCAGTGTTTTGGCATGACATAGAACTCCAAACAGCTATTTTATATGTCTTTAAAATGTCTTTTTTGATGTATCTTCTGTATTTTGCTTTTGACTTTCAACAGAATTAATGGGAAATAAGTGTCAATTTGACACTCAAGGTGAAAACTGAGGTCATAGCATTAATCATTTTTATGATTTACTCCTTCTCCTGTCTAAGAATTCATAGCAATGTGAATTATACCATCCTGTTGTTGGTTTTGTATATGTACATTGGACTTTGTGGCAACTGACTGACATAAAAAAATTGAGAAGAATAAATGGAAAACCTGAGCTACTTTTTTCTGATATGGAGTTGTATTTGCTTTTTCTTTTTAAAACATTACAAATTTGCACTGGCAATGTATAATAATTCAATAGTAAGGTACCAATATGTCATAATACCAATGAATCAACTAAGACATATCTTAGGGAACACTGAAATTTAACTAGCTGTCTTGCATTAAGCAAAAAGAGAGAATTCAGCTTTTACTATATTAATTCAGCATTTATTGTTGATGTGTCTAATCTCAATAGCTGTCTATGAGAAATAGTAATGTTGGGCTACATGGATAAAAATACATTGGTATTTTTTTAGCAGTTTTCATTTTGCAGGTAGAAAACTAAAGCAATTAATCATTAATACAGTCACTCAGTATAAAATGTTTGGGAACTGTTGACTTTCTGCCCAATGTCTTAATTAAAGTGTTGAGATATCTCCTTCTGATTTCTAGTCCCAGCTTTTTTTGGCAGGTAATTCAAGTATTATTGAGAATATGTCGGTGTTCTTGGAAATAAACTGTATGGTAGAATTATACCTCTAGAATTTCTGAGTGACCAGTGATCATCTTTACCATCTGTCTTGGTCTTATTTAAGACCTAGGTCTCCACTGGTCTTAATTGGTCACCATTGAAAAATCCTAATTTGCCCATCTTTGGGTCACTATTTCAGAGCTATGAGCTGAGTATTGCAAAACTTTTTACTTAAAACTTTACTTTCTTTGTTTCTTTGTATTTTTTGATACTTATTCTATTTCTTTTAAAATGTTTCCTGAGACAAACATAATTTAAAAGGCATGTTTGACCAAACAGATGCTTCTATCTGTGATTACCTTCATACATTAGTTACAGGGTAAAGATCTTAGTTGAAAGATTCCTGAAACTACTACTTGCAACATAATTTCTAATAATGTGAATAAAGCCAGATTCCACCTAAATCAGATGTTCCCATTTAGTGCAAATGTAATTAATTTATATAATTGTCTGTCTGTAAAGTCCATCAGCTAGACCCAAGGGGATGCCTGAGTCGCTCACAGGGCTTCTAAGATTCTTTCTCGTCCTGCCTGTAGCAGTTATAGATATTCTGTTTATTTTGCTAAAATTTTTTCTCTTGCCTCTGTGACTCTAAGTCTCACGTTATTCCAAAAGTCATCTGACTGCAAGTATGTGCACCATTCGAGATGTGTTTTGAGGACTATGTTGGTGTCACAGCCTGTCTGCACTGTGATGAGTTTTTCCCTTGCTACTGAACTTCCATCGACTTTTAGCTTTTCTCTTGCCCCCTGCTCCCCAGGGAAGGCAGAAGTTTACACTCAGCACTGTGTGACCAAAGGCAGCCAGAACACTCCACAGAAAATTCAGACCATTGAATTTACAATTTCTGTAGCCTTTAAAATTCCTACCATTCCTGAAGCGTGTTTTCCACCCAATCACTGGGAGAGTGGACTGTGTAGTCTTGCTGCCTTGTAAAGGTCCCAGTGACATCATTCAAACCTCTGAAGAGTTCTTTGGAAATACAATACAGCCAGCTTGCAAATTAGCCTTGGTCAAAGTTTAACAATTAGCCACGTTTCTAAATGCTCCGTTTTCTAACCTAGCCTGCAATCATAGTTTTCTGGTTGGTATAAATATTTTGCTGAAATATACCATCTATTACCCAAAAATCAAATTCCAGTTCCACTCCCTGCCTGTCTTGTTTGATACACAAACAAAAAGTAGATGCATAATCAGTAGAAAAGTGCTTTATTCTAGTGCGACTTCCACCTTTTTCTGATAGAAGAACAAGCTACACTTGCTTAAATTTCATTAAATTGAATCAATGATAGGGGAGCTGCCCTCATTTAATCATAATGAAGTGTAGCAGTTTCAGTGTTGAAACAAGTTCCAAGTCTAATGAATGTGCTGCTGAAAGTACTGGTACTGAACCTGTCCTAGGATAAACGCAGCTCCGTGGCATTCAACAAGAGAACATTTTTCAAAACCTTCTCTGGTGCAGATAAGGTTGATGGGAATTCTGTCACCACTTTTAAGAAGGCCAGAAGTTCATCTTGGGTAAACAGGCTTTTCAGCAGAGACTCTATTTACAGAGCTGTGAGCCTCCCCTTCCTGCTGTTGCCTTCTCTCCTGACACGGCAGAGCTGAGATAAATTACCGTGTGCTCTAAGGCAAGCTCGTAGAGGGGGACGCTTTGATACCTTTCAGGGGCAGGTCTTCCACTGAGATTTATGCCTTTACTCCAACAGAATGAGTTGTTTACCTCATGCAGATGAAGTTTATTCCTGGGTCTCATTTCACCAGGACCTATGTTAGCCATTGTGGGATTTTTATGGCAGTTTAAGATACAATATGATGTCCAAGATTAAACACATTAAAAAAGATGAAAAAAAAAAGGTTTTGTGGGCAGAGTTCAGAGTAGTCAGTAAATACAATTTTTTTCAAAGTTAAAAAGAAAAAAAAATGAATTACACTTGCAATAAAACTACTAAACCAAAATGAAAAAGTTTCCTAGATAAACTCAAATTCAGAAAATGTCAACAACTGAGTAAAAATCATTAATTTAATTTCAGTTGAATTACAACAATCCTGCTTACTAAAAAAAAAAAAAATCCTTAAAGATAGAAAAAAATCACCCTTTAAATTGAAAAGCAATAAAATAATTTGAAAAATGTCAGCAATCTTTTCTAAATAGTTTTTTTTAGTTGAAACTAGTCAGAATTTATGAACAGTTCAGATAAAACCCATTTTTTAAAACTTCATTTTTTTAGTGAGAAACACAAGAATTAATATTATTTTATTGAACCACAGAGGTAGATAGTGTATTTTTGACACATTAATTAATACAAGACATTTTAAAAGGCTGTAAATCATGTAAAAGCAGTATGTTTGTAGTCGTGGGCATTTCTATATCTCATGTAATGGACAAAGAATGCTGGATGAAAACTGCCATTACTTTGCAGTCAAATTACAACAATCATTCAGTGATTAAAAGACTGTAATGACCCGATCAATTTGCATCCTTCTCACTACTGATGCAAAACTCAAGCTGTCTTTTATTTTCTGCTGAACTATATTTTGCATCCAACCATGCCATGCTGGCTAAGTAATGGACTGAAAACACGAAGTTAAAATTATGTAAAATCTTTTTAATACATTTTGATATCTCTAGAACATTTTTTTCATCTACTTGCTACCATTAAGGAAATGGGATAAAGCAACTTTAAGTTGCCAAATAAGTCTTTATCTTGGATAATAATCAAAACAAACAAACTTTTCAGGAAAAAAAATATATGGAAAATATGATTATTATAATTAAAAACATGTATTACCTGATCACATTCCCCATATCTTTAGTAAAACTAATTATCTCAAGCAAAGGATTAATTAAGACATTTCACCCCGTGGTGTGTGCTAGTTGATTTTTCAAAGATAAGATTGTGCAATAATATTTGGAACTCAGGTAATTTTATCCCTTATCCCCTGTTCTCCATTAAAAAGGCCTCTGGTATCAGGATCCCAAATGTTCAGTGTTCAGACATCTGCACTAGACCAAATCCATAGTAACTAACGGGTCAGGTGCAATTTAATGAACACTAATTACTTTCCATTAACGTGAGATAGAAGGAAATTCTACAGTTCAGTCATTGCCCATGAAAGCCTGTTTTCCTGGTGTCACTGCTATCTATCTAAATACAAGGTAATGTTTCACATTTTAAGAAAACCACTGTGTGTTTCAGCTCACCAGGATGATAACAGAGGCTTTCACGGATTTTATTTTTTGACACTCTTGGAGGTCTGTTTTCAGGTATTTTTTTGTTTTGTACTGCTGACCTCTGGTCTCATAGGGCAAATATTAATCTCTGTACTCTTGTACTATATAAATTAATATTGGAAATTGAAAACATAAAAAATAGTTACTCAAAATAAGAATTAAACCACCCTGCAGTGGCACAGAAGAAGTTTAATGGTCTGCATTCCTACAGTGTGATGGATTTCACACTTAAAGTAACTTGCTGGTCTTCACACAGGAAGCTTTCATCAGAGCCTGGAAACTCCAGCTTTGTTCACAGGAACTGAGATCTACATCCAGGGAAATTACCCTGGTGTAAAACTGGGGTGGAAGCCAAAACCAGCCTTTATGCTTTTGCTTGAACCCTTCATCCTTCTGCACAAGAACCCGAAAAAACAAGCATGTTGACAACTGGGAGGCCAAGTCTCCTGTCACTACAAATATATTTCAGGTCCCAGCTGTCCACAGAACACAGACAACTGAGAAAGTGGAATAATTAAGGAATGAATATATATGAATTTTGTTTTAAAGGGTTTTTTAAAAATCAGTAGAATCATGGTGAACATGTTAAGTGTACTAAAATTCACACTCAAATGTGTGATTTCAACAACCAGCATGTGACTTCAAAAGGCAAACAGTATTCTGATGGGTATCAATATAATTTATGATGTTCAAGATTTCATGGGTTCAATGAACTAGTAGATTAAAAGTTTCCATAATAGATTATTTTTGAGAAATTTTCCATATTTTCAAGCTATTGTTCCACTCGAGTGGATTAAATATGTGGTTGATATGTCTGCAGTGTTAGTTTTAGCAGGTTTTCTTGGCTTTCATATACTTTCATATCTTTAGTAAGCTTTCACTATCAGACAATAACATAATTAATAAATATGAAGAAAAGAAAAAAACAAACAAGATCTATAAAGCCATACTATTAGATTTGTATACATTTTTCCCTTCAATGTGCAGTCTTCAAAACTAAGCCCAGGATAAGCAGTTTCAGTCTTCAAGTTGCCAGTACAGATGAAAAAATTATATCAAATGACAAACCAGTATCCTTCATATCCCTTTATTTTATATGACAATCTATATTTTCTGTATTTAGGCCCATTCTAAAATGTTCCACATCTTGGCTTTCAATTGTGACTTTTGTATCTCTGATATCAGGGGAGGATAGATTTCCTGCCACTACAGATTGTTCTGCTGATCATTAAAAATGGTGGGGAGGTGGGTTCTCTAGCTTCATTGACTAATATGTCAGTAAGACTTTAAATAATTAATTTTTGACCTCTTAGAGGATGAAGAACATTTTGCAGAAGGTATACAGTACTATTTTTTTATGTTATTAAGAAAAGGCTTTTACTAAGAATTAATCAAAATGAATCACAGAAATAAATTCCAGCAACCTGTTGAAAAATGAAAGCTGTTCAAAAAGACCCTTCTGCTTTTATAGGTTTTTTATTATTATTTTCCCCTTCATTGTTATCTTGCTTTCCAGATCTGTATCATAACATTAATGAAAAGAGTCACAATTTTTCCTTTGTCTTGATGTGAATATTTTTCCATTTTCTAAGTTTCAATCACTTGGAAAATTGTGGAGTGGAAAACTAAATAAAGGCAAAAGAATTCTTTTTTTTGTTCTTGCATTATCTCCTCACACAGGGAGACATGATTGGAGAGTATTTGAAAGACACTTAAAAATTTGGTGCTTATGCAATGAGACAAATGCAGATAAGAGCAAAAAGGTTTTTCTTCTAGAACATTCTCAGGGAACAGCAACATTTTCCTGGCACACACACTGGTCTTCACTAACATTTTTTACCTGAAAGTTGTATAATTGAAAAAAGCTCTGCCTTTAGTGATGATAGAGATTTTTCAGAAAAAGTTGACAAATGGTAATAAAATCATAGGTATGTGAATGACAACATTGAATTATATTTATATGATTATTTCTCTTCATTCAATGGATTCACTAAATTGTTCATTTCACTTTCAATAGTGGTTTAATATCTGACCTTGGCTTTGCTTACTGTTCCTTTTGAGTTCAAAAATACCTATGCTGTCACTAGTCAAAAAATCCTTGGGAGCTTCCCGTCCTCTATCTGTACAATCCACAATTGTTTCCCTGCAGTAATTCACTGCAAAAGCCTGGGAGCTGCACTCACAAGCCTTGTGAGCTCAGATATCCCCTCTAGTCACAATAATAACCCTACTGAAGTTGTCTGCAATAAATAAAGCTCATAGTAAGTTACAGTCATTTAGAACAAGCAATAAATCCTGTTGTCTGGAAAATGTTTATTTTAACTACTAAATAGCACTAAATAATTGAAGAACTTCAAGGAATATACAGTTTTGCTCACACCAATGTCATACTGCCTACATTCTTCTGTAATGTGGAATCCCATACTAAAATCAACGTACTTGAAGAACAATACCTCTGATCATATTGTCAGGTACTTTATGTTATCTCAGTTCCAAAAAGAATGTCCTTTATTATGAATTTATTTTATTGTCAATAAATAAATGAATTCTAGAGCTTGAGCTCTGCTTCTGCTTCCATTCGATTATTAATAACATCATAGAAGGGATTAGGGTTGGAAGGGACCTTAGAGATCATTCAGTTCCAACTCCCCTGACATGGACAGGGACATTTTTCGCTAGACCAGGTGGCTCAAAACCCCATCCAACCTGGCCTTGAACACTTCCAGGGTTGGGGCATCCACAGCTTCTCTGGACAACCTGTTCCAGTGACTCACAATCCCCACGTAAAGAATTTATTCCTAATATCTAATCTAAACCAGCTCTCAGTTTAAAGCCATTCCCCCTTGTCCTGTCACTACATGCTCTCGTAACTAGTCCCTCTCCATCTTTCTTGTAGGCTCCCTTCAGGTACTGGAAAGGTGCAATTCGGTCACTCTGAAGTCTTCTCTTCTCCAGGCTGAGCAAGCCCAATTCTCTTAACCTCTCCTCATAGGAGAGGTGCTCCATCCCTTTAATTATCTTGGTTGCTCTTGCCCTGGATTTGTTCTAACAGGTCCATGTCCTTCTAATGCTGAGGAACCCAGAGCTGGATGCAGTGTTCAATAGTAGTCAACAGATTCGTGTGAAAACTCATGCAAAATTTTTTATTAAACTACTAAGTAAAAGGTAATAAAAAGTTACCAGCTGAACATTTATACATACATATTAGACATTTGTAATTATTTGTTATTTAGATCATGCGGAGATGCATTTTGGTTTCAGCTAATTCACTGTATATCTAGTTTATGAGATATTAGGAAATATGAAAAGCATATTTGACTGTACCCTACTATTTACGATGCCTGCAGAAGAATTAATAATATAGTTTTTATTATTAGTCTTTATTATTTTTTAATTAGGACAGTTACATATTCTTTAATATAGAGCACACCGTGTTCTGGGTCATGGGATTTTAAGATATGTCACTATAACAGTTATGATAGTTTAAATGAAAAAATGTAGATCCATTACTAAAATCTTTGTATAAAGCCAAAGGAAAATACTGATCCAAACACACAGACTGAAAACCAGAAATAGTTGACCTAGTTAGGAACTGTATAAAACATCTTCCCTGATAAATTGTATTATGGTCAGAAAGTTAAAAGGGAACCCTTTAAGATATTAGAATAATTCATTTCCATTCAGCACATTACACGGAGGTTTTACAGGCAGTTTTGATATGATAAAAACTTAACCATATACTTAAGTGCTTTGCTGAATGATACATCCTGATGTAGGTCTCACTTCATATAATGGGAAAATTGGAGTGTTTTTCATAAGGATAAAAAAATTATCTAATTCTGACAGGTTTATCTTGCAGATATATAGGATCTATGACTGGTTTTAGTGCTAGTGCTACTTCAGCATATCAAGGCCTGTTATGTTCTGTTGAGATATTTGATATTTTTTAGCACTGCAAGTGCTGCCTTGATGCCCTTGGCCATTTTCCCTTCCAAATGTCCATCTTGTCCACTGTGTTATCTTTGCCTCCTTGAATCCCTCAGAAATGGTTGAGGTTCAGTGGTGTTGCATGACTATGCACCCTGCTAAGTTGCACCAGCTTCACGTTTTAGAAAGCACTCTGGGGTCTTTGTGGATGGAAAGTCCCAAGAAATGATGCTGAACAGCACCCAGACAGTCTGAATGTCCAGATATCAGTTCAGCACCATAAACCTTGCACTTCTCATGTTTTAAAACGTAAATGTGATGAACAATGAGAACATCTAAACATCCATGTTATGCATTAATATCCTAGTTGATTTGTCTAGTGTGGATTTAAGCACTAGTTCTGTAAAAGAAATTAGTATGTCATTTCTTTTTCTTAATAAATTGAAAGAGATCATCTATTTTTATGTGTTCTTTCACATGGTTAGCTTACAGGTGCAAAAAAGTGCAAATGTATTTGGTTGATGATCTTAGTTAAGACATCTATTTATATATCACTCCACAGAAAATCTCCATAAATGTCAAGTCTGTCTGAGCAGTTTTATTAAGCCACTTTTACTATGCTTTCTTAAGAATATTTGCTTGCATATTTAGTTTCTGAGTTTGTTAAACCAAAATCTTGCCTCCTCAACATCAGCAGCCTATTCTGATATCTTTTTTGATAGATTTTTCTGCCCAAATTTGTTCTGGAAGTCCTCCAATCAATTCAAGTATCAGGATGAGAAAAAGTTATCAAATGGGAAAAAAACCCCTGAACTGGACCCCTTATGAGCAATTCTCTGCTTATAACAAAAAAATCTCATTATTTGCAGTTATAGCTGTGTAATTAATTCACTATTAATTTGCCTGCTCACTTTTAGCTTTCCATTATCACAAGAAATATCTAATAATGTGTCATATAAAGTATTGACTAATCTAAAGATATAGGAAAAGAGGCTCAGTCAGGTGACTGAGAAGTTGGCATTGCCTTTATAAGGAATAAAAGCCTTTGTTTATTCAGAGAACCAAAATAATGCAGGTTGAAGGAACTGTTACTCAGAGGCTGCTGAATTCAGACCTGCTGTGAATTAGACAATGACTGAGTACCTGTGCTCTACCTACCCTACCTTGACTGACCTGCCAGCTCTGTCTGTGTACATAGGGACTCTTCCTCCAGGATTTCATGCACTATCTCAGCCAGGTCACTTTGGTTCAGAAGATAAAAGCAAATTCAGTATCTGAAGGAATGGTTAGGGAGCTCAAGTCGGAAACTGCACTCTAAAACACCTCTTTTAAGCACCTGCCTAAATTTAGAAGTAAATAAAAAAAAACCTTTCAGCACTACCAGAGCTGACCTTAGCATTACAAAGCAGTTTTGCAACATATAGCTAATTTTACCAGAACTAACTGATATCTCAGCAATTAGCAATAGACATATTATAAAGATAAAGGTAGAAATAGAGATTATAGAGGTGAAAGGGATAGGTTTTGTCAACAAAAGTCAAATACAAAAGTTATTCTTAAAGAATACCTTTCTTACATAATAGTCTACATTTCCAGGGAAAGAGAGAGAGACAGAGGGAAACCCAGACCTTCTGCAGCTTGACAACTTCAAACACATCTTCCCAAAATTACCAAGGGCAGGAAGAAAGAGAGTAAAAGTACACCACTGTGTAGGACCAGTGCTTAGATTTCTCAGTTGAGAGCTGGGAAGTTCTGATTTCCTACCCACATTCCCCAGATCCTCCTAATTGTTCAGTTACAGTCTAGTGATAAAGTACTCAATACCTAGGTTAGCATTTTCAGCTGTATAAATGTACTACAGAAGACGAGTGTCTGAGCATCACTTCTTAAGTTGCTCCTAAATACAGTTTGTTAAAGCTACTCTTCCTTCAATAATGAGCAGGAAAAAATCCAAAGACCAAGGATACAGGGAGTGAAGGGCTGCACCAGAGATCCAAAGGGAAGAACAAGGCTTGGAAAAGCCTCCTTAATATTTTACCTTAACTCAGTGAACAAGACTGCAGCTACACATCTGTGTCTCATTGAGACTTCTGTCCTTCATTAACTTCCCTCAGTAGCAGCAGAGAACATTTTTGCTCTCTGTTATGTAGTTAAAGAAAAATGGAGGTTGCTTGATATTAAGCACACAATAGAAGTAGAAACATCAGTGTTAAATGTATTGCAGTATAGAGGTCAATTGATTTCATGTGGCTCTGTGACTCAAGTATGTGCCAGAGAGCACAGAGAAGGGGTTTTGTACATTAAAGACTCCATCTCTCTCTGTGTTTCAGACTATAATGACTTGTTTTAAAAAAAACCCAAATTTGCATTCGACTCAGTGCTGCTGCCACCACCGATATGATGCAATATAATTAATTGAAAGCTTCATGCCAAAATTATCTATGCAAAAGAAGTTGTAAACTTTCACCAAATAGGTAATAGATGAGAATTTGTTTTGCCAGAGAGAATTTATTTTGTCATAATATTGCTTATAGTCTTAGGTTTTTTTTACCTTAGGACATACCTCAAATACCTAGGCATGAGGATGGACATTAACACAGACAGAACCTTGTTATCAGTGTTCACCTACAGTTAGTAAATATTTCCTGGATTTTTTTATAGGACTTTCAAATTGACAGTTTTCACCCTGTGTGATGAGCTTAACTGAAATTCAGATCTCATTATGCAGGTAAGTTTGTAATTCATTTCACTGCAAGCAAGGGATCTAAAAGTTCGATGCAGCAATACTTACACTTATTACTTGACCTGGAACAAAAGGTTTTGGTTTGGTTTTTTGGGGTTTTTTTGTTTGTTTTTTTTTTTAAAGTTATGCAGTGTAACTTAAGGATCTTAAATTAAACTGCTATTTATGTCTGCTGAGTAAGAATGTCATTCCAGCTGCATGCCAGTACCCATCAAACCTGCTTCAAATACATTTTCAAAAGTAACTGCAGTGCCTGTGACCAGTAAACATTACCATTTAGCCATGTTCCTATAAATAAACCCTGCCTGACAAAGCTTTATGAGAACAGGTTGTAGACAGTTAATTTTGAGACATTGCTGACAGAATCTGCTGATAGAATGTGTATGACTGGGCCATCAGTGGGATCTAACAAACTGGAAAAAAAATCATATGGAAATTAATATAATTATATGTTCTTTCTGCACTACCAGAATTGCAGTTTCAACATATGAAAGGATCAAAAAATACAGCTACAACCTCTTAAAACAAATGATGAGTGTTTTTATGCCTTTGGCACACACAAAGCTGCAGTCTCACCCTGGCAGGCTGGTTGAGTGCTGCACACAAAGATGAGTCTCTCACTTCTGCATGCCTTCCCTCCTCCCCTGGAAGGATCTTGTTGTATGTACCACTGTCCATCAGTGATTCACCTGGCAACACATCTCCATTCTAAGCAAATTACTAAATGTGCTCCCCAGTGTGCTCAGAGGGTGAATCCTGTCATCTACGTGGCCATTTGAGTGGCTGTGCATATCTTCAGTGAGGTCAGTGAGCACTGTACTGAAGGTCTGCAAGCACTATAATGCAGACTTTAAGTAGACTGGCTTTCCAGATTAAAGTCTGTTATTTTTGAGTATTTAAGGTTCATCTTTTCAGTCAAATTCCTCATTATTCTCTTAAGACTGCTGAATCAATTGCTCACTTTTTTTGTGGAACACTAATTTGGCATATATTGCAACGCTCTGAACTGCAAGTGCCCTATTATGGCCTATTTATAGAACAAGTACATTCAGACATTTTAAAGGAAATCAAAGACAAGTATGCTATCAAATAAATAATTTGATTTGCTCTTCATGGAGTCATAGAAGTAGCTCAGACTTACACTTGAGGCAGAACCATTGCTGGCACTAGATCAGGTCAGCTACGGCTCTGCTTAGCCAAATCTTGAAAAACTTCCAAGGATTAAGACTCCATAGACTCTTTGAGAAACCTGTTCCAGGACTGCACAACCCTCTCAGTGTAAAAACTTTTCCTAATATCAAATCTGAACCTGCCTAACTGCAGTTAGGAACCACCAATGCTTGTCATACATTGGGCACTACCAAGAAAAATATTTTTATTTACCAATGTTAATACAATTTACCAGTTGCATATTTTCAACACCATGTAAGGCAGTCTGTATCACAAGGAAAGAATCTTTTTCTTTTGAAGAAGGTCATGGTTCAAGGATGTCATGAGGTGAAGTAAGTAGTTTCAACCTAAGGTCCCAAGATTTCTGACAGTTTCTGGATGTCTTCCTGGCATTTAAAAAGTACATAACTAATTAAAATAATTTAAAAATCTAGGAGTCTTTGACCCAGCATGCAAACTCTAAACTTCCATTAAAAAAAAAAAAGTTAATAGCTCTGCTAACTGAAGTGACATTTATTAAAAATTATGTTTCAGTGGTTAGGACTGGTGATCTCTAATTCAGTTCTCAGTCTTACTAAGCTTTGTTGTTAGTTCATAAGCAAATCACCAGAATTTTATAGTTCTTATTTATTGTAAAATTAAGCTATAGCTAGCATTCTTTATCTCAGTAAAGTGTCATGAAGAAAAATTATTTCTTTTTAAAAGTTCCATAAACTTCAAAAAGAAGGAAAAGCAAATAAAATTCAAAGATGAAGCCAGGTAACAACCTAAGAAACACATAAAGAATCTGAGGCTTTGTTTGGTTGGTTTTTGGGGGGATTTTTTATTTGTTTTGGGTTTGTTTTTTTTTTGGTTTGGTTTGTGTTGGGTTGGGGTTTTTTTTTCCCTGTAGGCAATAGGAGTCTACATTTGACTTCAATAGGAACAATTGAATGATGGAGTAGAACAGCACAGTGAGTCATGTTTTACAGTGGTAAAAACTGAATAAAGGTTAGCGTTTGGAAAGCATAGGGGCACTTCTCCTCACTTCTTGTGATGTGAGAAATAGCCTTAAGCAAATCACTTCTCTGTCCTTTCCCTCCTCTTACTGCAACAATGGAATAATGCTATTCACCTCATACATAAGTACTGTGTGGAGGACAAGTGTGCTATAAAAACTCACAGTATGACAAAGCCAACAAACATAAATACAGACAATGGCACTGAAATATTTCACTTTAACCAGTCTTTTTCTTTTTTTTCTCAAAATGACGTGTGGGGTAATGACTACAAGGTCTCCTATCTGCTAAGCTGACATTTCTGGATGAAGTAGTGAAGAGCATTGTCATTAGAGTTTTTGCTTTTTCAAGTATTTCAGCAAGGCTTTGATGGACAGATCACTGACACTCACTTGAAATGTTACAAAATACAGCCACTGTGAATACTGCATTTACCTTAAAATTTCCCCATGACAGAGTTAGGAAAATGTGCTATTTTGCAACTCCAGAACGCTATTGTGTAATACTGAAAAATAGAACTACTGGATATTTAATCAAGATAGTATTGAGCATTCATAGATGTTACCTAGGACTTTTTTCAGTATTTTCAATTGTCAGGAGGCAAGAATGATTTTCTGTACTTCCATCTTTTTCATCTGAGGAAAGTTTGAATTGATTTCCTTTCTTATCTAAGTGAATATCAGTGATAAACTTCCGTAAAATGTTTCCTTTACATCACCAAGCAGCAGTCAGATGGTATACCTCTTCCATACTATACTGCATATAGTATCCATGGTATAGAATAGCAGGAAATAATGATATCCATCTTGAGTATTTAGACTCAAATTTCTTCATGAATTTTGATGAAAAAGTTCAGTGACTGCGGCGGGTACTCATAGGCATACTGAAAGTGATTTTTACTTTTTTAAAAGACTAGTCCCTTTTAAATAGACATTCTGTCAACTCTTTCAGTACAGTTCCTTCAGATGATGCCATAAAGAAACTTAACTTTGAGGAGTAATTGCTCTAAGCTACACATCCGTGAAACAATAATATTCTGATTTTTTTATCTACTCATGCTTACTCAAAATTAATTAAGATTTTTTTTTCCTCCCAACTTTTTGCACACTGGTGGATCAGTTTGAGGAACAGAAAAGGTCTCAACACTGTGTAAGCACTGCTCAGGAATAAATAAATAGAACATCCCTGTGATATCATCACTGTTTTCATCACAGATCCCAAACATAAGCCCATACAACTACTGTGAAAAAATTTAACTCTATCCCAGTCTGAACCAGCACGGTATCAAAAAATCCACACAGATATTCATCATTTTGCAAATCCATAACCTAGACTTAGCTTAACTGTAGTCCTTATTCACATATCCCTGAAAGAGGAAGGACGAACTGTTGGATGTATTTTATTTACTGGGGTAGAGGAAACAATGTTAGAAGAGTTAAATTGTTGAATGATTTGTAGTTTTTACTAAATAGTTTGAAATTTGGAAATTATTTAACTTAATCATTGAATTGAGTTACAGGGGGAAAAAAGACATTGTTTGATCAGCTCATTTCCCTGAATAACACCTAATCTAACAAAAAATCAGAATGTTCTGTTTCAGGAATGTTAAAGTTGAGTCTGTAGCTGTTCCCAGTTTAGAGCTAGGGACACAGTGCTAATCCAATTCTTCCTAAATTCCCAGGGGTTTTTTTCCTGTCTGCTTTTCTGGAGCGTGCAAGATTTGCCAACAACAACAACAAAAAATTCAGCTCTAATTCGCAATATTTCTCCACTTTAAGGACTGATTTAGAGGAAAGGACAAATTTGGCTTCAGTGGTGCAGGAATCCATGGGATCCTCTGGTACTGAGCTGAATTTGGTTTTACAGACAGCCTAAGCCCTGCCATAAATAACAATTGCTTGTTTTGAAAATCCCTAAATTGAAGCTCTGTGTGTGCGAAGATATTTGTTATGTGAGAGACTAAACATTTACAGACCAGTAGCTACATTCTCAAGGTTATGTCAACACTGAATTACACAGTGTTAAGGCAATTTAATGGTATTTTAATATCTTAGCTGGCCAGGTCTACTTGCTTATATTGCACGTTACTGATTGATTACTGTATATTAAATGTTATGCTGATGTTTTAAAAACTATGGCTTATTGCCTAGATTGGCCTATAAAAATAAACATATATATGAAATTATCCTTTAAGGTATTGTGATAATTAAATCTTTATAAAATAGAGTTTTGTTCTCTGTCATCCTTACTGATTTTAGTGTAATAAACAATTAATTTCTCACTGTCTTAGATAGAGAATGGGGGCAATTTTGCTCAGATGATAGGCTTCTTTCCTGATAATTCCTGCTCCTTACAGAGCAAGACTATTGATGCTTAGCTGCTCCAGCAGATTCAAATGCTGTTCCCATAGCAGTTCATCCTGCTAATGTCAGAGATCCATATGTTTTTAACATGATTCACTGTAACAAAGAACATAAGCCAATGAAAACAAATTGCATCCCTAAGCCCATGTTCAGAACAGAGTCTTAGGCAGTGCATCACATACAAAACAAATAGTTTTTCCAATAATGGTTTATTACAGTTGTTGTTGTTATTATTGTTACTGTTACTTCTTCTTAGCTATATGAACCTTAAGGGTCACTGTTTTTTTTAATATGGATATTTTTCTCAGCACCAGACATTTAGTGCTCCCTACATGGAGAGAATTTAAACTGAAATTGAAAGTCATAGCCAGTGGCAATGAAATAGATACACTCAGTTAAGTTTACCATGACAATTTCTGACTGTAAATCATGTATTTTGTTAAGTTAAATTTTCTGGAATGTGAATCCATGCATTCCTTGTTCAAATGCAAAGAATTGGCATGAACCATCATCATCTAGAGACGATGCACAAATGAATTGAGTTTATTTCCAAAGTTGAACCAAAACCTTGAAATTATTGTTTTACTTTTTAAAATTGCCCAATTTCTTAGTTATAATTACTTTTTTTATATGGAGCTAAGAGTCCCCCAGGCTTATGATATGAAAAAATGATAATTAATTCCCTCCATTCATGATAAAAATTAGGTGACTGAGTGAACAGTCTCACTGAAATCCACAGGGATGCTACAAGAGGGAATCATTGCTAAATTGTCAATGGCACTATTGTTTGATTTCTGCATTTCATTTAAAGAACGCGTGGAGTTCCACCAGCCACCTTGAAATCAAAAATCTTACTTACCATTGCCAAACTTATGCAATAATAGTGTATCTGTGTTAGCCTTGTGTTTAATGAGCTGGAGGTGGGATCAGATATGTTAGTCATTTAAATCATTTTTGGCAATTTAAACTTCACGCATTTGCACCATAAATGAAATTCTTGTGTGAGCATGGGGGGAAAGCTTAATTTCCATTCCAGCTGCAATAATATCTGCAAAGACTATAAAGTTAAAGTTTGAAATCATCAAATAAGCATCCTCATTAGGAAAGAAGCATGTGTGGATGTATCAGGATAGTTTAGAAATACAGATTGAAAAGTGTCTAAAACTCTCAATTCTCAAGTATTTTAATTTATACAAATTCTGGTCATGTATGGACTAATTCCAGACCTCATCAAACTCTGAGAAGCCAAAATAACTCCTGCCTTTTGCCATGGTAGGGTGATCTAATTGGGAGCTGGAATTGATCCGTAGTCTTTATGTTGCTTTAGATAATTATTTTTTTTCTTAAGATAGCAAGAGTTTGCCTCAATTATTTCATGAATCCAACAGCCCAGACACACTAACAGTTGGCTATGGTAAGTTATGTCATGCCAGTTCACATGTAGTAACATTTCATTCATGTATTCCTAGCTCTCAGCATCTGCAATAATTGTGTGCAATAAGAAAGATTTTGGTAAATGATAAGTAACCTGTACACCCTCAGATTAAGATCATGTCCATGAGCAGTTCCAAAAGGTGAGTAGATGCACAGTAACTTTCTCAGTGGTGGCTCTAGAGTTATATTACCTGTCTTTGCTTCCTTCCTTTAACTGCACTCTTGCTCTCTGCTGTATATTAAATCTATACAGCAATGCTGTAACTATAACTGTATGTGAAAAAATAATGTGAAAATTTGGACCTTTTGTATATCTGTAGACATTTCAGAAATGCTGAATGTAAGAATGTGCTTAGAATGACTGATGGATAACCCATTTTCGTGGCCCAAACTTGTGAGCTCCAGCTTTTCTACGTTGTATTAACTTATTAATTCCCAAGTTGTGGAGTCAGAAAGAATTTCTCCTTGTTCAGGCTACAACAGTAGCCTGATCTATCCCATTTTGCTCAAATAAAATCAAATAAACAATTCAGACCAGCCAGTATTTGCTTCAGGTGTTGCCAAATAGATGGAAGTGGTGTATTCCATTCACCACCAATAAAAGAGAGGAAAAACATTCCTCTTCCATAAATAAGTGGCTCAGCATGG
Organism: Manacus vitellinus; assembly: GCF_001715985.3. NCBI lineage: Eukaryota > Metazoa > Chordata > Aves > Passeriformes > Pipridae > Manacus > Manacus vitellinus. The sequence goes on from NW_021938895.1 coordinate 7,688,010, forward strand.
CTTGAATTTATATTTTGCAGAGTAGCATGGTCTTTCAGCCACTGATTAAGTCTGAGCTAAGCTCAATTTAAAGGGTTAAAGGGACACAGATTCTTATGTGAAGAGGTGACATTAAACCTATGAACAATTCTAGATGTTTTTTTTTTCTGTAAAAAAAAAAAAGCCATCACTGAGGGATGTGCCTTTGAGATAATATTTTGGGGTTTGAGTGTGCACAGGAACAGATTGCCCAGAGAAGCCCAGAATCTGCTTCGCTGGAGATATTCCAGAACCCTCTGGATTCAACGCTGTGCAATGTGCTCTAGGATGACCCTGCTTGAGCAGGGAGTTTGGACCAGATGACCCCACTAGTGGTCCCTTCCAAACTTACCCATTATGTTTTTCTGTGTTTATGTAGATTCTGAGGTAAAGAATTATTTAATTCAGATTCGAGCTGACAAAAAAATTAGACTACTGGATGGACTTGTGGAGTTCTACTGGTGTTCCTAAAATCTAAAAGTTCTCTATATGTAATTATAATGCCAGTGCCACACGAAAGCAGGATAATAGAGTTTAAAGAGGGTGTAGAAATGTGAGCTCCTTTTAAAGTATTCTTTCCAAACATAATTTTTTCTTAAAGCTATTTTTCTCCTCATCAGACTTCTAGCAAAATAAGCAAAGACCTTCACATGCTCAGCACTGCAACTTGCCTGTTTCTACCTAGTCACATTGGAGGATCTATACTATAGTAAGATGCTCCAGGAAAACTAAAAAGGTACGTTTTTTGCCCCTTAAAAGATGCCATTACATTAGTAAATTTTCTGCCATCTCCACATGTTCCTACAATTTTCAGAAAGGAGACTGAAGAATAAGACATTATTTCATACAAAGTTTGTCTGGATAGTGTTTCAGAATGGGATTCAGCTTAATTTTAAATTAAATTTGAGATTAGGTAGGCTGTCTTCACCTTCTCTCTATATACTCAAAGAGGAGACATTATCTGTGTAAGTCTTCTGTCTCACATACCTACTCAGGGACACGTACACATCAAGTCGTGAGAGTTGCATTCAGATGCCCTGCATTATTTCTATGACAATCTGAAAACAGAAGTAGTACAAATGACTAACAGACCAGACATCTAACTTCACAGAAATAAAGTTACAAGAGATCAATCTGACCCTCCATATCTATTTTCAGTCAATAGCCATAAGCAGCAACATTCATAAATTCTGCCTTACAGGAATATAGGCAATTACTGAGTTTAATATTCCTACTGTATCTTGCCTCAAAATAAATGTTATCCCTGGTCTATCTAATTGATTCAGACTCAACTCTATGTGTAAACCAATCACTCATTTTACTCATTTGGTGTTATATTTATTTTTTGTCAGTGTAAGATCTTCATTGATGTTCAAACTGTGATTGATTGCATTCGTTAGATTTCTCTTCGAAAAAAAAATTAAATAGACTATTTCAGCTGCAAGAGACCTACAATAATCATCCAGTCCACTGCCAGAGCACTTCAGGGATGACCAAAAGCTGAAGCATGTTCTTAGAGGTATTGTTCTCTTAATGCCTCTTAAACACTGACAGCCTGGCTGCCTCTCTAGGAAGCCTGTTCCAGTGTTCAACCACTCTCTCAGTAAAGAAATGGTTCCTAATGCCCAGTCTAAACCTCCTCTGATACAGCTTTGTATCATTCCAATGTATCCTGTTACTGGATCCCAAGGAGAAGAGTTTGGCAACTCCCTCTTCACTTCCCCTCCTCAGCAAGCTACAGGAGCAATGAGGCCCCTCAGTCTCCTTTTCTCCAGACTAAACAAACCCAGAGCCTTCAGCTGCTCCCCACAGGACATTCCTTCAAGTCCTTTCACCAGCTTTGTTGCCTTCTTTGGACCCATTCAAGGACCATCACATCACTCTGTCCCAGAACTGCACACAGTGCTCAAAGTGCGGCCACACCAACCCTGAATGAGTTGAAAGCGCATAAATATTCCTTGAGTAATGTGTACTTTTTCATTTTCTCTTTTCAATATTACATGAAGTCAATATCAATTTTTGACCAGCTCTGGATAGATGTTTGTGGTTTGTGTATAGACAGGCATTTATTTATCCAGTAACACCAGTTCTCAGTGGCAGACCAAGGGTGAGGTTGGATCAACATTGTCTGCTACTGGACAGCTGTGTCTGCCAACACATCCTTTGCAACTTGGAGCGTCCCAAGTGCTTTGGAGGAGCCAAAGTTGACATGATAGACCAAAACCTAGTTCTAGAAAGAGACAGATTTAAGAAATATGGCTAATATCACTGTTAGCAAGATGTCACTAGCCAGTTACACTGTGACAAAGATATAAAATACAATTTATGGGAGCAAAGTTAGACATCCAGCTATCCTGGTAAGTTAGGAGAAATTTCACAAATTTTCTCTCATGCTTATCTCTTATTCTATGAAAAAAAAGAGCCAAGGACCCCTTCTTCTCCCTTCCACCATCTCTCCTGTCCTCATCCTCTCCCAGCTGTGTGTCATGAATAGAATTATTCTCCTTGCTGGAGCACAAGAATGAACCAGCTCTATCATTTCAGGTCTCATCTCAACCCATTTCTGAGGAACTACGAGCTTCCTTCCAAGCCATGATGGGCTAGAGACTTCAAACTTTTCTTACCATGTACAAAATAAAAACTATACTCCTGAAAAAAAATCCGTGGCCATTCACTATGAGTGGACAAAGCTGACATCTTAATTTTTAATATCACAGAATTTATATTTCAATATTCTAAATGTTTGAGGTATTTACAGTAATCAGTATAAATGCATTACTTGTTAGTGGATTTTAAGTGGAACTCAATCTAAATTTACACATGAACCTTTACACACTACAAGAGAGATAACAATAAAACAAAACTCAAACTACTGAATCTAATGGCAGAAGACAGTTTCCTATTGCCCTTCAATCTTTGCGAGAGAGAGAGCTGATGTCAATAAAGCAAACCCTGAAAGATTCAGAAGATTTTGAAGGTTTTTGTTAAAAAAATGTGAAGGAAAGAGGTTTGAAGTGTGTGCTTCATCATGAGAATGTGGGCTGGGAACATATTTTGTCCCTACCTCAAATGAGAAAACAGCATCTTTTTCGCCTTATATGGTGCTCTCCTTCAACTAATAAAAGGCATAAAAATCACAAGCGTTCACATACTAGACAAGTGTGTACAGACAATAACTAGAATTCAAGCACTAACAGAACAGCACTGTGACAGAGCGCGTTGCAACATTAATTACATTTTTCAGAGCACTTCCATTCATCACCCTGTTCGCCAGCAGATGGATGTGAAGGACAGGTTACTTTTCATTTCAGCACATCACAAAGGAGTAGACACAGAAGACATCAGAAAGCTCTGAAGCACTGCACTTAGCAGTCATATATGTGTGCTGGAGCAACACTTTGTACCACCTCAGCTTACAGATTAGTCATAATTAGTGGTATTGTCAAAACAATGTTATAAGTGTTTGTTCTCTACCCCCTCCCATCCCCCCACCCTGAAAATGAATTACCTCTCATTGGTAGTTAAGAAGCCATAGATTGGTTGCTCTTCAGAATACAAAGATAAAAATACCTCTGTAAAAGTTTAAATTATTTTTATACACTCGGAGTTAACATAGATTGATGTAACCAGAAACGATTTACATATAGATAAAGTTATCTATATGTACATGTACATATGAGCATAGCTGGATTTCCTTAGAGGAAATAAAATGCTGCTCAACCTGGGTTTTCAGAAAAGTTTTTGCCATTCTCATGGGTGGTGAAGGAAGGTTGCCCCCTGTTCAAGCATAGCATTGGCCTATGAACACAGAATTAGAAGGTCCCTGGTTTTGCTCTTTTTACTGAGTCCGTACAGATCGTATGTCCAGTCCCAAGGGAAATTATGGAATAGGGAATGGCAAACTTAATGGATTAGGTGTGGACTGTAGAGGAACAATCTAGAAAAAGCACTGTGTTTTTTCATTCATAAGAAGTCAAAAAGAGAAGAAAATATTTGCTTGATTGGTTCCCCAGAGGTTTCACAAGGCTGTTGCACAAGGACAGGTCCTGAGAGCTCTGCTGCTGGGGCTGGTGCCAGGAAGGCACTTACAGCAGATCCAGAGCATAAATACAGGGCTGTGTCCCTCCTGCCAGAGCAGAGTGAACCATTGCATTCTGCATGGTTGGGTTCTTGCAGGAACCCCTTTGTAGACAAACTAATGCTTTATTTTAGGAAAAGAAATACCTGAAGGTAACAGTGGTGAAATGTTCTCTCTTGTTTGAGTTTTAGTGCAGCAACAAATACTTTACTCTACTTGAATTTGTTAGTGTGTTGTTTCTTATAAAAAACCACATCATAACCCTTAGAAACCAAAGAGTGAGTGCCCCCTTAAAAAAGAATCACTAGGAGAAGGTGACTGCACAGAGCTGAAGGTATTAAGCTGTAAAAAGAATAGATAGCTTGATAAAAACTTCTTGATAGAGAAGTGGTTCAGGTGTTTCACATGTCACATTCAGCTTTAATTTTTACTAATGAACTCAATGAGGATTTTTTAAATCTTTTTTCTTTCACTAGCTAGTAAAGCCTGTTCATGTTCTTTTCACTGAATAAGACAAAAAAAATCTTACATCTTCATTTTGAGATTCTTCTTCTTACATATCACCAAGAGAAGGAAAGATAAAAAATGTGTTCTTATGCCATTTTTGTGATATTCTTCACAGTCTTAATTTGCACTCAATCCTAGCATTTCCTGTACAGGAATTTACTAGGTACTACCAGCTCATCAAAAACAATGATGTTAAGAAGTAAAGGAAACTAATTAGGTCCTAAAAAATGTATGGTGCAATTTAAAGCATCCTAGAAGAACCAAGATACTTGGACCAGAGTTCCCAGCAGAAATGCCAGAGGCTTTTGGGGTAACTACAGCACTCTGGCAAGTTTCCTGGTGGTCAGGAAGAATATTCTAGTGCAAAAGTACTTATCTTTGTAAAGTAAAACAGAGATTTGGGCTCTGCTATATAAATTAAATAGATACTAAAGTGAAACTACATGATGACATTGCAATGAAGCCTTAATTAGAGCTGCTGAATATAATGTGTTCATGGAATTTCAAAGGAGAGTTCGTTATGTACCATGGTATGAATGCAAAACCTAACTCTGCTGTACAGAAAAGCAGGTGCCAAAAAGAGATTGGAATTCACATTCTTTTCTTGTATTTAGATTTCTAAATTTTACCTTTCAAAAGACAGCTCTGCTTTGACCAAGGAGAGTGAGGAGGTTCTTCCTTGTATTCAGTGGATCGCTGCATAACCCATCCATTAGGGATTAATTTTTATTCTTTAGGATGGGTTTCATACTTTCATGGGTTTCACAGTTTATCAAACTGAAGAAGACACAAATTTGTATTTTCTACCTACATGGAGAATATATCTGGCTTGTTTGCAATATGAATACCATCTGCTTCAACAATTCTGCTTTGCAAAAAGAAACAAGTTTACTGGGCCGAGAATAGAAGCATTTGAGGACAACAAATGGTAAGACTGGGATTCTAGTTTTTGTCATGAGGACTACTATGTGTTTTACTCTATATAGAATGCATAAGCAGTCTTTAAAATAGATATCAGAATCTATAATTCCCTGGTCAGACCCTAAATTACCGCTTAGTACGTTGGCAGGGTTTCTGCGCTGGACACAGAGCATGTCATAGAACATTTTTATTGGAGAAATTAATGGACTTGATTAAAATTGACTTGAATATCTTGCAGAATTTCCTTCTAAAACTGTCCAGCATTTTTAATTTGAGCTTTTTTTCCCATTAATAAATTCTAAAGATAGTCTTAATCTTATGTTTCACTCTTTTATTATTGCTTTCAAGCCTAAAATAGCACAAAGGATAAGTGGACACAAACACATGATGAATATCAACCCATTAATTGGCTCAAATAACTCCTAAAAATACTGCAAAATGTTAACTCTTCATGAGTTGCAATAGAAGATTAGTTTTAGTTTTACGTTGGCTGCTACATACCTGAAAAAGGAGAAAAAGATGGATAAAGGTATAGCACAGCCATAATGCACCACTTCTAAATTCAATTATTATATTTCAAGCAATAATATTTTTATTTAAATTTTATATAAAACATATATATGTATGCATTTATATAATACATTAGTATATTGTCATATATTTTATATATGGTTGTATTTCCTGCTAGAAGATAATAATCTTTAACCTACAGCTCACACTTAACCAACTCAGCAAGTACGGCCCATAAGTCAAGCTTATCAAGTTTTATCATCATAACAATGAAACAGTGTGATAGAGTTAACAATAAAATATTTAGGTTAGAGTTATTTTTATGCCCACATAACTTTATAAGAGTTTTATTCTTTATTTTATGGGACATTCAAATACTTTGATGCTGCATGTGGTTCTTAAATCTACTGCACAATTGTAATTCTTTCTAACCACCTATTAAAGTTAACTGCTCCCTCAAGAACACTTGGGAAATTATCCTCAGGACACAAGTAGAAGAAAAGCATAGTTCCATGGTGCCTTTGCACATTCTTCTGAACCTCTAACAAAGCTCCAGCTCAACTGCAGGTGACAACACTGCTATTGATGATAATATATAAAACCTAGCAGTTAAAGCTTTTGCTAAACAAAAGTTGCTTTGGTTAGAAAATCAAAACTTAACACACAAGAAGAAGACATGAAAGTCTGTTTAGTGACTAGGATGGCAAAGGGAAGAAGGGTTAAAAAGCAGCATTTTTGGGCCATCACTCTGAATTCACTTGTTCCCTCTCTAAATAACACTTCAGTGTCATTTAGCTGCTTAAAGATGTGTCAGGCCTTAGCAGGCAGCATGACACTGAACAAATGTCCACATTTGTTACCCAGTTCTCTGTATTTTAGGAAAGAAAAATCCTATATTGTATAGGCTCCTCTAGTCATCCAATGTTATTCTTCCTTTCTTCCACATTAAATGGTGAATCAGATGCTTCAAATCAACTATTACTGACTTCCATTAGGTGCTGTCAATTAACTCTTACTGAGGATCTGACTTAATTTTTAGACCACTGTAATTTTTTTCTTCTTAATGAGGGCTTCACTTTTACTGCTGCTGGTTTTGAAAGCTGCATGAAAACACCTGAACAGAGAAAATATTCTCTTTCCCTGTTGGTGTATGTCACTTGGGCTCAGCAAAAGCAGAACTGCCAGCTGTATGTATGCTTTCAGGACTGCAGACTGTTTTGTTTTGAATCCTTAATAAAAAATTATTAAGAAAACACAGAAAATCTGTCAGTGTGCTTTCACTTCAATTTTCAGGCACATACTTGCTTGGAAGCAAAGTAGCATCTCTTAAGGGAATTTAGCTTACCAGCCCAAGAAATGCTCTGGAGTGAAGGGCACTCTTGCAATCAGTGCATATCATGCTCTCAAATTCAATGCACAGATTTCTGCAGAGAACACACCCTACAGCAGATCAGTGCATCACCCAGCATAGTCACAACATAGTCACTTACCCATTGCTCAATATATATGCACATTGCACAATACATATGCATAGGTACTATTTTCTTTCCTAATTCCAACAAAAGTTGAGTGGAATAGGCATATTTCAAATCTTTGATTCTTTGTATGTATATCTACCTTAAGATTAAATTCTACTTCTTTCTTTCAAGGCATGTTTTTGATTTTAATTTAATCTTTTCCAAGGAAATTAATTTATATCCACAACTAATCTTGAAACAAGTCACCTGAATAAGAAAAGTAGATGACTACAACTCAAATGAATAAGAATGCCATTTTAGCAGTCATAGAAACTTAAGGAGACAAGGGATTACATTTGGAACTTCTCGGCCTTTAATGAAACATAAATAAAATGCTATTGTTCAAAAGTGAATTTCACTGATGATGATAAATCATCCACTTATTGTTTTGGTAAAAGCGCATTAGAATTTAGGGTCACAGTTAGTCTCTGCCAGAGTTCTACATGTTTCTCCTAGTTCTCAGCCTTGTGCTAAGTTAATGTCTGATCTCAGTCACACCAGCATCAAACAGAAATAACTCCACTGAACAGAGCTCAGTGACACCAAACAACTATATACATCAGTTCAGCTGTGTGTGCTCTTCCTTCAGGTATAAACATCCCCTCACCTAATAAAATCACAGGCACAAACATGTTCCACCAGGTTCTTCTGCCTTTAGGGACATACTCACTGTGAGCAAAGGAGTGATCCTGAACTTGTTTTGTGTGAGCTCCACACTAGACAAAAATGATCCAGGTTGGGAAGCAGTGCGGCTGCATCAGTTCAATGCTGCATCCAGGCTGCTGAAGGCAGTGGCACAGTGTCATGTTAATGCATCATCCTGCTTTCCATGGGAGCTTTTTGGACCCTAAAATGGAGGCAGATATTTTGCATACAGCTGCCTGTACAAATAAGTCCTAAAGGTCTTTGAGTGCACCTCTGTTAAGAAATTAAACAGTCTGGGCAGAGGTGTGAGAGCTGCAACGCGGACGCTGCCTTTTTACACCGACAGAGCACCTCCTGCAATGTTTTGATATGGGTAGTCTCTAAAACTACACCAGGTACAATTTTAGAACTGTCATAGACCTAAGACCATTTCTAACAGTAATTTGCAAGCAGTCACCATGTCTTGGGACCCAGAACAGTCTACTAATTTATGGTCTGACCATGGCACTTCTGCTCACAGATCCAGAAAGCATCCTCTAGCACTACTGTAGTTCACAAGAAGAGATTAAACTCATGATTCCTCTCCAACCCTGAATTGTAAGTCTTGAAGCAGTCACATTCAGAAAATTTCCTTATCCTGCCAAAGTTGCAATAAGATCTGAGAGTGACTATGCAATGATCTGCAGCTTTATATGTGCAGAATTCACTTTGAGGCTGAAAGTAGGCTATTTCACTCACCCTGATTTAAGGAGCTGATGTAACTCTCATTAATGACAATTAAAAGATTCTAATGGGTTTCATAAGAGGGAAATCATGTACCAGACAACACAAAGAGATGTAAGGCTCAAGGAGTTCTCCAGAGAGAATACTCTTGCAGCTGGCTCCAGTAGGAGCCAGTAAGGCCTAGTTATATAGTTATAAGGAATCAAAATATAAATATGCACACAATGAATTGGATGCCTCACTTCACAGGTCAATATAGTGGCAGAAGCATTTTCATCTCTAATCTAGTTCAAAACATAGAAATAATACACTTCTTTTCTTTTTAAACTTTTCTGTCCTAACCACAAGTCATTCCAGCTAAGTTAACTGATAAATCTGTCTTTACTGTTATTATACTCCATTGATTAGCTCTGTTTCATCTCACAACGGATGCACATGAAGAAGTACCTTTTTGGTAACTAGGTCTAACCTATTGTAGGTTGAAAATAATACTAGGTGAAAATGTAAACTTTTTATCAGATTCATTCTGAAAGTAGAAGAAATTATATTTTCCAGGTTCAGATACAGTCATCACCATTAGGAAATTACTTCTTATCATTCAACATGTTTTTTAAATTTTCATGCATTTTTTTCACTGTTAAGGGTTGAAAATGCTTTTTCACAGTGGACATTAAAGCCAAATGATGCATAACCACATCCTAGGTGGGATGATGATTAGGAGCCAGAAGGTAAGCTTGGAGAATAATGAATTCAGTGACAGGCAATCCTTTATATGCAATATGGACAAATTTTGCTTTCCAATGAAAACTTCCTGCTGGATATTTGATAAATTGAGGCATATGAAAACCTACATCAGCAAAAGTACTCATGTAACAGCTCTGTTGTGTATGGCAGAAGCTTTCTCACAGGAATGCCACTACCTTAGAATTTGCTCCTGTCTATGAAATCAAGTACTGTGAATGCAACAATCTTCAGGGTATGTTGCAAAATCCATTTTTTCACCAGACTTTTTTACTGAGGAAGATTTTGAAGACACTAGAGAGAACTGTAATCATGTAGTAAAGAATTACTGTTGGGGTGGGGAAAGGAAGGGAATGAGTTTTGTGATGGGTTACCTGAAATTCCTTCACTTTCAGTAGCTATACTTTCTTTAGAAGCATCAAGGTATGGGTCGTTTTGGAGGCCTTTATAAAATCAAAACAAGCACAGAGAAATAAAATCATGGATGAGCTAGAGGTGGGGTTTTTTCACAGTTTTGTGGATTGTCAGCAGCAAATCTTGCATGTATTTTCACTTGACAAACTCTAGTCCTGTGATGAAAACTGGCTCTACTTCAATCTCAGTTTTCCATCTGCACTATTCAGAGTACCACTTATTGAAACCTCCAAAACACACAGTTGCAGAAGCAGCAGCTTTGAACAGAATAAGAGACTTTACAGAATCACAGAATCACAGAATATGCTGAGTTGGAAGGGACCCACAAAGGATCATCTAATCCAACTCTTAGCCCTGCACAGGACTATCCTCAAGAGTCACATCATGTGCCTGAGAGTCTTGTCCAAATGCTTTTTGAACTCTGTCAGGCTTGGTACTGTGACCACTTCCCTGGGAACCCTGTTCCAGAACCTTTTTCTAGTATCCAACTTCCCCGACACAACTTCATGCCATTCCCTTGGGTCCTGTCACTGGTCACCACAGGCAAGAGATCAGTGTCTTCCCCTCCTCTTCCCCTCACAAGGAAGTTGTAACTGCAGTAAGATCTCCTCTCAGTCTCCTCTTCTCCAAGCTGAACAAACCAAGTGACCTCAGCTGCTCCTCACGTGGCTTCCCCTCAAGGCCCTTCACCATCTTCATTGCCTTCCTTTGGACACTCTCTAGTAGCTTGATGCCCTTTTTACATTGTAGTGACCAAAACTGCACACAATATTCAAGGTGAGGCTGCACAAGTACAGAGTAGAGCAGGACAATCACCTCTTTTGACCGGCTGGTGATGCCTCCAGGACTTTAAAACCTCGGCTGCAGCTATTGCAAGTCTACTGTCAGCTGTGTCCATCTTGGCTCTCATCCACACCAGCAGTCCCCATAAACAGTATGAGAAGCTTCCCTCTCAGGCACAGTGACTGCCCCTGCTCTCTGGAGCCTGCTGCATGCGAGGTCAAGGGCAGAGGAGTGCAGTACTCACACTGTGCTGCCATCACATAGGTGGCATCGACAGCAGCGTTTTGTTCAGATGGGGAATGTATTTTTAAAGTAAACCTCTCAGTCCTCCACGTGTACTCAGAAAGGTCTCAAAGCATATAAACCAGATTCCTTTCAGATTAAACCAGGTCAGAAACTGAGGACCAGAACAAGCCTACTCCAGCCATGAGTGAGCACTTGGTGCAGAGAAAAAGAGAGGAGTTAATCTGAAGGAAACCCAGTGAAACAGACACAGTGTGTGTCTCAGGCTTTCATCGCTCTGCCTCTCCAAGACTACTCCTATTGTTCCACAATCATAAAATCATTTAGGTTGGAAAAGACCCTTAAGATCATTGAGTCCGATCATTGAGTCCAATCATTGACCTGACACTGCAAAGTCCACCACTAAACCATGTCCCTAAATGCCATATCTACACATCTTCTAAATACTGTATTTTCAAAGAACAGAAATTTTATTTCTCTTTACTTAACACTATGTACTCTAAATAGGTTTTCATGTCACCTAACTGTGCTTATCATTTAAATTTTCTCCTTATTCAAATGCATTTAGAAAATTTTAACACTCACTACCTTCCTAATGTGTTTATTTTACCCTGTACCCTTCCTACGGAGCAACAAATGTATTATTCAATTTCTTTCATCCAGTCCATCATTTTCACTATTTTTTCATCACCTTCTCACTATTGTTATGTCCTGCATACCACTGATGCAACATGAAATGACATTAAAGTAATAAAAAAGTGGAGCTATCAAGATATGAAATGTAATTTAGTATTTTTGAATGTTGAATAAAATTGTGTCTTTATTATTTTCCTGTTTTTCTGCCAGAATTTCATCAAAGCTTTAGCCACTGGGAAAGAATAAATGTAACTTAAATCACCTCTTTTTCAAAATAAATTGTGCTTTAATGATAATTTTTCTCTCTTCTCTATCCTAATATAAACCTTGTTGATTTTTCAGGCTAAGTGAACTTTCTGGAATGAATATCCAAACAACAGAAAGAAGTTCAAAAGAGAGAACCCCTCCTACAAAGTAATAAAATAAACAGATGCTGAACATTTTTTAACGTCTGTCTTTTCTAAGACTGGTTAATTGGATGTCGAGATTCTTTGCAAATGGTGGAGCTGTCAGATAGAGGACAGTTTTCTTTGCAACAACTTTCAAGGTCAAAACGTGTTAGTTTATACACTAGAATCACAGCATATCAGGTTGGAAGGGACATCAAGGATCATCTGATCCAGCCTTTCTTGGAGAAAGCATGGTCAAGACAAGACAGCCCAGAATTGTGTCAAGCTGAATACTAACAGTGCCCAGTGTTGGGGAAGACACGACTTTCCTGGGGAGTTTTTTCCAGTGGTTGATTGTTTTAATCGTGAAAAATTTTCTTCTTGTGACCAACTGGAATCTCCCCAGAAGTAATTTTTAACCCTAACCCTCATCTTTTCCATGTGATTTCTTGTAAAAAGGGAGTGTCCATCTTCTTTGTAGCCACCCTTTAAACTCTAGAAGGTCTCCCCTAAGAGATAAGGGGATAAGGTCTTCCCTAAGCCTTCTTTTCTAAAGACTAACCCAGTTGTTGCTGCCTTTCCTCTTGTGTCAGACTCCTGAGTCCTTTGAACATCTCTGTGCCCCTTCTCTGAACACTCTTCGCACCTATTTTGTACAGTGGAGACCAAACCTGAACACAATATTCCAGTCATGGTCTGACAAGCTCTGAGCAGAGTGGGATAATGACTTTCTTATTTCTGCTGGTGATGTCCCTGTTGCTGCAGCCCAGCATCTTGTTGGCTTTCCTTGCTGCCGCAGCACATTTCTCACTCTATTGAGCTGTCCTCCACCAAGACCCCCAGGTTGTTTTCCACAGAGCTACCACAATGATTAGATGGGGACCTCTATGTCCCATTCCACTAGAACTAATCCAAAACTGTAGATGCATATTTATGAAGCAAATTTGTGATTTAATATCTGGTTTCACAATGAAGAATTCAGATTTCCAGTGGTTTGGATTTCGTGACTTGGTACCAGTAGCACACTGACGGTGCTGTGCTGAACACAGACAAGGAGCCCATTTTAATTTCTAACATTTAGGCTAACATATAAACATTCATTCTTTAATAGTCAAGAGACACTATTCTGCTTTTAAAATGTAAGATACTTGTCCCTTTAGATTATATCATCCTTTGGGATTCACCAGCCTTCCAACTATGTATTACATTTGTGAGAGAGGAATCTAAAGTAAGAAATAACACATTTTACATCTCTCAGAAAAAAGTCTATGACACTCATTCATGTTGTCAAGTCTAATGTAATGGCTCACTTTCCAAGGTTTATTAATAATATTTCAACTTTGACGTTATGCCATATACAATACAATCTTTGGCTTTACAAAACAAAACAAAAATCCACTCACTAGAAAAACATTTTGGGAAAGCGCAGGCATTTATAGTGCACTCATTTGTATTAGATTCTTATTGACCTGAGTGTTCTGCAGAAACTTTGCCAAAGAGGAGAAACCTAACACAAGGCTATTAGTTTCATCCAACTCAAATTCTCTTTGAGGTCTTTTAATTGCCATCCCACCTTAGGTAATGTGTCCTGACTTTCTGATGGCCATTTGATGTAAGCCTGAGCACCTGTGAAGTGTTCCACATGATTGTTGAGACGTTCTATGTTGATACATAAAGAAACTCTGCAGGTTTTAACTGCATAGGAAATCAAGGGACTAAAATAATTACTATATTACTTAAAAACGGATTTACCTGGCATAAAAAAAAAAAAATCTATTACAAGTCAAATAACATGTTTTTTAACTGAGAGCTTGGATGATTTTGCAGTTATTCCCAAATCTAGGATCAAGGTCCTTCACTAAATAATGAACAATTATTTACAAAATATCTTTTCATTCTGAAAAAAAACTGTCAATCTAACAACTTTTCATTACTCTGTACTGGGTTTGTATGACTAATTTTAAAACACATTCTGTTCATATTAATTAGCCACTTTATGTTGTGGATGCATAATCTTGCCAATCTTAGCATTCACAAAGCATAGAAGCTTTTTCCTCTGCTTGGGTAAATTTGGATTATGGATTTCAAGGGAAAAGCAATATTTTCCTCAATATTAGGAAGCCAAATTTTCCTTACGATAGCAGTTCTGTGTAGAAAGGATCTGTCCATTTTAGTGCCTTTGTTTATTCACAGAACTTGTTGGGAAATAACTGTTTACTTCTGTCACTTGCAACTGTTTCCTCTTCTGTTCTCTGTCAATGAGACCAAATCCCTGTAATTTACCTCCATCACTGCACTGATCCGAACCTCATCATTCCATTGTTTTCTCCACAAGCTTTCTCCTTGCCTTTTTCTTCTAAGCTTTCAATCAGTTCTTTCGCTCATTCCTTCCTATTAGGTTTTTTCTTCCCAGGTGTTGCACTTTTGCCTTTTTCCACTCTTCACCTGTACTCATTGCCATCCAATTCAGGAGGGGGAAATATAAATTTTTAAGAACCGTAGTTGCTTTAGAAATTGGCAGCCTTTCACACTCCACTTAAGAATTTAAGGAAAGACACAAGGGTGTGACAGGAAAGAGAAGAGAAGAACAAAAAGGCACCTCATGGTTTCCACCAGCTTGGTTGGAGCTTTAGGATTTTGAAATGACAGGTTTGTATTTGACTTGTTGGATTTCATCTGTGAAGGTAATCATAGAACAATATTTATACACTAGTAATTACAGTATTCTCCTTCCCCCCCCCTTGCCCCCTTCCCAGTAGCATAGCTGTAGTTTATTGTCTGTCAGTATTTCCATTACAAGGTCCATTTTTCAGAGGTCAATAACTCAGCCATTTAAGACTGCATCAGCTCAAAATCAGATTTACAAGTTGTCAGAGACTCTTAATTCACTTTTTATCTCCATGATGGAAGGGAAACATTTTTTGGTTTGATTTGGGGTTTGTTTTGTTTTGTTGGTTTTTTTTGTAAGGGATGATGTTTTGTTCCATTTTTGAGCTAAAACTTGGCTTTTGCTCTGAAACTGAAATGTTGCAGAAAAACTGTCACTTATATGGGTAAACATTTCAAGATTTTTTGAAGTATAACTTAGCAGAAAGAAATTCCAGATAAAAAGCACAGCTACCAAGCAGTCAGTGCAGATGGTTTTTATCCCTTTTTAGACTGCAGAAAATGTTAGTCCTAGCTGCCACCCCACTGGTAAACAGGATGCTATGAGTTTTCTAAGAAAAGCATGTTATGCACAAAATAAGGAAAATAAAAGGGCTCTGACTCTCAGCCTAGGCTCTGACTGTCAACTTTGGTGCAATTCCATACAAGTGCTGGACTTGTGCCAGTCTGTGCCACTGGAAATTTTGTCCCATGCACTAACTACACAGATGTGAAGATGTTTCTGTCAAATTTTCATCCACACAGCTCTTTTTAATTGCTTTAGGGAATCAAGAGGTCATGAACTCAAGTGAAAATATCATTGATCCTAAAATATCTTACTATAGGGAAGGTATATTTTGTGTCATTTTGCTTATTTAAAGGGTTTATTTCTACCACATCTGAAGAGATGCCTTGAACTAGAAGTGTGGTTGCTTGGTTTTACTATAGGCTGGTTAAGGACTCTCTGAAATTTGGTCTTCCTTGAATAAGCACATCTTTTTAAGCCAAAATGTTTTTGAGCACAACATGGAGACAAGGGGCTATAGCATGAAATCAGTGAAAGATGTGGTTTCTCTGTGTTGACAAAGAAAAAAATGAAAAAACATTGCCTGTAGTTTTATGACAAGGTTTCCAAGAATAGAGAATGTCTTTCATTCACTTGAAGGACGTAGTGAGGTACTTTTTCCCACTAACCCACACCACAGTGTGGGAGTGAAAGACAAACAGACACAGAAAAGGAGAAAACTGACAAAATAAATTCACGTGTTCTGTCACAAATTTGTCCCCAGCAGTTTAATGTGTATGTATTTTTTATTATAAAGATGATGTTAGGTAATAATAAACCACATAGTACATCGAAATCATTAAATATTGCATTCACTATTGCCTCCAGAAAAATAAAACTGAAGAAAAAGCAACTCCTGGGTAAATGAAAAAAACGAGCAGCAAGAAGTATAAATAATCAGAGACTATATTTGTTCTCACTAACTGCTAGGAAAAAGCTCATATGTTTAATTCATAACCAGTGTACTGAAGTCTCAGGTATTCTTCTTTACCAAAAATTAGCTTAGTTGTACAAACAATGGAAGTCTGGATTTTTTTTCTATTTTACTCAGCCAGTTCGCACATGCACCAAAGCACAGTCACCCAGAGGAAGGCCAATGAGCATTAGAAAGTTTGCATCTGCTTCCTGAGCCAACCTGAACACTTTCCATAGTGCACTTTTTCATTGCAACATTGTGCTGCCATACAAGAGCCATAGGACTTCAGGCAGCTGGCTCTCTCCCTCAAAGCCCATCTGCACATTTTGTATAGGATATGTTAACTCACTATCATCCAGCCTTGTCCTCTGGGATATGCTGTAACTCACAGAAGAAATGGAAGCACTGCAATGTATGTGAGATATATTCAATACTATGCAATATATAATGATCCATTACAGTTTACCAAACCTCTGAAAGCCCTGTGGCAAAAGGAGATTGTCTCTGCCAGATGTGATTTGGCCTTCATATGGTTTAATTTGAAAAACCCTGTTAAAATGTGTATCATATTTCCTCATGGTTCTCATGAAATTTAACTATAAATAATCAGGTGGAAAAAAAGGACAACACAAATGGCCTCAGTTTTTTCAGCACTCTGTTGGAAAAATGTTTTACCTTTTTAATACTACAAAGTCATCAAAGGAAAATGCCAGTAAAATCAATGAATAATCATTTTTACTAAATGCTAATAGAAAAACTTCCTAATTAATCAAGTACTTCATGTAAAACCTATAGATTGTATCCTAGAATACAAACTGTCAGAGTTCAGTTGCAAAATTCCAGTGAAGAGTCAGAGCAAATTTTCAAAACAGAAAATATTCTTTTGGTACTTTGCCAGAGTTAATTCATGTCAAAGCATTGTGGGCAGGAAGTTCGATTCTGAATAGGATTTTATTAGTCTTTATAGTTCCTATTCATGCTGTGCAGAATACATAATTGTGGAAAGTATGAGCTTCCTCTGAAACTGGTAACCAGAACTATTTTCCACTTAGAATAAATTAATCTCCCTCAGCATCAGTGTCTGAAAATGTATGTATATAATCTATGGAGTTGTTTAGCCTTTTCCTCTACTCAGTGGACAGAAATAGAAATCTCAGTGTTCTTCATTTTGTCTGTATAATACCCTTTCCTTATGAAAGAGAACATTTTTCTCCATCTGCAACTGACTTCTCAATTAACCAGAACTTTGATCAGGTGCTTAACAGGAAAGAAGGTAATATCCAGTCCAGACTGCCAGAAACTACTCTGAGTTTTTACTACCAAGATAATAGAGCAGTGAAATTTATATCTTTAACATTGGTCTTAACCAGCAGAAAGGACAGGGTTGGTAGTTCCATTCATGTACAGACCCAGCAGCTATATTGTCTTCCTGAAAAAGGATTGACTTAGAGTCAATTTTAAGCATCTCGATTAATGCCGTTACCCAAATATGAGGCAAAATTTCAAAAACAATTTATTTATTCAATTTTTTTTATTTCAACACCAAAGATCCTGTGTGACACAAATTTTAAAAAAAATCATCAAAAATCAAGGTTCGTCAATCTGAAGACTATGTCTTTGAGCATGGCCTAGGATGCTTAGGAAGTCACATGAAAAACAGAGAAACTAGATGGCAAAACTTCACCAACATGACTCCCACCTTCCAGCAAGTTTTGGCTCAGTTATTTCATCAGTCAGAGGCAGCAGCTTTACCTTTAAATGGACACTAAAACTGACATTTCTATGTCAAGATTGACATAGAAGATTCACTGAAGTTGTGCCAGAGGGTTCCTTTCTGCACACAGAATTCCTGTAGAGTGTTTGTTTCGATAGTTTACAAAATATGTAAGTTGCAGTAAAAGAGAGAGAGTTTAATAGTAAAAACTCTGCCTGGGGTAAAGAATGCAAAAGCAGAGCTTGACTCCAGGGAACGTTTTCTAATTTATGGCATGTAAAACATTCCCCCTGGGAGAACATCCATTTCTGTAAATTCACATAAAACTTAGTGAGGCTGTCCTAAGCTATAATACAGAGTTATAACACAGCTTCAAACTTCCTCAGGCACCAGAATGTTTGTACAAACAAGGGTTCTGACCTTTGGGCTATTGGGAAAAAGAAAGAAAAAGTTTATTTGAGATTTTGGAGAGGAAAAAGCATGAAAGGGTACATTTTAGTAGCTGAGCAATACCTAACACTAAGATTAAAGCTTACAAAAGAGTATTTTCAGCTTGTACTGTGTTGTCTCTTCAGTTTCAGCAGTCAAGATCATCTTTGTGCAGCAGCCAAGACAAAGCTTTGCAGTGTTTTTGTGTTTGGATTGCAGGTACAAATTCTTGCTTTCATACCGACGTGCAAAGTATTGGTTAAGATTCTGAACCTATTGTACTCAAATCTATAAATATACACATCAAGACCTTTCTTGTATCAAAGATGTTATAATACTCTCTGCTGTTGAGACATAGGTTGTGTTTCAAGGCTACTATAAGCAACAGCATTCTTTCAATTTAAATGGTTTCTGTTTATTTTGTGCTGTGCAGTAATTGCCCTTTTACCTTGGGGATGGTTTTTCCTTTGAAAACTTAGCAGATGCAACAGGAAACACATCTCCAGTTTCTAAAACAGTCAATAATCACATACTGTCCTGCTACTTCACTCCAATTTTTATTACAGATCTCCATAGGCACACGTATTGCCCTACTGGGGGCAAGTCATCGCAATTCCAAGCAGAAACAAAGTTCAAGAGAGCCATCGCCTTCCACATGACTGTTGTTCCTTCTTCAAATCCTTCCTGAAAGCTCTTTTTTTTACCATCAACTCCATTAAAATTGTTTGCAAGGTGTGTTTTCACTAACTCTTCTTATTCTCTACACCATGTTCTTACTGTTGTCTCTCGTCCTAGCACTGGTTTCCTACACCTCACAAGGCTCAGACTGAGGAGGGCAGTCCTTTTGTTATCAGCTTGTACCTAACATGGTCCTGACTCCTGTTCTGGCTCTACAGTGTTATGGACACAATGCTAAAAACTTTTCATGTTGGTCCAGCTGTAGCTGGAAGGCAGAGTTCACCTGTGGAGCAAACCTGGTCACACAGAGCAAATAACTTAGAGCTGAATTTTCAGCTCTCACTTCTCTCACGTACCTGTCAGCTGCTGATTCCAATCCTGGGGCAAGGTCTCCCTAAGCCTATAAGCTGCCTCACTCCTTCTTCTGCACAGAACCCAGCAGCAGGTAGTGAGAAATGTTCACCTCTTTCTTTTGCACATCTACCTGACGTATTGTCAGAGTGTCCTAGCAGGAATTCATATTACATAATTTTTTCTGGCAGTGCTCACTGCTTCAAACTTCATTTACACATGTGCAAAAAGATCTATTGACACAACCTGGGGGAATAAAGGGTTCTACCACTCTGGAGTTAGAGGGTGAAATGGACCTTTACTGAAAGGCAGCGCCGGCGTATATAATGGAACAATGGAAACTGGAAGGGTAGGTGGAGCTAGGGAGGAGAATGCTGATAGAAGACATAAAGAAAGAAAGTAGAGGTTGGACATAACCATAAATGAAAAGGGATAACTATATAAGGAAATGCTGCAATGCAGCACTAAATAGCCAATTAGGGAAAAGGGGAATAACAGGGAATACAGAGCAATGGGGATTTTTATGAGAATTGTAAAATAGGGTAAAACTGGGGGTAGAAATACAATGTGCTTAAAATACAAACTTGGGTACAGAGTCACAACAGTCCAAGCAGTCACTTAAATGTGCTAAAGGTGTTGTTTTCAGGAGTTCCACAGATCTCCTTGCAGACATTTATTTCTCTTTTCCACATTTCAAAGTCAAACTTCTCTTGGTCTCCCACAGCCTGTGACTTCAATTCAGCTGTGAAGCTCTCCCAGTTGTGTTTAATTTGTAAAGGTATAAATGACAATGCAACAAGCAGGAGATCAGTGCTTTAAAGGTGCAGAGCTAAAGAAGGTTTACTGGAAAATCAGCATTACTGCCCTTCATCTACTATATTAACATATATAATAAGCATATATTTGTTTCTGTACTTAAAATTTTTACACACCTTTCAGTGTAACAGAATTCTTGAGAAGATATATGCAACACTGATGATGACAATACTGATTCCCATTTTACTGTAGGTCAGCTTTAAATGTTCAATTTAAACAGGTTTGAAGATTGTCCTTAAAAAAAACAAAACAAAACAAAAAATAAACAAACAAACAAAAAAGCAGTAGTCTGGAGGAAAAGAGGCTTTTGTAATAATAATGTCTTTAGATTTGCATAATGTTTTGTAACTACAATACTCAGCACCTTAAGAAAACACACACTAAATAATAATAAAAATAATGAAATTGGAAAAACCGATGTGAACCAAAGCTCAATCAAACAAATAAACTTTCATTAAAAATCCGAAAAAGTACATGGAGATGGGATCAAAGATGGAGAAGAAACCACTCTAATTACATTTCAAATAGACTTGCTAATGAAGTGCACAAACTTCAAATGATTACTACATGTTGTGAAAGTTACTGTAAAAATCATTTTGTATAAACATTTGTGTTTAATACTTGCATCATATTTTCCTAGAATAATCATCTGGCATTATGGCTTATCACATATTTATGTCTGTCTGTCACTGAGACTTGGCTAGACTAGAATAAATATTGTTCAGGTATCATTTCTTGTGTTCCAAATGTACAAATCAGTGTTTGTGAGTCATAAGAAGTCACAAAATATACATTTTTTAAATTATGTATGAATAATAGAGTAGAAGATCTGGAACCACATGTTACTTTTGTGTTCCTTCATTTGATGTGATTAATAATGGTAGTAGTTTCTTAATAACCATGATACTCTTTTGTACTAAGAACCATCTTCTCTATTCTTATACATGTGATCGTCTCCATCAGATGATGAAATTTTTTTCTGTTTCTTTTCATATTTTTGTGTCTTACTGTACTGATCATACCATCCTTGTCTTGTTTCTAGACCTTTCATTCTTCATTTAAAATTCTGGTATTTTGTATTAAAACTGAAAGCATTACAGATGTTTATGTTTCTGAACTTCCCTCCCCGGGGTACATATCCAGTCCTCACTATCAAAAAACAATATCCACTGAAGTCAATGAAGTCTGAAATTTTCCAAGAGCTTTTTTACCTTACAGAGCCAAGTACATTATTGACGTGGAGCAATAAATGATAGCCACAGATTGTGCTCTTAACTGTGTGGGAATTGATGGCAACTTTCAGTAGTCTCCAGTTTATTTAGGATTTCAGAAATAGTATTTGTCTCTCTTTGTCTAACATAGCTGCTGCATTTCAAACAGCTAAAGACATTGGAAGGTATGTTTACCAACTCATTATATAGACTAAATACCTGGCTTTGCTCAGGGTCAGGTCAGAGTTGTATTGGGAAAAATACTTGACTGAAAATAGACTGTAGGTTTGCTGCACAGTCAGGGATGGTGATTTCTGGATGGAAAGAGGAGTTATCCTCATAGCTCTCCAGGCAACATGGTTCATAAGCAGAGGTGACAGCAATGCCAAGGAGCGAGAAAGCTGGAGATAGTTATTAACAGTAGTTCACTATCTAATTATGACTTTAATACCCATTTTTTACCAAAGCAGAACAAATCACTTCAAATGTAGCTCTGGTCAATGAGATATAATATGATATTTAGTAGCTGAGAGCATCATACTTTATACTAGCTGAGAACACCCTAGTCTTGAGTTCAGGCTGTGGTTGCTACTGCAGCAGAGATATCCCACTCTAATCATAATCACTGTGCCACCGGCAGCAGATGAATGCAGAACTACAAGCTTCAGTTCCTTGTTGATTAGCAGACTTTCAGTTCATTGCTTCCTCTTCTAGAAAAAACTAAGATGCAGAACCAGACTATTAGTATTCTGCAGTGAATAGGCAAATTTATTATGCAAAGAGTGAATGTACTTAAGATTTTTGCTACTGCTCAGCAAACATCCTGTAGGGCTATACAACTGGATATTAGGGAAAATGTAGAGTCAGCTCTTAGGAAACTGGATGGAGAATATTTACAGACTTACAGACTTAGGTTTAGCAAGTACTTTGCAGCTGTTAATAACAAATATGTTATGATGACAATTCAAAAATTGCCAGCTGCATTAGAGTAGCACCTTTGCTGTACTCAGATCCCATGATAAAACATAACATTTTAGGCAACTTGTCTTCCTCCACATACCCAGAAATATTAACCTTTGAGAGAAATACCCATACCTTAAGTAACTTTACCTGCAGAAGACCGTGGTTACTGTAGTAGACATACCCAAACTAGACTAACCGAGAATAACAAAACAGTATGCCACAGGGGACCCTGAGCATCAACTCCAGTTTCTAAGCTATCTTAAAACTCACATAATTTTTATTGCAACTACTACCAGTGCTCAGCAGAGTAAAACTAGTTCAGATATGACTGTACTAGCTACATCCTAAGCGCTGGCTGCAGTACAGACTCCCCTGAGCACTATATTATAACATCCACCTCTACAGCTTTGTACCTGACAGGACAGCTGATTCTGCTCATTGAGTGGGGAATGCCTCTGGACTGGAATGTTGTTCATATCTGCAAGCAGATTCTATTTAATCACATATGATGGGTAAATAGGGAACCTTGCTGATGCCAAGACAACTATGCCTTTTTCTGGTAAATAAGAAACAACCACAGTCTGTTGATCCTTATTTTCTAGCCATAGTATGTGAACCCACCTATGGTAGTTCATCTGCCCCGTTGCTGGCATTCTCTCTTGCAGGTAAGAAACAAACCAGAAACTATTAATTGCTTGCTAAATTACCAAAAAAAGTCACTAATGCATAAAAATACATGTAGTTAAATAAATTATAACTTGTAATCAATTTGTCTGAGAGCAAAATGGCAAATTAAGGATTGCAGAATATGTTGTACCACTCATAGGACAATTACTGTACACTAGTACCATTGAACAAAGGAAATTATAGAGATATTTCCTGTAAGAATTCTCAGCCACTGCATTGCAGGAACAAGTTTGAGTATCACTAACATATAACAGCCCCTAATGCTTCCATAAATGAAATCCAGTAAAAGGCTACTATCATTAATCATTAGTTGTAAAGTGCTATCAAGCAATTTAACCTACAGAATTAGCCCACTGTAACAACCACGGTATAGTTCAATCTCTGTAATAATGCATATTCAATTATCTAGCTCATCTTCTTCTGTCTTTATTATAATTGATAGTCACAAACTGCTTAACTGAAGCTCTCCATAAAAAAAAGGAAAATGAAAAGTTTGGCATGTAATCATTCCTACCCACAGGGTATATGAAAAGGTCAATGTGTAATCTGTATTTTTCAAGCCACCATTGGTTTTGAAACTGTCCTTAATCCACTGCCTTAGAACAAGTCTGTATACTTCACTCCCTACCAAATGTGGCAGAAGTGCAGATGCCTACAAAGATGTGTGTAGTATTACACTAATTTGTAACAGAGTGTGGGGACAGTCACTGGAGTTGCTACCAGCACCATCACATTTTTGGACTCGTCTCAGTGTTCCTCTGGCCAGAACAGCCTATTTGCCCCTAAGCAATGCCTGGGAACAGATCAGAGTTAAGACAGACCAGGAACAGTTTCCATAGGCAGTTTGCATTCAACAGCCCTGTTTTGTAGCCTAAGTGTGTCTAGACTGTGCTACAAGGCTAGTCCTGGCACTGTTTGGTGTACCGGTCCATATAGATGTACTTGCAGTCCATCCATACAAAGCTCATGCTTTCAGGAGCAAGGTCAGTACTCTAAAAAGTACTTAAAAAAACTTATAAACCTGAAGATAAAAGCTACCAGGGCCTTCTTCAAATGATTCAGATTTATAGCAGTGATTAGCCCATCTGAAGGTAAGTTTGAGATTTCTGCTTCAGGACAATACTACTCGATAACTTCTTGAAGTACCTACTTACCTACATGAATTTGACTATGTCCTAGTTAGAACAGACACACCATCTATAACGCTGCTGATGCCTTTGAGAAAGCATGCGGGATCACCCTTGAGGAGAAAAGGCAATGCAGAAAGAATCGTGCCTTGCAGAATATACCACCTAAGGAGTCTTTCTGCTGTGCCTTTTGCAATCAGACATGCCTGTCTCATATTGGCCTTTTTAGCCACCAGCGTGCTTGTGACAAACGTGGGTAGAGCCCTTCCCAAATCTTCATTCGCAAAGCCCAGCCATGATGATGAGTTAGAACAGCTGGGACCAGTTCATCACTGGATGGGTGTAACCCAAAACTGTGTATTCTATAGCCTTCCATGCCATTTCCCAGAAACTGTTATCACTAGACCATTTACACCCTCTGCCCAGAGCAGCCTGACTCCTCAGGCTATAAACTGGGTGTTAAGAGGCCTGCGAGATAGGAGGATGCTCCTGTCCTCACACCCATTGTGGAACTCCCTGCCCTGAGGGAGGTACTGGGCATTCCTGCCTGAACTGGAGGATATATATAATCTTGGAGTCTTGGAACTTTTTTAACCACTCATGGGATCCAGAGGAAGACTGCAGACCACCACTTTTCAACCAGACTGCAATCACCACTCTTGACCAGACTGCAACAGCACTCTCACCAACAGGTTTTTCCCTCTCCTCTTACTTTTGACTCAGGGGGCCCAAAGAACACCACTCTGTTCATGCCCCAGGGTGCTGGGTTATACATTTGGATTTTGTGGATTAAAACCAACTGTTTGTCTGTATAATCGTATTTATTGTATTATTTTATTAAATTGTTATTCTGACTTATAATCTCTCCTTTGAGTTGAGTCCATTTCCCCTGCAAGTTTACCTTTAAACCAGCACAGAGTAGTAGTATGGCTTCACGGATCTTTCCTTCTAAATTTCCAACAACACAGAATGAAAGAATCATATCTGGACATAGGAACATAGCAATATAAAATATAGAATCATAGAATCACTAAGGTTGGAAAAGACCTCCAAGGTCACCGAGTCCAATCTTTGACTGAACATCACCATGTCAACTAAACCACAGTACTGAGTGCCACATCCAGTTGTTTCTTGAACACTTCCAGGGACAGTGACTCCACCACCTCCCTGGGCAGCCTGTTCCAATGTTTAACCAAGCTTTCAGTGAAAAAATTCCTTCTGATGTCCAACCGGAACCTCCCCTGGTACAGCTTGAGGCCATTTCCTCTCATCCTGTACTCTACTTGCCTGGAGTAGAGGTCAACTCTACAACTTCTGATAAGGAGCGACAAACTGAAACTCCTCTTCTCCAGGCTAAACAGTCCCAGCTACCTCAGCTGCTCCTCATAAGACTTACTCTCTAGACCTTTCACCACCCCTTGCCCTTCTCTGGATGTGCTCCAGAACCTCAATGTCCTTCCTGAATTGAGAGGCCCAGAACTGGACACAAAGCTCAAGGTGTGGCCTCAACAGTCCCAAGTACAGAGGGACAATCACTGCCCTGGTCCTGCTGGACACACTATTCCTGATAAAAGTCCTCTTGGTCACCTGGGCACGCTGCTGGTTCATGTTCAGCTGCTGTTAACCAGCACCCCCAGGTCTTTTTCCACCAGGCAGCTTTCCAGCCACTCTTCCTCACGCCTGTAGCGCTGCATGGGATTATTGTGACTCAGGTGCAGGACTCACCTTGCCAAATCAAATAAGAGAGGGTATCACTGAAGCTGTATGCAACTGAAAATCCATAAGCATCAATAATACCTAGAGAGAGAATATAGAATAAGAGCATGGAGCCTTTTCTTTCCCCCAGGTATTTTGTTTTCAGCTTCTAGCAAACAACAATTTAGGGGTTTCTTGAGCTGAAAATGACACTCAGGCTCTTTTCTTTTTTTTTCCTGAATTTCTGCTCTGAGTTTGTTCAATGTCTTTCCACATTTCATTATATTTTCAGTTTCCAAAAAATCCCATGGCAATCCTGCATTGTGTGAAAAGTGTGTAAGGGATGAATGACTAGGTTACATGTAAGGATTGGAAAATAAATAATGCATTCAATTTCAGTATTTTAGGAACATTTTTCAGTGCTGTGGCATTTTAAAAAATAAATGGATGATCAGAACTTTTGAACTCTATACCTTGAATGTTAGAGCATTTAGACCACTTTATGTTCTGAATACTTAGGCTTAAGGACATAACACTGTCTTTTTTTTTCACCTTTACTATAAACCTATAAAAACTTTAGTATTTTCAGCATGTCAGGAAAATAGTCTATCTATACTGACAGTGTTAATGTTATCATTTGTTCCATCTGTTGATGCAAACTTTTGATGATATTCTCATGAAGAATTTCCCTTTGGGGAATGTGCTCTATGTATTTGATTTGCTTTCTATGGCATGTTTTCCAATATTGAAAGACATGTGATTTCTTTTTTATAATCCAGTAAAAACAAAACAATGGGTTCATGGCATATTTGTTAATCAGTTATACAAAGAGAGAATTTTATCTTTGGGTAATTTTCTCATTTGTTAAATTTTTTCCTCATACTGTTGATGCAGTGGCATTTTGCACACAGAAATAAATCAAAATGTAGTTGAAATAGATAGTAGCATCATTTTTCTGTTGATCTACTGCAATGAAAAAACTGACATTGGGAAAATCAGAATACTCTGTAGACCACAAGAATGTCCCTGGACATAAATGTTGCAAGATGTACTTTCTGAAATGTTAAAAGGAAATTTGCAGCATTTGGTTGGGTAAATTTTGCTGTGGGTTACATAGAACTTAACAGAGACCTCTCCAGAAACTGTACATACTTATTTCCTGGACTGTTATTCTTAGTCATAATGAAGTGCCACTGCTTGATGAAAACCTGAATATAGATATTAAGCTACCTAAAGAGGTAGCTTCACCTCTGAGCTTATCCTTTCCTGGCACACAAATCAAATTAGTTTGTTATCACAGGGGGAAAGCAAGTCGAAGCAGAAAATGTTATAAGATGTGTGTCTAAGACAGGTGAGATGAGTTACATTCTGAATGTGTACAAATTTCTTTACTGGAGTTAAAGAAAACTTAGTTTTTCTTTACAAACAGACTTTGTAACCGAAACTGTCAAAGGACTGTCTTTGGTTGTGAGCCAACCTGATGTGAATCGTTTGTATCTGTATCACTAAACTCTCTTACCTTCTCAACAGATTTGCTTTGCTGACTACCGTACCCCCAGACCACACCAACCATGCCAGAGGATTAGCCATGGACAAGGCACTGAGAAACCCACTTTGACCAGCAAATTAGACTACATAATCCCCAGAGACACCTTCCAACCCAAATCATTCTACAAACCTTTGATTATTTGGAAGACTACTAGCACCACAGACCTGACAGTGTGTATAGCAATAGCCTAATACAAAGGATCACATTGCATAAACCTCAGGCTCTTTGGCTGATGTAGAATAATCTACAGACTAAATATACAATGGGAACAAAAATGTTAAAAAATAAAAACCTGACCTTTTCTTGTTTGCACATCTGATTTCAGTAAATAATGTTTTCTGACTAAATCTATTATGCTGAAATTTCTGTGCATCCCTAGTAAAAGCAGCAATTTCCTTATTCTTTGGTATTGTGATCATTTTCCTGATGAATGGGGAAGCTGTGATTCAGGCTTCTAAGGTATAAATGGCAAAAAATATACTATTAATAAAAAAGTCTGTAATCATTAATGTACTCCTGTAAGTTCAAATTACTGTTGCAGTGCTAGTATTGTAGTGTTGCAGCTTGTCAACTTGTACTATATTATGTTGGATAGCTAGGTCTGGCAGTATCCCATGTAAAAAAAAATTAAAAAAATAGGTGAGAAAAAATCATGAAAGTATCATACATCCAATTTTGTGAGTCTGAAGGTACAGACCTCATCCATCTTGATCCCATCCAAGACAGCTTGAAGTTCAAACTTTAACCAAATATCACAGTAGGAGTAATTGTCTTTACAATCACAGCAGACTCATAGATGTAGCCTATGACTTACACTTTGGTAGGAAGTGCAGTTCCATAAACACACATTATGTTCTACAGAAGTTGGGTATGACAAAAAATCATGGTTCTTCTCAAGTTAAAATAAGTTTCCTCCAGAAGTTATAAGTGTAATTTTAGCACACGTGGCTGTATTCAAGACATCCACCATGCTCACACTTTGATAGTAGCACACCTGGGGCAGGGTGGATGTGCAGGAACCACAGCCAGTTCTCAGGGCTTCACATGGGGCTTTACAGCACATGAAAGCTGTGGTTCTTCACACCTGAGCTGAGTAATCAGGCCTGCATGTATGAACACAGCCACACAGCTGATGCCACTCCAAACATCCCTGTTGTTTTCATTAGTACAATATGACAGAATAAAGCTCTGCAGCACACTGAAGAATGCATATTGATATGCATAGTGTTTATTTGAAACTGATATCAGTACAGGAAGGTGTGAGGGGAAAAGCAGGTGCTAAGGCAGAGTTTGAGAGGGGTATGGGATTTGTTCAGAGAAAAAGAATAAAATGTAAAGATGATCACAGGCTGTCTTGCTCATTTGAATTATTTTTAAAATACTACTTTCCTAGACATGCACTGCAATTTTATATCTGCTGGCTACTGCTACAGATAATGTGAAAAAATTTAAGTAGCTTATTAATATGAGCCTGAATAATTTTGGTTCCTAATTCATTCATAATCTTTGGGGATAATCAATATTTTATCAAACATTTGTTGAAAAAATAGAGCCACGACAGTGGTCATGAGGCTGAGTAGTTAGCTTATAATGGGAGGCTGAGGGAACTGAACATATACAATCTGGAGAAGAGATGGTTCTAAGAGATAACAGCAGATTATCAGTAACTTTGAGGTGCTTATGGAGCCATACTGTTCACAGTGGTGGATGTGGCAAGAGACCAAGACCATGTCTCAGGAGTTGAACTAGGAGAAGTTCAGACTGAAAATAAGGAAAAAAAAAAACCACAAGGACAGTCAAGCATCGGTACTAATGAGGTTGTGCATCTTTGGAGGTTTTCAAGACACAACTGGACAAATAGCTGAAGAACCTAGTGTGATCTCATAGCTGATCATGCTTTCAGCAGAAGGCTGGAATAGAGGCCTCTTGAGATCCCTCCCAATTTGACTTATCCTATGCTCCTATGATCTTGAACATTAATTTCCACAAAAGTGTATTATAAGCCTGATATGGTTTGAAGCTGGCTCCCTGCCAAGTCTCCAAACCTTACCACAAGAAGTCCCCCCCCACCAAACCTCAGGGAGAAGAGGAAAAAAAAACAAGAGAACCGAAACGAGAGACAGCTAAAGCAATATATATAAATATATTTACACTTATATTACAGTTATATACAATTGAAATATACATACAATTTCAAAAGGGAAAAGGAAGGGGGAAGGGAAAAAGGAACACAAACGAAATAAAATATACACTATCAATAGCCCAAGATCTAGCAACTAAAAGAATTAGCAAAAGAATATCTTACTACTCTCCTTGGGACAACGGAAAGTCACACTGGAACAACTGCTGGCAACCTCTGTCTCCCAAGGTCGGCAAGGCCTTACCAGGCCTCGCTCCCCAACACGGCAGACTCAACAGCAGGGAACCTGCACCTCCAAAGCCACGGAAGGAAAGAGAGGGCAAAGGCCTCTCCTCCTTTCTTCTTATACCCTAGCTTATGTAAAAATCGTAGGGAATACTGGGTAAATCTGGGCACTTCCTTGGTTACAAATTGGTCACCAAGGAAGGCCTAGACTAAACTACCACAAAGCCAAAAAAGGTCTAAGAAAGTATTTTAATATTCTTGGCATTCTAAAGTTCAAAAATAAACAATTTCTAAAAAATTGAATTTCTAAGTGGTTTTCCACCATAAACACCTATATTAATTTTTTTCTCAAGCAACTGAAATTATTTCCCTGCTAAGAACATCCTGAAAACTCCATGGCACATCCCTTTGTTAGAGATTGTTAATATGCTTTCCTTTATTTAGCACTTTACTACATCTTATCTTAAGAAAACACTTAATTCTACAATGTGGAAGGTAATTTTAAGGAGAAGACATTTAGTGAAATGAGTTGATATCGATTTCACTAATTAGTTCTGAAAAGAATCTCACTGAGAATGCAAAAACCCAGTCCTGCAGCTGTGGTCAGTGTGGGTCTTGATTGGCAGCTTTTTGTTTGTTTTCAATGATTGCTCTTTTATGAAGCAATAAAACAAAGGCTTTGAACAAGTTTAGGGTAGAAACATTCCTGTGGAGCCACATAATCTTTAATTTATAAAAAGCTGAAGAGAACTTTTAAGTTCTATGGTACAAGCAGAGCAAATTGATCAGCAAGTGTTTTATTTTCTCTTCATTACAACACAGATAGGAAAACACTCTTTGACAGAAGAAAGCAAAAAATACAGACTGTGATGGGGGAAAGGATGATTGGGGTCCAGTCATAACAAAAGTCTCAAGTCAAGTGGATATCTTTACTGGAAAAAAAATGGAATGGTAACTCAGGTAAATGATAGAAAAATGAAAATGTAAGTTGTAAATGAAAAGAAATCTGGGAGGTGGGGAGGAAAAATAAATATTTTTATGATACCTTTGAAATACAGAAATAGAAAAACTGTGTATAATAAATAACCACACTGGTTTTACTTGAGGGAAAAAAGTTGTAAATGCTTGGATATAAGATACAAGTATTGGCCTGTTGTCAATAGTGCCCAACAACAGAGAACCATCAGGGTACAGCAAGTCTGCAGCTACCCAAAGCTTCTTCCCAGCCTCCAGCAATTTGTAACTTGAGGACTTCCTGAGCGAGAAAGCCTTTTATCTGTCTTCTTTACATTCGATAAATATTATAGGATTTTTGAGATGTTTCATGAACCCACATAAAATTTATCATCTATAATAACCCATGAGAAGGAATTAGCGCCTAAACTACACACCATGTGGAGCATGGTGGTTTTGAACCCATCCCCTCTTGGAATCCGCTGAATTTTCTAAGCCTTTCTTGATTTTCTGCATGACACTCAGGATCTATAAAATCTGAAAGACTTTCATTATATGTCATCGTTATCCCTGCCTCCCCTAGACAACTTCTTCCCAGTCTCAGCCTATGCTTCAGTCATCTTTATGATCCTCTCTGCATTAT
This sequence comes from Manacus vitellinus, assembly GCF_001715985.3. Lineage (NCBI taxonomy): Eukaryota > Metazoa > Chordata > Aves > Passeriformes > Pipridae > Manacus > Manacus vitellinus. Next base: position 7,719,444 of record NW_021938895.1, read on the forward strand.
TTTATATAGACTTTCTGGGACAGGAAAACCAGATTATGTGTAGTATTTAAGATGTGAGCATAAAATATATTTTTACAGTGATATAAGTTGATGGGTTCTTCTCTATTCCTTTTCTAAAATACCTATAATATATTTGCTTTGTTGAATCTTAATGAGCATTAAGCTGATGTTTTCACAAAGTTGTTACAAAGTTAGATATTGTCTCTTAATGCCAATATTCAATCTAGAGACCACCATTGTGAATATTAAAAGAAAAAAAAATCCTTCATTTTTTACAGATGAACAACTTTTCCACTGACCTTCCTTCACTTTGCCTCTCTTTTGATGGCTGCTCGACAGAGGGGATTATAAAGTAATACAGCAATTTCTTTATGCTGAGTTTAGTCTCAGAATGAATTGGTAAAATATATTCTTCAGACCCATACAAGTAATATACAGGCAATGTCAGAGAACAGGTTAACAGTGAAGTGCTAAAATAATTTGATTAACAGCTGCAAGGTTTGAAAGCCAGATGAAACGCTCCAGAAAGTTCCAGGGGAAAAAAAACCCAAAACCTTACTTTAATCTGCTATTATCAGGGAGTACTGGAGGATGGAAAGTACTGTGATTGTCCTTAAGAACTGCATTGGCAATGATCCAATTGGGCAAATGGAGGGGGAAATGGAAATCAAGTTTGAGATTACCTAGATGAACATGTGATGCTGGCAACCTTCTATTGCTCTTTATAGAGGAAACCTGTGACTCTCTAAATTACTTTAATTTTTCAAGCAAGCTAGCAAAATTTAATTAAAACAAGACCTGATTATAGGAATTATTAGCTTTTAAAACTTTTACAATATAGAATTTTACTATTCCTGGCATTAAGAAGTTGACCAGTATTTTACCAGAATTAATAAAAAATTAAAAATTTAGTAACTGTTATATGGGAGGTAATAAAAACCTGATTAGTGTTGGCTTTTACATAAATTTAACACAGAAATCTAAGACTATAATTTAGTTGTTTGCAGTCCTTCTCTATTCAATAGAGAGAAATATGTACATTCAGATAATGATTTATCATATCCTAAACCAAACCTCATACAGGTCAGAGGAACTGCTCTTTGGAAATATGTCTCTCACATTGATGATAGATAGAGTTCAAAGGAGTTAGTGAGATCAATTAACTAAATTTTAGATAGTCAAAGTCAGTGAGAGGATTCCCTCTCTCTACAGCGACATAGAGAAGCCATTGTGTAGTACCACCAGCATTGTACAATACTCACATTGCACTAGCCTCAAATATTGGATAGAGTTTTTGATCTTTTTGTGTTAAACATACACAAGCCCACAAAATCTGTCTTGTCTGAGATTATAAAATTAAATAGATTTAATTCTTCAAGTGAATATTTGATTCCAGATACACATGACTTTAGCATCTCTGACTATCAAGGCATCCTTTCTGGGATAGACTGTCCTCAGTCTTGCGTGACAGAAAGGAAATCAAAAGGAAAAAAATATCCATTGTGAGCTATGTGACCTTCAAGGATTTATGCAATCAGCATAATCTCTGCCTCAATGAGTTATACACTCACCTGTGCCACAATGCCGGGGATATTTCTGTTTAGTTACTAATTCAGTTTATGAATTATATAACTAAATCAATGGCTCCCATTACTTGTAATTTGAGCTATCGACTTTTCCTTTACTTCATATGATTCAAGTGAAGAAATTTCCTCACTGAAGAGGGGGAAAAAAAGGCAAAAAAACCCCCAACTTAAAACAACAAAAGTGAAATCAAGCAGAGTGAAAAGAAAGTGGCTTGCAGCTTTTTCAGGCCTGAGATAAGGCATATGGTATGCTAACAAACTACAGGGAACAGTAGCATATCTTTCTGTCATGAAATGCAATTTGTGTCAGGAAATCATGTTTCTACTGATCACAAAGATCTAGAAGTACTGGAGGATTTAATGCAAAGTCACATGTTCTTGGGATTTTTATGATCTGTAATTCATTATATAGAAGTCTCAGAAAAGGGGATTTTTCCAGCCCAAGTGTCCCTGTAGGTTTGTTGGACCTCTGAACCCTAACCCTAATTGTAATGGCCACTATGAGCTTAGTCTGAGGTGCCCATCACCATTGGTGGCCCAGATCTAAAAAGTGTGGAAGGAGAAATATTGGTACAACGCTGAGCTCCCCTTGGCATGTGTTCTCCAGCACCACTGTCCCTGGAGCTGCAGGTTTTGTAGTTTTCTGAACCCTAACATTAATTCACTGCTATGAGCTGAGGCTGAGATCTCCATGGGTGTACCAAGACTTAAAGTACCAAGTACCATGGGTGGCCAAGACTTAAAGGAGAAATGTTGGTGCAGTGCTACGCTCCCCTTTCTATGCCTTTCCCAGACCCAGTGTCCTTAGAGCTTTGACTTTCTGATTCTCTGAACCCTAGCTCTAACCATAATGGTGTCTTTTGTCTGCAGATAAGAACTCCAGCACCATGGGTGGGCCAGATAAGAAAGCTGTAGAAGGAGCAATGTTGGTGGAGTGCCATCCTCCATTTGGCATGCTGTTTCTGGCTCTGAGTAACCTGAGAAACTCGGAGCCATTTCTGTCTCTGACTAAGCTGGAAGGTTCCCTGCCCACGGCAGAGGGGTTGGAACTAGATTATATTTAAGGTCCCTTCAAACCCAAACCATTCATGATCGTATGAAAACCGTGAGCAAAGCTTATCACCAACTGTTTTTTTGTTGCTTGCAAAGAACTTGTAGATTTGGTCTTTCACATCATATCTTTTGTAAGTAGTAAGTTTATGTGGCACCCACACATTTAGTCTGATTATATTAGTTTTCTCTTTTTCTTATTTAAGAGTAACAACTGAAGAACACCCCTAATATCAAAGATTTTCTGAATTTGGTCTAAGCTGAATGCAGAAGCATCCCTAGTCTGAGACCAGAAAAGAGCCAAATGTCTTCTGAACATGAATAGACAACCCCATAGCTGTCTACATGCACAAGTGTTTACATCTGCAACCTCACTGCTCTGTACCAGGAGGAACAAAGAATACCAAGTGACCACGCTTTGCACGGCCTGCTTCAAAATCCTGCTCTGAGGAAAATAAAGCAGGTACTTCAGCCCACACAGTCTGCATCAACTTCTACCAAGGCAGAATAAAAATGAGCAATTTGTGGACTCTTTTCTTGAAAAGCTATTTAATGTTAAATACCTAAGCTTACCTTGGAGACCAGATACCATTCTCCCCTTTGCTAATGCACACCCTACTGTGAGCTGTGGTCATCTTTTCTCTCACTTTTTCTCCCTACAGGCCTGTGAAATTTGTAGAGCTACTCAGCTTTTGAAGATGAATAGGATGTCACTTCCTCATTCTGTCCCAGCTTGAGGTCATTCCAAGTTTCACAAGGTACCTAACTCAAGTGTGTGAATGGTACCAAAGTTTAGAAGATAAGGAACATTTCAGATTCAATTGTCACCTGTTTCCTACTGTGTGGTTTCATTGACCCTCTCGCTACTGGATATTTGGGCACTTATAGCTGCCCCAGGCTCCCTGGTCAACACACAGGAAACTCAGCAGAGTGAACTGCATTCCTAGAGTTGGCTAACTAAAAGCTGGCTATTTACTAAGATACAATTCATGTCCTTTCTGGTTTGAGTATTCGGAAAAGAGGAGGCTATAAACCATCTTTAGATATTTATTGTATATGTAGTCAGTAGTTCACACTGGCAAGGTTATTAATGTTCCTAAAATAGCCTTTCACTATTATTAATAGGAGAATAGAAGAGTCCCTCCAGGGCCTTTTGGCAGCAAGCCAGATGGCAATGACTTGCTTAGAGTTGTAAATTTCTTAAATGAAGGTGGCAAACAAAAATTTTTACCAGCAAATACAGCTTTTTTCCAGGCAGCGTTTAGAGTTAAAAATAAAACTTTATGATGCATACTGCAATTTATGGAGCAGGTGCTTTTCACTGCCTAATTTGAAATGGATTATCCATAACTAGATGTATGCCTAGTGCTTTCCAATGAGAATCATAGAATCATGGAATATTAAGGGGTTGTAATGGACCTTAAAGATTATCTAGTCCCAACCTCCCTGCCATGGGCAGGGACACCTCCCACTAGACCAGGTTGTTCAAGGCCTTCTCCAACCTGGCTTTGAACATTGCCAAGGTTAGGGCATCCTCAACCTCCCAGGGCAACCTTTTTCAGTATCTTCTCATTCTCACAGTAAAAATTCTTCCTAACATCTAACTTAAATTTCCCCTCTTTCAATTTATACCCATTACTCCTTGCCCTATCGCTGTAGTTCCTGATGAAGAGTCCCTCTCCAGCTTTCTTGTAGGCCCCCTTCTGATACTGGAAGGTTCCTATGAGGTCTACATGCAACCTTCTCTTCTCCAGGCTGAACAATGAGGACTGAATCTTGACTAAACTGTTTACTTATTTTGATCATTAGCCCAGAACAAATGAAAAAACCATTACTGAAAGCCATTACTGATAAGGTCTGTGAGATAGAGATGTAAATAATATAAAAGACAGAATTACTGTCTTACAGAATTTTCAAAAAAGCCAAGTATAAAGTCACATATGAAGGCACTTATAATTTAGACTTCGTCAAGAACATGGATTTCCCTTGCTAAGGCCTGGGTGAGCCTTAACCATTTGCCAATTATGGGATCAAAAAGCTCATACAGTCTTGCAAGTATATGCAGGAAAACATGAAGTAGAACTAGCAAGTCTAACATCCCTCTGTTTTAAACACTGACAGTGCTCTTATTGAAGCACTTGCTTTACATCTTATGTCTGCAATTCAAGCAGGAAGTTTTTGAGAAGGTTCAGGAAAGAGTCATTCATATACATTCATATACATGATTAATGAGAAAATTAGCATCATTGACATGCAAAAGTTCCAAGAGAAGAAACAGAAATATGATTACTGAGAAGGCTCTCATCCAGAAAGTACCTGCAACATCTGGTGAAGGTGTTTGACTGAAAGTGTAAATTCAGGTGTGATATTTTATTTAGTAGTAAGGCTATTTAACAAAGTTACTAGGCGACATGGAGGGCCTATTTTACTGTAAATTAAGTTAAAATTAGATGTGGTTTTCTAAATATGTTCAATTTCAATCACAGCTATTTGATTTTTTTTTCTTTTTAAAGCTTTACAGAGAATGTGAGAGGTGGATTATCAAAATATTTCCTTTTGTGTCTAAAATCTGTGAACAATCCTACTCTCCTATTCTGGAGTGGGAAGGGGAATGTGCTCAAAGAGAGAGACTAAAAAGAAAACAGAGCTAATGGCAGAGAAATCAATTATGCTTTTAGAAATCTCTCTGTTTTGTAAATGTGATTTAAGTAAGCAAGATGTACTCTCACAGAAATCATCAGGCAGGTTGTTTTAAAGACTCACTTCATTTCAAACTGAATTGTGTTTTCCATACCAAACCTATTTGATCCCAGGTCTTCCACATCCATGGAATGAATGCACCTCAGCTGTTGAACCACTGTCAGTGCGACCTTCATTTCCCAGTCGTGAAGGTACTGCTGGGATGGAAAAGAAAGATTACAGAGCTCCAGGTTTAAATGATGCCTTCTGAGTAAAGTACACAAGCTGGAGAAAAGCCCCAGAAGAGGACACTTCTCTGTACTGACACTTCACACAAAAAAGGAAATGGGAAATTTTGGCTGAACATCTACTTCAGCTGGCCACAGCAATGATTTCAAGTCAAGATTTCCAGCTACCAGGAGGACACTGGCAAGTACCAGCAGGTTGGACATGTTGGCTTAGTGAGTTGCGTTTGCTCTTGGGTTGCATATGGTATCAGAACAAGAGAGTTATGGAACTGCTGCACTGGGGCTTTCACTCGAGCAGATATTTCCAAGAGCTTAATGTCTTCAAGGAGATGTTGAGTTTTTTAGCATTTAGCTGGTAGAAAGAGGCATTTCTTGGCTACCTCATCTACTCTCTGGCAAAGTCCTATGCCTAATTGTTAGATGTTTTTGGCAATTCCTTCAAATGCCAAACTGCTGATTTGAACATGAGAGTTGCTGGTTTCCACATTCAAGGATGTGTATATGTTATATCAAAGAACATGATGCACACATCTTGGTGGAATTCTTTTCCACCAGGAAATCTCTTGCCTTCTTTGAAATCTAAGAAACTATAATATGACTTCTTTAGTTTTGGACTTAGCTCCCCTAAAAGACGGACTTCAGCCTTGACAATTTGCCTGAGAAAAACTTATTTTCATCATGAACTTTCCTAACTGAAATCAGCAACTCGCTTTCAGAAAGTCACGTCACAAATGCAACTGAGCAAAAGAAAGTTTACATTCCTCTTCCTTTGAACAGTGCATATCAAAGTTTCTAATTTCAATTGAAATTCATGAGTCACACAGCCTTAAAGCTCAAACAAGATTCACTGGAAATCTGCATTTCTCTATATAAGGTGTTCATTTTATTGTCATTCCTCATAATCAGTGACAAGCAGAATATCAGAAAAATCAGAGGTAAAAAGAATTCATTTCTGCTTTGCATGATCACAGCCAATAACTGACAGCCTCACACGAATTAGTTTACTGTTTCTCCTTTTTAACATTGGTGCTTCTTTTGTCTCTGCCCTTTATGTTCATTTTGATTGCTGTCTGGAAAATTTACAACATTCAGGATTGGTTTCTGGTTATTGCAATTTGATTTTCCCTGTGCTTGGTTAATTGCATCTTTCATTTCTCACAGATCATTCTGTGAACAGATGACAACAGAAATTAGTTCCTTCAGAAAAAATGTTTTTCCAGTCCTAGAACTCCAACCTCATTGGAGATTATGTAACATATTGTTGCACCTATATTTTAGAAGAATGTTTCTACATATGTTTATTTATTTGTAAATTCTATCAAAAATGGAAATTTACAAGAACTTAGCTGACTTACTGACTTAAAAACACATATCCTATTAAAAGCATATGGGATTGTAGAGAAACTTATGAACATCCTAAAATTTAACAATTGCTGTTCGGAAACGGAAAGGTCTTGTGAATAGAGTGCTCCTTTCTATAGCCCCCTAAATCCAAGGCTCTAGTGTGGTCCCTTCAAACTAGCAAGAACTAATAGTGCCAAGAGAAGCTGCCTGACCACGCCACCGGCCTCTCCCTGCGCCACTACAAGTATTTTCATGGCCTCATGGTAAACCATGTTGTGGAATGATTGAAACTAAATGTTCACTTGTTTGGGCTGGTTTTTCATTGGTTGGGGTTTAATTTTTTTTTCCAAGGTCACCTCTTCAAAACAGAGCTCTTGTACAACTTGAAATGACAGAGAAATTATAGAAAAATTATTGGAATAAAAAAAAAAATTCTAAACTGCTGGATAGCAAACACAACTTTAATAACACAGCCTCCATACCATAACAACCAGGAGTGTCTTGCCAAGCATATAGCAAATAAGTCAAACTGTAGCAATGGTGTCTGAATATTTTGACTGATTTAGCCTGGATCAGACTTTTGCTGGTAATACCTTCTCTTGAACCTCACTAAGTGGGCATGCACAGGGTCTAGACACCGTCTCCCAAACTTAAATGAAGACAGTAGGGTTTTTTCATCTACTGTGATCCCAATCAGTTCTTAGTTGTGGTAATACCACTAAAACGTGTCATATTTTCTATGTGTCTGTGAACTCATGGTAGCTGGAGATATTCAACAGTTCTTGAAGGCACTATTCAGAAGATAGCTTTTCTATACCTCTTCTCATAATTGCATTGCTTCCTGCTTTTTATACGTCCTTTCCTGAGAGTATCTACATAGTCTTGAATTAGCTAGTTTTGAATAAGGCTAAAAGAAATGTCATTCAGAACAGAGATAAGTACCGTGTAGGTAGTTAGGTAGAAAAATAGCTAGCATGTGGAAAATTTGGCAGAGGGTGGGGATAGAATGCATCTTGTATGTCTGTGGCATCTCAAAACCATTAACCTGTCATTTGGGATTCCCCTCCAATCACCCAGGCAAGCTATTAAGGACCATTTGTGTCTCACACTGCAAAAATCCCCAAGAAACAGATTCAAACTAATAAATCCAGAGAGACTAGAACAGAACAAACAAGTCCAGAAACAGCATAAATATGTACAAAAACGTTCCTGAGCTGGCAGGTGAAAACATTCATTTCATTTCCAGTTTCATACTAGTTTTCATGTGTCCAGGATACGGTCACACATAGCTACACACACCTTTATATATGAGCTAAGGGGGCTTCTGACAAGTCACCACCTGTGACCATGATTTCAGCAAATTGAGGGATGTTGGTGAAGTGTTTCCATTCAACTGCAACAATTGGTGCATCCTGTTGTTTTACAGGTTGCAGACTTGCAGGATTTCAGCCTGAGAATATTAGTTTTGAGCAAGTTGTTGTCCTTCTTTGCCTTTCAGTTGCTTGAGGTAGAATTCAATTTGTCTGTCTTTTAGTACCTGAAAAGTATAAAAGGATAAAGTCTATAATAAAGAAACATGGCTGATAAGCTCAGGCTTAGATAAGTATCATCTAAAGTTGAATAATGTGTCCCATTTTTAAGGTGTTTTGAATAAGCTATCAATCTTGGCCCAACTTACTTTCTTCAGAAATCATCCAGAGCTGTACCATTAAATCTTGTGGAAGAAGTATTAGGCAAGAAATGGAATTCTTGCCTAATGGAATTAGGCAAGAAATTCATCCTTGTTAGAGAAATTTGAAACCAGCAAATGCAGGGCAATCTGCATTCTATTGTATGTAGTTACTTTACCATAACCAAGACATGAAGGATGCAATAGTCCATGAGTGTCTACAGTGACATATACACGTAAAGGACCTAGATCCGTCAAAAGAATAAAAGATGTTGCAATTATATAAAAAAATTCTTTATTCTAAAACCACATTAAATCACAGAAAATGTCTTCCATATGAAAAGATGTTTTGTGATACAAATCTCAAAGAAACTGTACAGTCTGCAGAAAAATGCCCTGTTCATCTACTTGCAAGAAGAGCATCATTTAATACACATTAGTAACTGTATTCTTAGCTTCATATTGAGAGGCTGAACATTTGGTTTTTTCTATACTGACTAATGCTTCATGCTGCAGGATATTGTAGTCTAGTGGACCATGCAATTAGAATGCCAGGGCAATGGTAACATGCAATTTAGATATGAAATTTTGCATGAAATAACAAAACAATGTGCACTAGTTATGCTCCACTGCAAAATCCATCACTAGCAGAAGCATAATTTCATGAAGAAAGATAAAAAATAAGAAAAAAGTAGAAAGTGTAACACAACAAAGTGCTGTGCCAGTAATATTATATTGTTATCTAACAGCATCTGCTAACAAGAATGTAAAAATATAATCCCCTCCTAAAATGATTCAACCATGTCTAATATTAACTACTGACACAACGATTGACAGGCATATGCTGTGTTTATGTTGCCTTAAGAGACTGTGGAGAAGACTCCAGGCCAATTTAGTGTATAAGACAAAATAAAGAGAGTAGGTCCTTTAATGAAGCCTACAGGCCAGGGAATACACATGACACTCCCTGCCCAGACAGTGGTTCTATGATTTTATAAGGACCATCCAATCCCAGATCTGTCCACCCACTGGCTCTGCCCAGTTCTGCCTCCTCCCAGCACGCCTCCTTGGGAAATGGGTCTGGGGGCATATGGGACTCCTTCTTCCTCATCTTCATCTTCTTCGCTGCAAGTATAGTCCTTGAAGTTCCTCCAAAGTTCTGGGCTTGAAGATCGCTGTGTCTGTGTGATATCTTCTGGTCCAGGCTTTTCTACAATTCTGTCTTGAAAAGAAGACTAAACACACTAGCAGAATGTAGAGGGATTGATATGGAATGGGATAATAGGGTTGGGTATGTGTAAACATTATGCTACAGGGTAAGGGATATAATACAGGTACATTAAAATCTACATTTACTACACAACTACTTCTAAAATCTACAAAGGTTAAAAAAATCCAAAAAGCTCTGAGGCATCACTTACCAAATACTTCTTTTCAAAAATTACAAGCTGAAAGAAATGAATCATGCTCTAACTATATTCTAACTTCTCATGTTCAGATATGTCCTCCTATTGAACTCATTACTGCCTTCACCAAACTTCCTTAAATCCATCAGACCAGGGTGAAGCTCTTCTGGATTGTGCCAGTATCCAGTAATCAAGAGTGAGACTCTTTATACAATTGTCCAGCTCACCAGCTAACCAGATTTTGTATGTGTCATTGTCCCCGGATATTGACTTCAGAGGCCAAGATTGTATTGAAGAAAGGCTAAAGATTAAATAAAGTTCCTTCATTAAATTTAAGGTAGGAAGACAGGATCTCATCTGAGGCATTCAAAGGCATGTACTCTTGTCCCCTCACTATACTGGGAATTTAGGCTCATCTTAAAAGCCTAAATTAGACCTCGTATTACATTATTGTTTATAAATTTTAGTTCCACAGTTTACAAACATTAAGGACAGCTGGGACAATTTTTTTTGCATCTTAAAAATGAACTACATCATTTTGTGTATATGACTTCTAATAATCTGACTTTGTTGAAAGTCATCAGTCATCCATCCCTTCCCTTTATAATTACTAAAGAAAACAAGCTAACCAGAATGAAAATTTACACAGCTTTTTGCAAAATCTACTCTATAACAGTAAAGTTTTTAGTGGATGTAGTAGCAATAAAATGCAGCCTTTTTCTTTTTTTAACCTATGATAAATATCCTTGGGGCATTTCCCTTAACAAAAGCACCTGTCAGTAGCTGCAGAGTTTAAATTCAATTTCTCTGGTCATTACAGATAGATTTGAAAAGCCAGATGTCAAGGCAGGTGCCCCACTGTATTTGATAATAAGTTAATGGCCCTTGAAATTCAGAAGCAGTATGTCAGCCTCAACAGCTCCCTTTGAAAAAACTCCCCCTCTTTCTGGCTTCTAACTTTCTGTGTTTCCATTGCTTTTTTTAAGATCAGCAATTCAATGTGAGGGTGATATTGTTTTTCTGTTTAGATGATATAACATATCATGTTATATCATTTTAATGTCCATCATCTCTGGGACTTCATGTCTGTGAAGCTTCAGTTCTATGGGTGTTTTGTCAAATCCAGAAATATTATGTCTATGCACCCCAAATAAACTTTATGTTCTACTAAATGTAGTTGTGCTGCTTCCTTTCCTAGTTATTAAAATCTTTCTTTTATAGCAGAATTGTATGGACTTCTATCCTTTTTGCCTTAGGGGATGGAGAGGAATCTTTGGAAGGCTAAAGAGGGAACATTAAAATTTCATTGCAGAACTCTGGACCAAATGCTGGCTTTGACTCTCAGCATGTGGTTGCAGGTGCAATGTGCCTTCTTAGCTTTTAAAACATCCGTTTGGGTAAGACAATCATTCTCTTTTCAGACTCCCTCAAGTGCCTCATCAGATGGTAGCAGTTTTCACAGCCAGTAGTTGAATGATGTGGCACACATGCTACAGGGAATGAAAAGGATTTTAAAAACTGAGGCAGGGTTTCTGAATGCTGTGCAGTCTACGTGCAGTGACATTCTTTGCATATTTGAACACAGAAAAACCCTGAATGTAGGATCATAGAATAAATCAGACTTTAGCAGCAAAAAATAATCCTTAGCAAGTAAAAAAGTTTAACTATTTTCTGGGTTTTTTTTCTACCTGAGCATTTATTTTTTGCATTTAGGTGATGATTACTGAAATTTTACCAGCTTTACTATGAGCTAAATAGGTTTTCTTTTCTATATCTGTCACAAATATCTATGTCTGCATCCCAGACTTAGGACTTGAAGATCCAGCTCTGCACGCTAAATCAGATTTTGTGCAGGTTGCTCCTGATTAGATGGGTGGGTTTTTTAGCCACTGACGCCCATTCTCATTCCTTTCACTGGATCAGGTTTAGCCTCGTGTGAGCCTGAGATGAGTCAGGTCAGCTTTCATGTTAAGTGGCTTTGGCCAGTCTAAGGACAGTCGTTAGGAGGTGTTTGTGATTCCTTTCTACTGGCTCATTAACAGCAGCTGAATAAAATTAGCTGGTGTTAATGGATGAAATAATAGGCCCACTCACCTGAAAGTGCTTAGCACCATCATTTCTCCATTGAAGAGAAGACTCCTTTCACTTATTTACCAATGTATTGATTTTGAAAAAAAAATTGCAATGTATAAGCTAAGCTATTAAGGGGGAGGATATAATAAATGGTGGGGAACAACTGAAAAAAAAAGACCATCATAGTATTTTGGTAGAATTCTAAACGTTTTTCTAACTACTGGGAATATTCAGAAGATAACAGTAAACTTCTTGCAATTTGTTCCTCCTATATACACCTATATACCTAGACCTCTGAAAAATCTCAGTTGTATTTTAAAACAGAAACAGATGTAAAATACTCCAGTGCACTCAAAATCCCAGCAATTGGTGTGTGGCATTAGCCCATGATGCCTCCCCTCCAAAAGCATCCCTCCCCAGTAGCAATGGGAGCACCCAGCTGGCTGAGAGACACAGAGGAGTCCTGGGCATGCCTAGGGAGCAGTCAGTACACATCTGATTTTCTTCTAATTATATCTCAGCAATCATCCACGTGGAAAACAGTTTGTGTAAACACGTCTCATGCAATTCAGTCGTGTAGTAAATACCTAGAAGTTACATTTTAATTCAATTTACTCAGGGTGGAGAACATACAAAAGGATGAGGCCGGGCAATCCATTTTCTCGCTATAAACATTTGCCAAGTCAGTAATCCCAGCAGTAGAGCCTCCAGGGAGAAGGAGTGATGTGCAGCCTGAGCTCATCAGCAAGGACACACTGAACTGTGCAACAGAGCTAAGACTTCAAAAAACTCACTCCACAGAAAATTCTAGAGTTACCTTTTGTCAGAAATATCTCTAATTAAAATTTTGGAGACACCCAATTAAAGTGAAACAAAGAACTTTATTGCTGGGTGCACCGAAGTTGTGAGGTGGTTCGAGCACACCTGACTGGGAGGGGACAAGCCTTTTTAAGGTCTCTTAATTTACATAACCACTCCCTCGCACCTCCCACGCCAGGCCCTGCTCCCCTCTTCCTCAAAGGGCAATCTCTGCCTTTTGGTACAGTTCATTGGTTGTTCCCATCCCCCTATCAGGTTGTTTCCCCTACCCCGGCTGCATGGTCCCCTGGCAGTGAGCCCAAATTGGTCTCACTGCCTTACATACTTTCTGATTTGCCTTCTTACTAGACCAGTAAGCAAAACAGTAAGTCAGCAGTAGTAACAATGATCAGAACAACCAGAACAATAAGAACAGCAAATAAGGCAGCAAGCAGCGCTCAGTAACAGTGACCAGAACAACTTGCAATCCACCAGCTCCTGACCACAAAATGGCTCTTCGATATCCTCAAATGACCTCCATGTATCTCAACATGAGGTAACCATGGTAATCCCTGCTTGTAATAAAACCATCTTATTTATTTCTCCCGCTTTTTATTCTACATTACCACAGAAACATAGAAGTTTAATATAAATTTGTGCAGTTACGAGCAAGTTAATACGGGACGCTTGTTGCGTAATGGTCGCGGTGTATGCTGGGAGCTGAAGTTCTGATGGAAGCCCGTGAAGGGATGACCAATTAGAAGTGTCCCAGGAAGAAGCTTTAAAGTGCTTGGACAGGACTACAATGGCCCCCCATGTTTTGTTACCATGCCTTTTTTCAAATATAGGAACTTGTTCAGCCATTAATAAAGGATTCTCCATTTTCCATCATCCCAGGAGGGTCTCGTTTATATTCACTGCCGCATAAATGGAAATTCAATTAAAAACTGTAATATACATTAAAATATTTGTTACAAGATAAAAAAATTAATCATTCACACCCATGAGGGGGAAAAATGGCCTCATTTAAGTGGTTTTAAATTTGAATGGCAATTCTTTAAAAAGTGGAAATAATATCTATTATATATTTAAACACTTTCTCTTTCAACATTAGAAGAAAATGAATATTCTCCCATGATAAGTTTACATTTTGGCAACCTACTTTTTCTGACAAAATCAGTCCATTCGAATATGTTTTTCCAGCTCCATTGTGGTATTTTTAGCTACAGGATGAATCAAGATGACACCAATAGACTTTCTTTGCCATTGAAAGTTTACATAATTTTCCTTAAAGCCTATTCAGAAGTCAGATGAGAAGAGGTTCATTAAAAAAAATATTCCATGACAGTGCAATATTTCTGCTCAGCAACACAGAAAGAAAAAGTTTTTCCCCTCACACAAGACCTCCCCCCAAGACTATGTCCTATCTAAAAATATATAAGTATAGTGTTTTGTTGCCTAGTGAAGGATTTTGTAGATTAAGAACCTTCTGCTCCTGTAACTGGTCTACTCTACCTCCAATCGGGAGGCCTGGAGACACACCATCTATAACGCTGCTGATGCTTTTGAGAAAGCACGCAGGATCACCATTGAGGAGAAAAGACAACACAGAAAGAATTGTGCCTTGCAGAATATACCACCTAAGGAGTCTTTCTGCTGTGCCTTTTGCAACCAGACATGCCTCTCATATTGGCCTTTTTAGCCACCAACGTGCTTGCAACAAACATGGGTAGAGCCCTTCCCAAATCTTCGTTCGCGAAGCCCAGCCATGATGATGATGATGCTCCTGTAAGAAGCCAAACAGACCAGGCCCCTATCTAGTTCACATGTGACAGAAAGTTCTAGACAATTCTCTTATTTGGAAATTTAGAGATTTCAGAACTTGTCTTCCTGTTTGCTGGCTTAAAGGTGCAGAAGAGCCCACTCTAGTCCAGACAGCTCATTTTGGAAACATTAGTTTCAGTCCTATTGCAAGTTCAATAACACATTATGTTTCAGTCCAGTATGTTTTCAGCAATAATAATACCAGCCTCACTTTCTATAACAGTGATCATAATAATCAAACCAGGTCTGGAGACTGCTGCTGTAGAGAAACCCAAAGGCTGGCTGATGGTGAAACAGAATATCACAAGCCGTATCTATTTTGGCACCTACATTAGGGCATAATTTATTGGTATGTGACAGCTAAGAGGAGAAATTCAGGAGGTTTATTCTCAATTACACACAGACAGGAACACAAGTGCTTCCCCCCTTTGCCTGCCCTCCTCTGCTTCCTAATTCCTCTCCAAAGCCATATTTCATGTATTGAAAAAAACATAAAGAAAAAAATTACTTCAGCTACCACTGTCCTTTAAAGAGTGTGCGATCAAGCCACAGTGCAGTTTCCCAGAATTTCTGCAGTGGCTTCATGAACTACCCTTGCAAAGAAACAGCAGCAGGAAAAAAGAAAAAAGGCACTAAAAACGAGCAACGTAATTGCATAATCCTTCCTGGAGTATGCTAGAAAAATAAAATTGGCACAAAGAGGCTGGTCTTGGGACCACAGAGAATTCATATTGTGCCACAGACACCCATGAGGCTTGCTGCTGTTACAATGGGTCTACAATAAAGTGTCAGCTTTCAGCAAGGAGGCGTATTTTTATAAGTTTTCCTGAAGCAGGGATGGCCATCCAGGATAACATTACTGTTAGTTGTATTGCAGTAGCTCTTGCAAAACCTGACTTCCACTTACATTTCCAGATGAGGGGACACAGAAGGGTTGTTGTCTCTATGTATTTAAAGTGTTGTGTTTCCTCTCAAATTTGTGGGTGTCTTTGACCTTGAAGGTTTGGATTTAAGTGATATACTTTATGTCATAGAGACATGCACTAGTAAATTAATTATGGTGGGTAGCAAGCCCGGTTGCTGGAACTTGAGCACTCCTTTTCCTGAAGTCTCTGGAGCAATCTTTTCACATTTGGCTCATGCCATGAAGCATCATCCCAAGAAAATTTTAGAAATAATTTGGAAATTAGCACTTGTTAGGAAATATTCCCAAGAGGTAGTCTGGATGGAGCCATACCCTTCTGAGGATGGAAGGGCTTAATGATGTGTATGTGGTCAAACAGTACCAGCTGGGTTCCATGCCAAGAACAGGTCCTGACACTGTTATTTTACTGGTACAGATGAGGCCAAAAAGAAATACTAATAAAATTAGTCTGAAACTACTTGGTTCAAATTGCTATCACTCAGCCATCCACAAAAATAATAATCTCTCTAAGAGAAGGAAAAGAAATGTACACATTCCACAGAGACTGGGGCAAATGGTCAAAGGGCAACCTCTGCTCACTGCCAAATGGCTTCCTCATTTGAACATTACTCACTGCAGGAGTGCCAAGAAACCTGTGGCATTTATGTTACCATAAAAAAAAAGGATTAGGAAACAGATAGCAAACAGAGAAAGTCTCAGGATGACTGTTGGAAAAATTATTTTTCTGGTATGACAATGGAGCTTATTCTCTGCATTTTTATTAAAAGAAACTCCTGCTCCAATGTGATTTTTTTACCCATTCATCCAGGATAACACTAAAATTATACTTCATTCACCAAGGTACCCTGATGACCAGAGACAGCTGACAGAACAGGCATGTACATCAAAGCTCCTTATCTTAAGAAAGCCTCAAACTTTCTCTCTTACATTAAACCATGACCTCATCACAGTGAAGTCAGATATGTTTCCCAAATTTTAGAGATTACTTCTAATGTTGTATGTTCTTTTTCTCCACACCAAAGGAATGACCAGCTCTGGCATTCACTGAGTTTATTCACTGGATGCTGCCAGTTCTTACTGATCATCACTTTAAGAAACTGGAGCTGAAGAAAGGCAAAGCCAATCAAAATATACTTGACTGAAAATGAATGCAATGAGTTATAGAATGCTTCTTGCAAAAGTTTCAGATATAGGAAAACACCTGCATATAGCAAATATTTCACAGAAACATCTAAGATCATTGAGTCCAACCTTAAACCAATCACCACAATTGTTTGATTGTACTGGAGATGAAACAGGGTTTTAAGTACCCTAAATTTCCACTTGAGTAATTGAAAATGGCAACCCAAACTGAGCTGTGCCTGATTAAATGAATTATTATTAACTCTGAGTCAATATTTCTCTGGTAGTAATTAACAACACCGGTCCAAAATGAAAACACCTTCCCCAAGCTTCAGCTACCCCTTAGAGAGACCTTCATCTCTGTTCAATATTCAGTCTGGTTCGACATTGTTCTGTATTTATCCAAGACAAGATGGTTATTGTTGCAAACATCTATGATTTATCTACCTTGGAGTTTAAAAAAATTATTCTATATTTCCATGATTTAAAAAATGCATTACAATGATTTAAAAAAGAATTGTGGGGTGTCATGAATAAAAGTCTAAAATATAATATAAGATATTATAATATTTTCTGTAATACAGAGTAAACTTGTGAAACTGAATTAGCTCTTTCTGTAATACACTGTAAACTAGTGAAACTGAGAGAATGAAATCCAGAGTTTTCACTTAGAATCAAGTCTGGAAAACAGGTCTGGTTAAATCTTTTTAAATGGAACTTTTAATCCAGATATTTACTCAATACCTTTTTTATACTGTATGTATATTTTAAGCCAATCTTGTTATTCACCATCATCCAGAGTTTAATTAAAAAAAGGTTCCCAACTATGAATCCCCTGAATTTGATGATTTGCTGCTGTAAGGGAAAGGACATGACTCCATGGATCACTGACTCCCACTAGCAGCTTTTTCTGACTGTATTGCAGAAGCTGGAGGAAATTATTAAACAGCAGATAGAAGTAAAGCAAGCTCAGTTAGTGTCTCTCAAAAAGTATCAACGACCATAATGGCATTCCAGCATCTCACCATATAATATCTTGGCTTGCTAATAGATTCCCCAGTCCTTATGTACCCTGAAGTTTTTCCAGTCCTGTCCCTCCTAGACATGTCATTTATAATAAAGTGTCTGTCCATCTCCTTTTTTAACCTTGCAGTTCAAACCCTTCCCACCTACAAGGGAATGTGGGAGCCTCACTGTAATTACTTTCTGTCATGTCATGGCTGTATTCAGTAGCATATGTGAAAGGCACAAGTCACATATTCATGTCTTATGACATCCAGTATTAACTGGAGCAGTCTGTCCAGACCTTGCCACTCACTGTGAGAAAATGCAACAGTCTCAGGACTCATATGATAATCTCAACAGTTTCTTTAATAATTCCACCAGTCAATAAAAAAACCTGCATGATATAAATGTTTAATCTTCATATCATAGGACAAATTAATATTCGTGCAGGGTTTCAGTTCTGCAGCAGCCCTCAGCAGCATGTCTCATTAGTCTCAGTGAGTATATTATCTTTCTTAATTAGAAACTCTTAAACTTTCTATTCATGGGAATTCAAGGGTAGCAGAAGAAGAAGAAATATTGTGTGATTCATTTTAATTACAGATTTATAGGCTGGAATAGGAAACTGGAGGTTACAATCTTAATCTAGCACTAGCTAGGTAGGCATGTCTCAGACGTACTGTGCACCACTCAGGAAACAGAACTAGCCTAGGATAAACATGAAAGAAAGATTTCAGAGTGCAAGGGAATGGATATTTAATACCCCAGTGGGACTATAAATTAGAAAGTTTCTGAAACATTTGAAAATCTTCCTCTTCATGTGTAGAGATTTCTGGAGGAGCTGAATCCTTTACCTGTGTGATCAAGAGGAGAAATGCTCCAAATACAGGAGGTTCCAGTGAAATCTTAGAATTCTTTATTCAATAGTGTAACTCACACTGACATCAGGTTGTTCATAACCTTACCATGCTTGGTTCAGCAGAAGAAATTTTGCACCTTCTAAGGGAAAGGGATTTGCCTTCAATTTCCTTGCCTCTACCCAGCTCGTCTCCCCTCTAGCCTCCTAACAAAAATGATGGATTTGGATATTTAAAAAACTGTAGGTGTTAATATTGTGGCTTTTCTGTTGTGTTGTTGATATTGATACTAAATCTATTGTACACTACTGATTAAGTGCTTTTAACAAATCAATAAAATATTTTGATTATGATTTGGTTTTACCAAATGAACTGAGTAGTTTTCCCTGCATTGTTACTACCACGTGTCATTAAGTTGCCACTAGTTGGAGGCCACTCATGCATCTATTTGCATGAGTGCATTCAGGTCCTCAGCAAACAGGAGCTTTCCTCTCTTCCCAGACACAGAGTAGTGGCCTAAATTTGAAATTCAGCTGCTTGGGCTTGTCAATATAACAAATTCCTTGTTGTCTGATGTTGAGAACTTCTCCCTAAATACAGAAAGGCCGTTTATTAATTTTTTTCGTAATGACACTTAAAATTTAATAATAATGTCAGTATATCATATGGCAATGGTGATTTAATTAAGACTGACAGAAATAATCAGTCTTTTTTACACTTATTCTACAAGCCAAGAAATTCTATCCATCAGAGAACACAGACAAAAAAATTATTCTGTGCTAAATTTACCTTAAATTTTGGTCCACTTAATGTCTTTCATCAATTTCTATTGTCTTAATTTAACAAATGGAATCATAAATAATGCATCATTAATAATCTACATCAACTGCACTTATTTGCAATTAGAATTTTTTTTCCCATGCTCTGTTTTATGAATATTTAATAAACTGCATAACCTTGATGGAAGGAGTGCAATTTAGGAAGCCATAATGAAAATGTAGAAAGTCTTGCTTTGTGAGCTCAGCTTCTGGTTTTAAATTAACATCCAGTAAATCTTTCTGCACAGTGATCAGCTCATCACATCTAAGATTTGCCTTATCTAGAAATGCATGGACAACTTCACTATATGTTTTCTACTTCAAAGGAACTAGTTGGTTTTTTTAAGCTTCTAAGGGTTATGACCTGAAATTTTAGAGTACATACTTTAGAGTATATGTTGAAAAAAAAGAACATTTAAAAACAAAACTAAACAAAACAAAACCAAAAAAACACAAAAGTTTATTCCTAAAATGTACATTTAGGATGTGGATGTTGAAAATAAACATTATAAATACTGGTAGCTATTAGAATAAAATCAATGACTCACTGACTGTTCAGTCTTTGCTTCTTGAGGGACAGGAACAACAACTAAACAGTTTTGTTTGATTTTCTGGTTTGCCACAGTAACTTTTTTATAGAATACACTGTCACGGGGAGAAGAGTGTCACACTGCTATGGATTTGCAACATTCATATTCACCAGTCATTTAAAATAAAGTAACTGCAAGGAGACTATTGTCAAAAAAGAGAAGTACCTATGAGGTATATTCTCCTAGCACTAAGAAAAAAACTTATGATTCAGTGAGCACTATTCAATTAAACTAAGATTTATAATTCTGAAATATGCGTGAGATAGAGGGGAACAGATGCTCAAAATTAGGTAAATCTCTGGAGGCATTACATAGAGTTCTGTGACACTTGGAAGTCTCTCTGCAAAGTGCTAAGGATCCACATCCTGACAATAAAAAAAAACCCGTGCAATGTGGGGCTGTGGGATCTTAAACATCCCTCTCTCCACCTCATTTCAAAATTAGGTCAGGAAATGCTGGAGATGTAGGAAATCTGTTTAAAATACACTGCATTTTAGAGCCTGCAGACACCTACAGGTCAGACACTTGGAAGAATCTAGAGATGGGAATTTTGTTAAAGCACCAAATAAGCCAAATCACTACTCCCTTCAGTGAGAGGATAATGCTGATTTTGTTCACATTACAGCCCTGGAAATGGATTCAGTAGCAGAATGAACCAGAGGCGATTCCCGGTGACCTCAGTGGCAGTGGCACACTGTCCATCTGCAGGCAAAATGTGTCCCCTCTTCTGCCAGCTGTGTTATTGCCCTGAACACAGGTCTCCATGTCCTGTAAGTACCTGCTCACAAATTGCCTAAGTGTTATATAGCAGCAGTTACCTTCCTGCACATTACCAGGACCAAAGGGAAGAACCACAACATGAGTCTAAACGAAGGTGCTGATCAAAAACGAGAGAGCTATGGGTGGCAATTTCTGACGTACTCAAAGGATGAATCTGTCTAGCGAAAAAAGTTGATTTGCTGGCAGAAAATTTGTAGTTTGTTAAAGATGTTGGAAACTACTGTAGGAAGAAAGCTAATAGACAGACAATAACAGGTCCTTTCAGCAGAACAGAGTGGGGAGCAGGGCTGAGACTCCACTGGGCACTGGGTGACTGTGATTTCTGCCATACTCTTTACCCTCACGATCGGGCTACCTGGCAAGAGTAGACCTGGCAACTGCAGACCTAACATCCCTTGTTTAGCCCAAAACCAGTGTCATGTCTGTAAGCCTCTAAGCACCACCATTCATAGCAAAGGGCCTAAATTCTGGTATGAGCAACAAAAAAAAAAGCAAGAATTTGATTTCTGACAGCCTTTCTTTAATGTAATGCACAAATACCAGTAAGGTTGCAAGTGCTGTGTTGTAACACTTCTTTCATTTGCTTCATTTGGAATTGGATTATTAAATTACTTGTTTGGTATTTGATCATAAAATAGTTTTGAGCTTGTTGCCATTTCGTCTGCTATTCTTATCAATGTTGTCAGAGGAAAATATTTATCTTAGCTATAAGAATGAAAATTATCTTGTGGAATATGAACATTGCTGCTTAATACATGGATTTCAATGTCTTCCTAAGCAAGCTATTACTTTGTTTGTCTTTCATTTGAGAGTCAAGATAAAACATAAACAGAAATGAGTTTGTTTCCCTGAAGCTGCAGCTATTTTTAAGAATGTTCTGATGGCAAAATGGAAACAAGGCTCCAAGTATTTTCTTTGTAACTGTCTTCAATTAGTGTTTGATCAAAAAAAGGGGGAAAAAAAAAAAAGATTGACTTGGCTGAGTGCTCTTACATATTCTTCTTTCAAATGGAAAATTTTCCATAAGGAAAGAAGTGGTTATTCAAAGGACAAAGAGAAACAGTTGATCTCACAAAGCAATCACATGCAGAAAGTGCTTTAAAAGTGGAAGAGCAAGTTGTTAAAGCTCAAGTTGAAAAAGTCAAGAGCTATGATTCACAGGTCGTGGGTTACCTCTCACTTTGACTTACAGTCTTTGTGTGCAGCTGCTGTTATTGCAGAATGATGTGAGTGATGAAGTCTCTGTCACTGCATGTTCGGAACAGGGATTTTTCTTCATTGTTCTGATTTTAAAAGGTAAAACACCGTTAACTAGGTAACAAAATGAGACCACCAGGGAAATCATAGGCAAATACTTAATCCTTTTTCATCCTTCCTGTAGTCAAATGAGATGGTGGCCCTGCATGTACAGAATTTACATTTCCAATATAATTAGGTATTCCATGAAAAAGTCTGAAGGGTGTATTAACCCATTAATTTTATTTCTAGGAAAATAGCTTTCAAAAGAAACTGTCTTGAAAGAACAGGTTGTCTAACCAGCAAGCTCTTTGAACAAGTCCCACTTTTTTCTGGCCTCAGTAAATCTATACATATCAGATACATAGTAGTCTATAAAAGACTAGTGCCTGAGATTTGTTTTTCATAAAACATCAGTTCATCTGACTGATTAAAGCTCGTGGGCTTGGGGTTTTTTTTGCAAATATATCACTAAACAATTTATATGTAAATTCTTATTAAAAATTTCTCCCTCTTGCGGCTGAAATTACAATAGTTATTGTAGAATCAGGTAATGGTTTTTAGTTAGCTGTTTCTTTAATTGGAAAAATTCTAAAGGGAAAGAAAACAAATAAATACTTCTGCATTACTTCCATAAAAGTTCTAACCATATTCCATGAACACATTACAAATTATTGGCATAATGCAAATACCAGTAAAATCAGTACTGAAGAAATAAATACTGCAGACAATTTTACTTCATGCTGCAAAAAGGCAGTTCACAGAATATTCTGAGTTGGAAGGGACCCACAAGGATCATCAAGTCCAGCTCTTAAGTGAATGGCCCATACAGGGATGAAACCCACGATCTCAGTGTTATTAGCAACTGATCTCAGTTTTTCTTTTGTTTCTGTTGCTATCTGGGAAAACTTGCATTAGTATCAATGTGTGTATGAAACTATAAAGTCTTGTGGCCATGAAGTTACAAAGAAGTTAATGGTAATATCTCTTTGATTTTTATAGTGTCTAGGTCTTCAAGCCTAGTTAGAATGGTCAGGTATAATATCACGAAATCCTTAAGGTTGCAAAAGACCTCTAAGATCACCAAGTCCAACCATTAACCTAGCACTGCCAGGTCTACCACTAAACCATGTCCTTCAGCATGCCCTGACTGAAGCTCTGTCTGAGCCAGCTCTGTCTAAGCCAGCTTGAACCAGCTCGACATTTGCTCAATTGCAGGAGCTCAGAGTAAACAAGATGGACCTGAGCTGATCTCAGTACACCAACAACTGGGCTGTTAGTTGTTCCTGATCTAATCACTCCAGTTATGGAGCTCTCTAACCCACACAGGAGGCAGCAGCATCCCCAGTATGAGCAGAAGGGCTGGTTCAGCCCATGTAGTCAGTGCCACTCACCCAGAAGCAGCACTGGTGAGTCTCCAGTGCCCTGTAAGCCTCCCCGGTTTTCTCACACCCTGTGCCACCAAGCCAGCATGAGTGGTAGTAGTTCACTGATCTTTCACAGAAGTTGACTGTGCTCTCACAGCTGTCAACTCCTGAACAGCTTGCACAAGCAACAGTGAGTATACTACTTTTGATGTGCTAAGACTTTCCTGCGGAGGTGGCAAATGCCAATTCTATTTTATCTATACTCCCATCGAAGACAGCAGTGTGATTCCTGCTGGTTTCAGTCAGTACATTTGCACCACTGGACAGGTACATTTTGTGAGATGGCCATGGACCTTAACTATGCAGACCAAGAGACTTCCTAGAAAAGTCCATGGTTTTCTCCCAGCCCATATATTCAGATTTCCTTTCAAAACAAACTAGGGCACACTGGTGTATGGTCACGCTCAGGTCTCATCCTCACAGAGAGCTGGAATGGTGCCAGGTTGCAGAACAGAGCCAATGGCAAAGCTATGAGACATATCTGCACAACTTAACTGACATGGCCAAAGGGTTCATGGCATTGCTTACAGTATAAATTATAATTTCTGGATAAACACTTGCAACACAGAGGTGAACATCACTCTTTGTTATTACAGTCTTCATGTATCATGGTCAACCACTGCTATTTTTGGTCACTTCAGCACTAGGAGTTGATAGGATGCTGGATAGGCCAAATGGGACATTAATTAGGTAAGTTAAGAAAATAAGAAGTTTAATAGTTAGAAATTGCAGGTTTCTAAATCAAGTCCACTAAAACAAGTGCACAGAACCCTAGAATGTCATTGTATAAAATTACAGCAAGATTTACTTTTGTAAGTATTTCTTTTAGGGCATGAACAGACTGGAAACAGCAGCAAAAGCAATGCAGAGAGAACCAGACAGCAAACTAACTCATGCTGAGAGAACAAATGCAATAACACTTTTTAAACTGTACAAACATTTGTAATAAAAATGGTCTATCTCCTCCTTTAAGCACAGCATGTTTTAGTCTACAAATATCTTGAGCTTTGATTTAGCAAAGCATTCAGCCAAGTGCTTGCCTCTAAGCACATAGTTAAACTCTACTTGCTACATCCTAGATTGACTATATTGAAGGTCTAGAAATTCATGGCATTTTACAGTGAAAAAGAAAGCTTCCCTTTGTTCTTTAGAAGTCTAGCATCCATCCATCAGTTAAGAAAGTTTCACATTTTGTTGTTTTGGGA
This sequence comes from Manacus vitellinus, assembly GCF_001715985.3. Lineage (NCBI taxonomy): Eukaryota > Metazoa > Chordata > Aves > Passeriformes > Pipridae > Manacus > Manacus vitellinus. Next base: position 7,744,086 of record NW_021938895.1, read on the forward strand.
TTTTTTGCATTGATTAAGATATACTTCTGGGGGTAAAAAACCCTAAGTGGTAAGAATGAGCCATTCCAATAAAATAAAGCAAATCAAATACCAAGCTTATAGTAGCATGATGAGTTGGCAAAAACTATTTCAAATAGGTGAATATAGTACTACTTTGACCTGTGCAGAGGATGTTGGAGCTTGCCAATGATGTTCAATCAAAACCAGCAAAGGTGTGTATGCATAAACCTGGGGACCAAAGCAGAGCAGAAATCAAACGTGCCAGAAGGCAAAATGTTTCCTGATCCTATAGTGCAAACACCAAAGAGAAATAAGAATAAAGAAAAATTAACACCACAACCTGAACAAGCCCTAAAAACTGGCTTTAAGAAGGGGGGATTTGGGGATTAGCATTGACTAAAAAGCTCCTTTAGTAGTGTACTCACTTTCCTAAGATGTTGTCTCTTGTTTCATTCACAGTGCATTCAGAAGAAAAGGACTTTGCATTTCTTTTCCAATTAATGTCAAAGAGTCATCCTGAACAATTGAGACAACCCTTAAGTTCCTGCATTTTTGGTTAAGTGCTTAGATCAAAAGCAATTATTTTAAAGACCTCTGACTGTGTTCTTGTTCCTTAACTTTGTGTCTCTCTGAACTGACTGTACAAAGCCTCCCCATTTAGGTTTATAATCAATAGATTTATATTTAAAATACTTTTACCTTCCCTAGACTCATTGCATTTTAATATTTTAAAACCATTAAATTGATCGTGGTGGAATCTCTCATCATAAAATACTCATTACTTTAAATAAATGTGTTTCATTTAGCATTTTAGGACAACCACCATCTGCTGATTTTTCTGTGGTACCTTTTCATTATCTCAATCCCTTTCCCTGCAGCCTACTGCATAACCTTCTAGAGGACTTGAAGAACAAGAATGCCCCAGGTTTTGGTTTCACTCCCTTTATTGAAGGTAGTGTCATTAGCTGTCCAGATTCTCCTTCACTAAACCTTTTTTACCACAGATTATGAAGTAATTCACTAGAAAAAATAACATTATTACTAAATGCTACATTCTATGCCACCCCTTTACTCTGTCTCATAAATCTTGCCTTCTTTCGAACAACCATAAATCTCTTACTAAAGCTTGTTGAAAATAATGACAGGTCAGAATTCCATATTGTTTATTTGCCTTCTAATATTTGCACTTTCTAAATCCTCTTGAATCAAATATGATGCATAACACAGTTCAGGATTCCAACCTATGCAAGATATAAAAGTAGTAGTTGCTCTAGAACAAGCTTTCATGTTTACTGAGACTCACAATACCTGAAAACTGTTGATCAGGGTTCTGTGATGTGGCAGAGGTCACTAAGCAAGACATACTTAGCATGAGCAACTAAAACCAGCAATGGGTTTAATACTGTCTGGGTTACCAGAGCAGGTTAAATTTGAAGACTGAGACTGTGGTTCCACACGATTCTTTTCTTTCCCAGCAGCTCTTCTCATTTTGAAACACTAATCAAATGGTAAACACTTTCAAGCACTTTTTTGCACTAGGAGGAGGAATGTTTCATGTACCATAAACAGCATGCCTATCCCAAGTTTATCTTCTAGCCTCTTCCTTTGTTATTTTTAAAGAGGCAACATCATAACTGCAGGCATGCTTTCTGGTTTTTAAAGGTTTTGACTTGAGTATGAGATTAATAGTTTGGGGACTTTTAATCAGTGAAAACAGAGTTGGGGGAATTAAATCATGTTCATAAATATTGACTGAGAAAGCATAGGTTATTACACTGGAACTTGACCTTAGTCTTAAAAATAAATCTGTGTCAAATGTCAGTGTGAAGACTGAATATCATCTAAATTGACCTTAACATGGCAACCTGGCATTACCCCACAGGCAGCAATTATATATTACAGACCAGGCTGGCAAACTTTTTTTTCACTTTCAGCAGAAAATTGTCAATTTATCTCACTAAAAATTCTTTACGATTTAAACTTTCCAACTAACCAAAGGTCTATCATGTTGAATCTGTCTAGACTATCCTAAGTGTTATTGCCGGCGCAACGGACATGATTATTATTCCTATGTATCCTGAGGTTATTTTTAAAATGTTTTCAATATCTTCTTTGTGGTTCTCACAGGCTCTCTGCAGTGCTGGAACTGAAACAGAAGTTTGAATGATGGCCCACTCATATTTTTGATAGATGTAGTTCTTTGATACATTAACAAATATTTGGGGTTTGGTATTCTATTTAAGGCAGTTGCTATTAAATTGTCATAATTTATCACTGATTGTCACACAGAGTTATCTACAGTCTGGAAATATGGCCTGACTTTTGAATTAAAAGCTAAGAGCTACAGGATAACCACTAACCTCTTGACCCTATCTTTAGCCAAAGACTTCAAGATATTTCCACCATTAAATTGCCAGTTTATCTCCACTGTTGCAGTGAGATGGGTAGTGTTGGAATGGGATTTCTTCTGCCTAACTTAGCTACTTGAATTTAGACATCTAGTGAAATCCAGTTTCCGTTAATATTCTACAAAGGAAGGTTAAGTAATATCTCATCTATTTGTTTTCTCGTCTTAGAAACAAATTTCTGATCATTTGACTTGAATTTATTTTAGCCTGACCTCTCCAAAATGAATGGGATTAGTGTTCATGTATGTATACACTATATGCCTTTGAATATACTGCACAAACACAACAGGCTGATAAAACCCACCTGGATACTTGTGAAAAGTGACTGAAGGTGTTAAAAGATATATTTGTCATCCACTAGCCCTGTTATTTAAATGCTCTTTCATATCAAGTAGATTCAATAGGATAGCATGATAGAAAAATTAGACATCACTTGCAAAGTCTGCAGAGCACAGGAGGAAAATGTCTCTGTAATTGCAGCGCTGAATCAGGGGCTCATAAAATTAAGATAAAAGAAAAGATGCAGATGAATGGGAATTCACCCAAACTGGGTGCAACATAGTTTTATTGGGTGAGTGTTTCTACAGCGACCTTTAGAGAAGACTGTGTTCTTACCTATTCCACAGGAACACTAAATATCCAACAATAATTCCATGTCTAAATTTATATTTACTCTGAAATCCCTGACCATCCTCTTTCCTCACCCCATCATCTCAACATATTTGTTGCCTGCTGCTGACTCTGCTATGCCCCTGACTCAAGTGTGTGTCTCAGGGTCGGTGAAAAAACAGCAGCTGTCCTAAAAGTAAAGTGTTATTTAGTACTTAACTAAGCCTTTGTGAAAGACTGCTCATTGGAGAGCTAACAGGTATTTGAAACACACACTACCCTATCTCCTGCCTTCTACTTCTCAAACCTGCTCTTTGTCGAGTTGTTTGGTCCGTTCTGTGGAGCTGGGATGTTTGCATGGAGCGAGCCACTACAGGACAGTCCTGTTCCACACTGTTGTGCTTTGACAAGAGAAAGCTTTTTCCATGTGCCAAGCAGCACATGCACAAACCTCTCCATGCATGTAACCCCCAGCAGGCAAGCTGTGCCTGCCACCAGCCTCCCAGTCCTGTCTCTCTTGCTGCAGTTTCCAATGTGTTTGGCACAGCATACCAGCCCCTGTCCATCGCCTTCATCTTCACCCCTGGACTCCAGGAATAAAACCTCCCCTGGCCCCTCGGGCACCCTGCCTTTCCTGCGCTAGGAACAAGTGTTGGTGGCCCATTGCAACAAGTCTGCAAGGCTCCCCATGAGATTTCCTGCCACTCCTTTTCTTCCTATTCCTTCTTTCTCTCCTTTCTTTCCTTTCTGAAAACCGAGATACCAAAAGTTCAGCGTAAACAAAATAATCTTGTTCTACAGCAAACAAATCAATCAATCAGTAACTGTCACCAAACACACGGTGTGGCATGTACAGTCTTCATTAATGATAGAGACAAACATGATTATTTGAGAATGACTTTGCATCAGGCCTGGAAATATGCAAAGAAAAACAACTATAGAGAAAAAGAAAAGAAGAAAAACCTGTCGCCTCTGAATCACCAGTAAAGTATCCCAGATTACAGGACTCATTGCAGTGTAGATGAAGGGCCCAAGGGTCAAACAAGAGCGTATCTTCCCAAGCATCTTTCTGGGAAGGGTCTTTAATAGTTGCACACATATCCAAGGCTGGCTGACTGCTGCTTCTGCAGCTCAAGAGGAATGTTTATGGAAACTAAAGGAGGCCAAAGTATGAGGAATAAGGAGTGTTCGGAGTGAGTCTTTTAAGCACCAAAAAGTTTCCCTGCAGTTCTGCAGAAATGAACCAAAATGGCACTGATTGCTTTTAATATATGCCCAGGCAGGGTACTAAAAGAGCACATGTGGCTGTGATTTCCAATTCTTCTGTCAGGAGGGAGAAAATTAAGAACACAAAACCTGTGCTTTGCTACCCACTAACCAGTGCTCTATGATAGTTATTTCAGCTAAAGTCTCTGCCCTTTACTATCCCTAGCAATCAGATTGTATCAGCAAAGTAAATAATAAAAAGGAAATGTATAAATAATTGACATAAACTATATATTGTCTTTTTTCTTTACAGAAGTATATGGCACTTTAACATCTTCTGTGGGGAGCAGAAGACTCAATAAAGGTCTCAGGTTTGCAAAATCATAAAAAAGTGGTAAATGCATTCAGTTTTTCAGCAAAACTTGGACTGTGCTCTCAGGCTAGAGATCGACTGATAATGTACTGGGAATGGAGAAGAATCACCTTGTGCTAACTAGAGGGACACTGGAGAACCAAAGTTTAGAGGAGGGCTACTGGACATCTTATCTCCTGACAGACAGGGAAAGAAGCCAAAACAAACTGAAACTGGTGCTCTTGCATGGGCTCAGAGAGGTGCATTCTGAGAAGGAAGGGTATGTTTTTATTAAATGCTGCTCAGAGGTGTAGGTCCATGTAAGTGTTGTAGTTGAAACTATCCACATAATTATCTGCCCAAAATATAGTTATGTAGGGCAGTCATTCTCTGGGTGGGGATTTACACGTGTCAAGAGACGTTTAGGCTCCCACCACAGTCTCTGTAGTCTGCAGATGTATCCATCTAACCCAAGATAAGGGCCTAAATATAGCTGAACAATGTCACTTCAGACACTGCGAGGGTATCCAGGGCAGGCAATCTCCCATAAGTCTTGTGCATTTCTGCCTGCCTTTAGTGGACATTTTGGAAGCCTGAAGACATCTTAAATAGCAGTTGGTGTCTAAATTTAGGCAGCTTTCTTATTTAAGATGAACAGGACAGATGTCCAGGCTGCACTGACAGTATTGGCTGTGTGGCCACTGAACAGTAGCTTATATACAAGCGCTTGTGTAAATACCTGAAGTCAGATGGGTTATTCTGAAGCTAAATCCCACCCAATTTTAGATCAGATCAAAAACCATAGCTCATAACTGCACCTTAGATTCAGGTTTGAATATGTCAAGGTCAAGAGTAGCTGTGGCTACTGAGTCTTCTTGCTGCAGTGACTTTTTCATTTTGATTGACTTGGTCTGTCTCTATGGCCTGCCAGGAGCAGAGCTGAGCTTTGGGGCCCACACTTGACCATGAACACCGACAAGAAGAGTGATATTTTTGCTGCTTTTGTAGCTTTCATAACACAGTACCTGAGAATCCCAGACTCCTTTTTTTACAACATTGTCTTCAGAGGCAGCTGCAAGAGAGCTGTTTTTATTCTATTTTGGAGAAAAGTGGGCTGCTGAGAGGTCATATTTTTAAGGTAACACCATCCCTACAGACACACGTAGCCCAAGTGAAATTTTTAAAGCGCCTTAGACTCTAATTTCAGATGAAAAATTACATTCTTTGTGTCTAAGTGCTTCCAAAAATCCCACTAGGGTCCCGTTTGCTGACTCATTGCCTACCTTGCTTGTAAATTCTGCTATGGCTTGTTCAAGGTGACATACTTTTGGATGCTACTTATCTTCTCTCCTCAGTTCACTTTTTTGATCACTATTTTTTTCCTTCCTTATCCCAATCCCAGACTCATTCCTAAGGTCCACCCAGCATGAATGCATCATGGTGGGATGGGGTCTAGCTGGTCAACTAATTTGTTCTTTTCCTCTGCATACAGCAAAATTCAAGGGGCTCTTCTTCATAGCTCTGCACTCACCTTTCATTTTTGCTATTAAAAGTCTTCCCCTAGTCTTAGTACTGTGCTATGGGTTATTTATATTTGAATTAGCCTCTGAAACATATCCAGTGAAACAGGTTACCACAGCCTTTCCTGGTAGCTGCTCTACCACAGTTTCACCAGAAAGCTAAAGAAAAAAATAAAAAGTTATTAATATCAAGCATAAATATTTGCTGCAAATACAAGCAATTCCTGTTTTATTCTAGCAGTAGGAGACATGGAAAATAATCTATCATTGTTATCACTTTTTCTAGAAATGGAAACTGTTAAGAACATGTTTTCTCTTAAGCAAATAAATCCATTTCCTCATAGTTTATGTTTGTTAAATGGTTTGTAATACTTTTATGTCCTCTAAAGTCCTTGATTTGTCAATGCATTTTTAAATTGATTTCTCTGTAACAAACAAAGTTGCTGTTATTTGACACTTCCCCTATCTAAAATGGGGGACGAATAAATATATAATAGAAGATGGCACTAATAAATAAGAAATGGTTTAATCCACTAATTAGATACCAGTTTCCACCAGGTTATCTCAGGAGATGTTGGCCTGTTGCCTGTAAGCTACCTCTCAAACACCTTGTACACCTTCGACAATATACACAGAATGATGAAGCTTTCAAAAAAGAGATCTCTTCTGAATGTCAGAATGACTAATTTCCTTAGTATCTTGTACAATTTTCCAAAGCTATAAAGTAGTATACAGGAGAATTAGCTCATAGCTGTGCTGTGATTACCCTAGCCAGCTCTATCTCTGCACTTAAAACTATTTTATAATCGGAGGTGAACTTCATAACTCATCATCCCTCTCCATCTTTATATGGGTTTAAAATTCAGCTCCTGATCTTGTGTGAGGTATATAAGCAACAGTGAAATTAAAATAGGATTTCGTACTATTTGTAAGAATTGTCATATCCTTAGAAGAATTATCAAACAGACAAACAAAAGAGCTTGTGGGTTACAAATAGTTTAGAAATCACAATGCAATCCTCTTAGTCAAAAGAAAAGTGATATATCATATAAATGAAAACTGTTAGTTGAGAAACTAAGGGCAGTGCAGCCACACCAGCAAGACACTTGCTGAAGAAAAAAAAAAAAAAACATAGCAAAAACTGGCTAGCTTGAAGGACTTGGAAGAGGTAATACAGGTATGATTCAGATAGTTTTTGCCACTATATCAGTTACATTGACTTTCTTTCTTCCTTTGCAACTGCATGTGAGACAACAGTCAGAGAAGAACATCTGGCTTCTGTGATGGGAATGATTACTCATTTCTTATTAACTGAATTGCAAATATGTTTTTTCTTGTGAAAAAAAATAAAAAGCAAGAGTCAGAAAGACAAAACATGATTTTTTTTTTAATGGAAAAAACTTGCAGAACAAAATCTCTGATCAAAAGGGAAAATGAAACAGAACTTCTGCCTTTTTGGGAAAAAAAAAAGAAAAAGAAAAAGAACTTATTTCCTGAGCAGTTGTGATCAATTCAGATATACAGATATTGGTGAATAAAACAATAGATGGCATTACTTTCTGGAACAAATTACTTTCAGGAATGATAGAAAGACCATGTTAAGATTTTTAAACTGATATTGAATTAAATATAAAATTTTACAGTATTTAATATTAAATGTATCTTTTCTCTCTGTCATAAGTAATTTTTCATAGGACTTCTGTCTTTAAAATGTACCTTTTCCCCAGTTTTCTTCAGGTTTAACAAAATATTTGCCAACATTTATATCAAAGAAAACTAAAAGAAACAGTTAATCTTCTGTACCTCCTGCGATCTTCCCAGTGGATCTGCTCCTGGGAAAATGCAATGGTACAAGAATAAAATGAATCATATTGCCAAATTTGTGCAACTACACTTCTTTTTTCAGATAAACTTCTTGTTTGCCCTGCACATTAACATCAAAAGACATTTCAGAGTTTTAGGGTAGTTCAAGGGGAAGACAGAAAGCAGAAGTATCCAGTTTCCTCTGGAAACAAACTTTATGCTAACCTGTCTGTCTACAAACCCTTTACCTTACCTCCCCAAAATGACTTCTGACTAGATGCTGTACATATCATATGCCTAGTACAAGGCTTATCAACACTTGAGTGCTACAAAGTGGAATGGTAAGACCCATTAGAGCCCAAGATCATGTTTCTGCCGTGTAGTAGGCACGTAAAAAATAGATACAATTCTAATTTCACTTTTATATATATGCTCCCAAAATGCTGTGAGATTTTTGCAAGCAACAAGTTCATGATATTGCTATTAATACACAGCTGAGTATATCCAAATAGGCAGTCTTGTCAGTATGTGGAAGCTAGAGAATATGGCCCAAAAAAAGCTGAACCTGAAAAGTACTCTTCAGTTTATGTAAATTACATAGCTCCCACAACTCTAAAGAACTTACAAACTTACATCAAATCACACTTGTCAACCATATGATCCATAAGGCTTAGCCACAATCTGTATACATTGTCTAAAGAGCAAAAGATGGTGGCTGATGTGCAGAGAAACACACTAAGCAGTTCATAACTTCTGTTGCTTGACAGATGTTTTCTTCTTACACATAATATCCAAATAAATAGTAATATAAGAGTTTTATTTTCTCCAGGATTATGGATATAATGCTGTTCAGAACATCTGACAGTTCTGCCAGCTAAGCCCAGCTCATACAGCTGATTCAGTGAGCATTAATATTCATTAAAAGCAATAATGAAGTGATATTGCCCTGATTTAGAGGTCTGACACCTGGCAACAGTCAAAGGTGGGCCAGAATGCCCTGTCTTGCTCCTAACTCAAGCATCCATGAGCAGTAGTCCACAGCTCATTAGGTCCTGTCATTACTGCAGTCTGCTATCCAAATGAGAGGAATGAAGTAAGGGCAAGATCCACTTCAGTCCTGAGGTCTTTGCACTATAACATAAAGTTGTGGCTTGCCATGGACTGGACAAATTGCTTCATTAGCACACTGGGGCCAAAGTTTTAAAATCTCTGTGTTTAAATGTGTATTTGAAATATAAACAAATAGTCTAGTACTCTGTGGTCAGTTTGCATAAAGCAGCTCCAGGTAAGTCAAGGGACTCCTAAAGATTTGTTGGTATATTTTGTCATCCAAAACTAGAAATGGCCATTCAGAATACTTCAATCATTAATTAAAATGGTGTTTAAAAGCATTTCACAAAACTGAAATTAGCAAATTATATTAAAAGGCCCAAACAGATATTTTCTATTAGAAGTTAAAAATGAAAGGCAGTTAGCATGATCAATGCTGATTTTATGCAAGCATTTATTACTTACTGTGGGCAATCAGAGACCCAAGGGGGGGGGGAAATTCAGCCTTTGATACTTCTATCAAGCAACCAAGGCCAAGGGCAAAAGTTTCTGGTTCAAGAGTGAAGCTGGGTTACACCTCAACTATGTGTGCACGCTACACACAGTTTGCTTCACAGATGCCCTGCCACTCCTTCTCTTGAAGTTTTCATCTGGGTACTGAAGCTTTTTATTACACCCCAGGGGAGACTTGTTGGCCTGGGATATTGCCAAATAACCCATTTCCCAGCAAAGATTCTTGGACTGCAAGCTAGAAATCATTTCTCTGTTATGGTGTCCTGAATTTCTGTAGAAAAGAATTTAAGATTAGCTGGGCCATCATGACAGCAAAGCTCTCTGCCTTGAAGATAAAGTCACAGGTTCCATCCAAGCTCTCAAGCATGTTAGTTTATTTTATTCACTGGCTGTTTAATAAATACTGCTTAGGACAAGAACAGGAATCCACAACTTACCCTTTTTAGGCAAATTTCCTCATAACGTTATTAAAGACCTTTGCTCATTCTTTAGTTTTCTGGTCCAGGGGCTCGTCAGTTCTTCTGTGGTTGCACAACAAAAAGACTTTAAGGAAAAGTGCAAGTGTCCCACAGATGCTAAGATCATCTTTAGTTTGGATAGTTTCCTGATGAATGGTTTTGAAATTCTCCAGCATAAAGAGATTGTGTGTGGGTGTTACCTGTCCCCATGGTAAATTACTCCTGACATCTGATCCAGGTAAACCAGAAATTAAGTGATTTCTCTTTCCTCTTAATTAATAAGCTAGCCTTATGAGAGTAGGTGATGCTTTTATACTCAATCCCACAGATATACTGCAGGTATATTTTGCATATCTTTGATAGAGTTTTTCAAGAAACTAGGTAGCAAAGCAAATCAAAGGATCTCAGTTTGGACTCAGGTAAGACACAGAGCTTCAGGAAGGAGCATTTGGAGGAACGATCTTAGGTATCTTTGCAATTTCATCAGTGATAACAAGGACTTTGCAGACCTGAGGATTTCAGATTTTTCATCCTGGGCTTACATCCTAAATTCAAACTACATTCATTTTCAAAATTCAACTGAGAAGTCATTCTGTATTTCTCTATCTCAGTTTTTGTAGTTGCATACTGCAAGCACCATTTCCCTGCTTATGGGAGTTTGGAAGTTTTTGTGCTGTTAAATTCTTCCTTGGTTGTAGTTTTCTTCAAGACTGCTGAAGTTTGACTTTTGCTGCTGCTAAGTTAGATCAGTATTTGCGTAGACACCCAATGGGAAACTAGGAACTAAGTCATCTCTCAAACAGGAAAGAAGGATAGAAAATAAAGCAAAGGACAAAGAATGAGAAGATCAAAGTGAAGGAAGAAGTTGGACAGCTTTGTCCTCTAGAGCTCTAGAATATATTGCTTTTATCCATGGCAATAACTCATTATTGTAATATTTTATTTGAATAGATGGTAAAAAATAACTTTCTGCAAAACTTAGCTTTTCGTAGTTAAACCACAACATGCTGCTTCAAGTGGGGTACTTAATTTCAACTGGAAGTATGAACCCTTATTCCAGTGATTGTATTGGAATGACAAATTGAAAGAAACATAGATGGAACAACCACAAAGTGTATGTTGGGAAAGCTTAGTTTGAACTGAGAAAACAAGGTAGCATCCCTCTACAAGAGATCACCTGATCAGCATTTCAGTCCTTACTGCTGGCAAGATGCTCAGGGGGTCTGAAAGCAAATTTCTCCAATTCATTCTGGTTGGGTGATCAAAGAAGGATTGCCTGCATAGAAAGTATATTTTACTAGTTCTCATTAAAGGACTTGAAATTAAGAATAAGGATTTGGACCTACATTTAAAAAACAAACTTGAGAAGTGTTTTCCGTGTGGATAACAGCTTGAAAGAATTGTGCTTTGACAAAAAAAACCTCCTAAATTAAACTTTGGACCTGTCAGTCCAGTCCTGTTCTGATATTTTTCAAAGTTAAGATGTGTGCTTCTCTGAGATATATTACTTCTAGAATTCTTTCCCCTTTTTAAGGAAAGAAAGCTGGAACACAGTTCATCTGATTTAAGCTATTTTACTGGGAATTTCTGCCATACTTTGACCATGTTCCAAGTGGCAGTTGAGATATTAATAGCAGAATAAATAAACAGCTGCTCAAGTAAAGTTAAAAAGTCAGAGACCAACAAGATTATCAGTTGTTTCTGCAGTACTTCCAGCCTGCCCTCATACCAAATATGATATGATGTGCAAACAAATTCTTTATTGCCAACAGCTAGATTTGGCATTTCTTCATTCTCTGTTTACTCATTCTGAAGCATTTTTTCATTATTTTCATTTTGAAAATGGAGAAAATTATATTAAAGCCATCAACAAGGAAAATGCCATGTTTTTGGTCAAAAATCCTAGTTTAGCTGTACTTCATGGTGCCTTTATAAATATAACCTACCTGTTTAGGAATCAAATTGCAGAGATAAAGTAAAATGCCCCTTCCCTTCTAAACCTACTTTTATTCAATACTCTGAAATGTGAAAATGTCTTTTATCCAATATTCGTGTGCAAATACTGTTTATGATAAATAATGAGCAGGCATTATATCATATATCATATTTTATTAGGAATACTTCTCATTTGGCATTTCTTCCTAACTATAAGCACAAAGAAATAGACAATCCTAACAACAAAAACAGCTAGAATAATGAGAGTGCTGTTAGAATGCCAGAATTGTAATGCTCTCTGCAAATGCAAATAAGTTAAAATGTATTTACTGATTGCTGAATAAATACCTGTCTTCACTGGGTTTCAATCTGAGATTATGTCCTCTACTTTACAGGATATTTTTTTTTATTAAGCTGAGTTGAAGCCTTTTTTTTTTAATGGCCTATAGTGTATGTGACCAAAATGTTTAGATCTGTTAACATGTTCCAGAGCTCTGGTGCTGAAGATAATTTATGATTCTTGCCAATGAGGACCAAAGTCTCTGCTGAAAGTACTGTGAGGAATCACATTCACTTTAATGCCTTGAAATTAAGCAGAAAATTGAGCTTCTTTCGTTTATTTTATTGCCAGTTTCAATAGTCAAGTAGCAGCATTTGAATGCATTGCATTGGTGTTCAGCCATTAATGTGCAAAGGAGGTTAAAGTTTTTTTTAAAGACTTGCTGCCTAAAAGTAATTTTTAAGCTGCTTTGAAATTCTTCTTCCTATTTCGACATTATTTATGTGTTTTGACTTATTTATTTCAGTGGGAATGGCCATTTGTCCTTTAAATGTGCCAGTCCTTTTTAGAATCCTTGCTGTTCACCTTCTAACTTGGATGTAGGTCTGCTCTGTTTCAGGTTCTCATGTCAACATTGAAGTGATTCTTTTTAAAAACACTGATTTTTCATTGTTATTTCCTTGAGTGATGGTGGCATTTGTAAATCCTATAAGTATGATTGCAGTCTGAAATTGGAGACAGTTAATCTAGGAACACTTATTCTGCTGCCATTTAGCCACAGTCTCCTGAGATGAGCTGAGCAGAAAATATGGGATGCCCAAAACATTTACTATGTTGGACAAGAAATTGGAGCCCTTTGAGCTCTTTCCAAGTACTTGCAATGTTTGACCTATCCATTAGTCATATTTGATCTATGATCTCTGGAGTATCTTTTATAGGAGGTGAACTAATAGCCACAAAAGATGGACAGTCAGCTAAAACACTTAAAGGAATACAGCCTATCAAAACAAGATGGAGTTTCTCTACATTAATAGTTTAAGTAATACACTAATATGCCAATTGCCAGTCTCAAAATACTGTAGAGAGGGAACAGGTATGATCATTCCTCTCTGACAAATAATGAGATCCAATTTCCCAAGGTCACCCATGCAGTATGTAGCAGAGTTAAGAATAAAATGAAAGTCTAAGAAATCATTGCTTGTGATCAGGAAACAACAGCCTTTGTATCAAAGTGCTTACTATCTAAAGAGTTAAGGCATGGGGGAAGGAGAGAAGCAGAGCAGTGCAGTGAAGGGACAGAGGAGAAGCAGACATGAAGTGACTTCCTCAAGGAAATTCAGTGACCAAGTAAAACTCTGAGTTCACGCACTCACCATCAGTCATGTTCACCCCACCTGTAGGACTTCATGGTACACTGTGGAGGGCATTTCCTGAATGCTAATGTTTATGTCATTGACTATCCAGATGACTGAATATCCAGGTCTTTTAGAGGACTCTCCTCAGACAGTGGTAAGCGAGAGCTGGAAGAGGTCACCATTAGTTTATTCGAGGTCCTGTAGATGCAACTATTTATCCCAGTCTCTCAGTGTTCTAATTGCTATCCCCATTTCATTGTCAAAAACTTTCCTCCCTCCTTAGCCAACACTGCCAGTTATCTGCTCAGTGCCCTTCAGATTTCTCATGCCCCTTTTATTACGTAGAAATACCTTCATGCAATTGCAAAACTCCTCTCAAAGCTTTTCTTTGCCAGAACACTTTACAGTGGTTAAGAAACTGCTTGCTATTCTTAAAATCTTGCTGCAAAAATAAGTAGTTGTATAAACACTTGTCTTCTGTCTGTATCTACCTGCGGTCTCTAGATTTATAAACACTTAATACAGAGCAATCCAGGTAGAGCACAAGGGTATCCATGCACTATTGAAATACAAATATGCCTTTGTTCGTGTTTCTCTCTCTTTAAATCTGTTTAACTTAGAATATGATATTTGGATGCAGTCAGTCAGATATGAGAAGAGATTTATGTCAAAAACATTGACTCAGATCATTCCTCAGCCTTTACGGGGCAGGATATGTCACTGAAAAATGAACAGAACTTCTAGAATATCTAGTTTTCTTGCATAACAAAAGCTTTGCAGAAAGAATCAATATGGGCTCTGCTCAGACCTGTCAGGAGAGTATTTTTTTCTATGTAGGAATTGTAAAACTAACAGGAAATGTGGAATATTGCTGGTATGTTACTCCTGGTACTGGAAGTAGCAATTGGTAGAATTAAGAAGAAATGCAGTTTACTTGAATATTTTTAAATTATTTATAATATTTTTATGCCTTTTATATATCAACGTGCACTGTGTTGTTTTATTCCATTTACAGCATCTAAGATCTTCAAGATGGTGATTCTGATCATAATGGCATATGTTCCAGGATTCTTGCTTTGTAGCCAGGGATTAGGCTAAAACTTGTAAATACAGAAGATTTTTTTTTTCCTCCAATTTAGGAGACCAATCTTGGTCTTAAATATTGAAAATAAACGTGCACTTTAACCTCTTAGTATAAAAATAAGATTACAAAAACCAAACTATTGTGGACCTCTAAAGATATGATTGCTGTTATCAGATAGAAAAATTTTCCAGCAGTGTGGATACCCCCTGACTCTGTGATAGCTTGAGTCCATTTATAGAAGTTTCCTTTAGTTTACAACAGGTACAACAGCATGGAGAATCTGACACCTAGTGTAGACTTTTAATGCTCAGGTAGAAGTAGAGCAAAAGTCTTGCGTTTTGCTTACCAAAAGATTTTCTCATCTTCTATAATTTAAAATATTTATTTCTGTAATCTTTTATTTTTTCTATTCCACCTGAATGTCTGAAGCTCATATATCTGCATGGGAGACAACCTTGATGATGTACCTCTAAAAAAATGAAGCTAAATATTTTGTTCAAAACAGAGGCACGTCATGCTGAGAAAGGAAACTTAACACACTTTCTTCTCAACTTTTAGTGTCATAACATTCACAGTAATGAGCCACTTTACAGAGGGCTTTGATTATATGGCTGAGAAGGGGGTGTAACAGCTGACGAGAATATCACTACATTGAGCTCTTCAACTATTATCTCTTCCCATCATATGCAAATCTCTAATCAGATTGTGATTTTCTGTCTCTGTTTCTATATATTGGAGTAAATCGTCCAAGACAGTTAAAGGAACTGGAATTTTAGATTTTATTTCCTTTCACTAATCTTGTGGCATAAATTCAGCTCAGCTTAAATCAAGCACTCCAGCTGAGCTGCCTGTTTTGCATGCTGATCTGCCAGTTGTCAGCCACAAGCTGAATGGAAATCAAAACCAGTATCTCAATATTTGAACAACCCTTATTGTAAATAATTGCAGGAGTGCCATAAAGCCTCTTTCAGAATGACTATATATTGAAGGTATACATGCTGTGCTTCTAAAGTGCTTCTGCTGCTGTTTGTAAACAAATGAAAGACAGAACACATCAATGCAACAAAGAAGGAAAGAAGAAATACGATGGAAAATTCTTACAGTTGCATAAATATTTAAATGTCACCTAAAATTAGAATTGTCAATAACAAGGTTGATATCAAATATCAACAGCATTTCCAGGCAGAAGACTCATAAATTTGAGAGGAAAATGTCACCCTTTGTTTTGTCAGTTGCTCAAGTTAATCTGGAGTCCAGAGATGAAATGAAATCTGAAGAATTCCATCTTCACCTTTCATATGACAACAGTGTATTTTTTATGACTATAATTTGGTCTCAGTTGACTTGAAAATTGCTCCAGGCCACCAGGAAGTGTTTAAAGTTGATAATACAAAATACACAGATTTTGCAACATCTGTTTCTCAGTTTGATTGTTTTGCATAGTTAATTTTTCTCCACTTCCAGACAATAACATGAACTTTTCAGTTCTGACAACAGAATGTACCTTTTCAGGTTATAGCATCTACTCCACAACAGTTGAATCAAGTAGTTCTCTCAGCTCTTTCATTATATTTCAAATAAGGAGTAATCTTTAGGGAAATAAGGAAGCATAGATAAAATAGGCTGTCTCCCCCATCTGTCTGAATAAGTGCAATTCAAAAGTAAAACAGTGCTAATAAAATAGGAGAATGAAACATTAGAAAAGGACCATTGAAAAGTGGAATAGAGAAAAATAGCTTCTTTTTTTAAAGTCAGCAAGGGGTTTGCATGTTGAAAGTGTATAATGTGAAATGAACCAGATGAAAAAATTATTTATCATTGGCTAGCACAGAATGAATTCTAAATGGAAAGCAATTTTCAATTAACTGGTCATGCTACACTTACCTGAGGTTATGTTGCATAATCAATCATGAAGAAATGTTATTTGCCTACTGTTTATGAGCCAGATGGTTCTAATATTCACTTTAAGAGTAAAATATTATTTAAAAAAGGGAGTGGGAAATGGTAAAACTTGACTCTTTCTGCAAAAAAAGAACAGCAGAAGTCTCTGTTGGTGTATAATGTCAAAATAATTTGAAGATATGGATTATAGATGTAGGCGTCTAACAGCAGAAAAATATACAGCATTACCCTTCTAAACTAATTCCATGGCTACTTTTATAAACAAAATTATTCCACTCTTGTTAATTACTGCAGGCTATGAAAGTGGAAACAGGTAATGAAAGTGGTGTGTAAAGGGATGCACATAGATGGTTTGGTATGCTTTGTATGCTGAAATATGTGGAGGTCAATAAAGCTAAGTCGATCCCAGGTGGAGGTGAGAAACTGGAATCCTTTATTTGTACAAAAACTGGTATTTTATGGGTCTGGGTACTACATATTCATGGCAGGGTTTGCATATTCATCAGAGGGTCGGCCTATTACAATTGGGGGCTTTACAGAGATGAAGTAAAAGGGGAAAACCAAGGTTTACAAATTTTGGGGTCTTAACACTTACACCATAGAGGAACAACCCACTTTATCTTAGGGGAATTACATGGGGGGAACAGGTAACACAAAAGGAGAGATAAAACACAATAGGTTGTCTTCAGTTGCTTGATAACATCAGGGTATGGTCTCTCTGGCTTGGGCAGGGCACTCCACACCGGTGATGTCCCATTTGCTTCTTAAACTGAGGGGTTTTTTCCCAGATCTGGTAGCCCATGGCCTTTTGCTGAGACCACTCAAATTCCTTTCTGCAGGTATATGAATTTGGAATCCAACAGAAATATGGTTCTCTAAACTAGCATTTATATTACATCATTTGGTGCCCTTTAGCATGTGCCTTGAAGTGGTTTCTCTCCCAGGGGAACCAAAATTTCACTCCTCTTCCTCCTTAAGCCCCTTTGCAATGCTGCTGCAAGTCCCTGCATTGCCCAGTTCTCCTGGAATTTCACGGAAGAAGGGCAACAAAACTGATGAATGGTCTGGAGCACAAGTCTGATGACGAGCAGCTGAGGGAGCTGGGGATGTTTGAGAAAAGGAGACTCAGTGGGGACCTTGTCACTCCACAACTACCTTAAAGTAGGTGGAGGTGGGGGTTGGTGTCTTCTCCCAGATAACAAGAGAAACACCTTTAAGTTGTCCCAGGGGAGGTTTATATTAGATATTGGAAAAATTTCTTCATGGAAAGGGTAGTCAATCATTGCAACAGGCTGCCCAGAGAAGTGGTGGAGTAACAACCCCTGGAGGTATTCAAAGTACGTGTAGATGTGGCACTTAAGGGGTGGACTTGACAGTGTCACATTAACAGTTAGACTTGATGGTCTCAGAGGTCTTCTCCAACCCAAATGATTCCATGATTCTAAGATGGCAAGGCAGACAGGGATAGCTATACACAAATCTGCTTTGCAGCACCTCTTAGACACAGTGCATGGCTGAGATCAGAAATGGGTGAAGACACCACTGATTTTAAAGATGCAAAGTGCTCTGTCCTTGTACCACAATAAATCACACCATACCCCATGTTCTCATACAGACACAGATGTAGCTACAGGCACAGGATCACATACCCATGCAACACAGACACAGTAAATGTCTCATCCTGTGTCTCCTTCTGGAGAGACATATTCAAACATTATAGAATCAGAAGGGATCTATGATTTTGGGTTCCTCTTGAACATAATGTTTGACTGTGCTAAGCTTGTGCCTTTACAAATTTGAAGATGAAACACAGAATATGCTGGGCTGGAAGGGACCTACAAGGATCATGGAGTCCAACTCCTGGTTCTGCACAGGACCATCTCCAAGAGTCACACCATGTGCCTGAGAATGTTGTCCAAACAATTCTTGAACCTTGACATGCTTGGTGCTGTGACCACTTCCCTGGAGAGCCTGTTCCAGTGCTCAACCACCCTCTGGGTGAAGAACCTCTTTCTCATATCCAACCTAAACCTTCCCTGAGACAACTTCAGACCATTCCCTCGGGTTCTGTCACTGGTCAGCACAGGGAAGAAATCAGTGTCTACCCCTCATCTTCCCCTCATGAGGAGGCTGTAGACAGTGAAGTCCCTACAGTACTGGAGTCAACAGCAAATTTCCCTTTATCACTGAAGGTATGTATCAGACATGATTCCTTTACAGTCTCACAGGCTTCTTTACTAGTCACCTTCAGAATTCTGTCTATTGCCTACTTTTCACTAGTTAAATATATTCTCAGGAGGAACTGTTGTTGTTTCCAACTTGCCTATAAAGCACTCAAGAGCATAGAATGCAATTTGTGCTAGCTTTATAGTTGCTTAGAGCATAGAGTTTTTGTCTTTAAAAAAAGAACTCCTGAATCATTTGTAATAGAAAAAAATATCAATAATATTTGGAGCAGCCTGGGTTTCCTGCACCAGGAAAAGCATTCAGTTAAAAATTGATACATGCATGAGGCAATGGGATGATGTTCAGGATAATTAAAAACATTCTTAAAATTTAGCTTGGTTCAAGTAATAAAGTAAATGGATAATTGTATTGATTTAATAAATACATATATAAAAGTACAAGTGATTATATTTGTAAAATATGAAGGAGGAATTCTGCTTTCCACAAATACAAATATTCCAAATAATTTGAAAAGGACTGCCCATGTGCTTAATAGGAAGCATGTGCATAAAGATCTGAGGGACAATTGTGTAGTAGGAGACATTATTTGCAGAAGGCAGCAAACATTATTTTACGTGCAATCACTGAATCACCCTAGACTTTCAAGCATTTGTTAAAAGGTAGTTAATTATATTTCATGTATACTGAACTCTTAAACAGAAGAGCTCAGCATATTTTACAGTAATTAATTAATATTCTTTCCTGACACTACAGTGTGGTAGAAAAAAATATTGTTCCCTCTCACAGTTTGAGGGAAGTCAAAAGAAGTGCCTCTCTTCAGTGATGCTGCAGGTTATCTGCTGCCTCCAGCATCCCATCTCAGGAGCACACCAAAAGCTACTTACTTGCTGTATGCTTTTTGCAGGTATTTGAACTGTTTTTTGAACAGTGACACATAAGAAAGTCAGAAATAACACCCAACAGTCATGACTTTGAATCACTGAGCTAACTAATAAGAGAATATTTTCACTAAAGAATGTTAATTAACATTTAAGGTACTTCTACACTTTCTTTTATAACATCTTTATTGAAGCCAGTTCCAGACACTTATCAGTTGTTGTGTTAACCAAGTGTGCATTGACATAAAGGTCAACAGAGGGGTGGTGCTAACAGAGACAAGATGTGTTACAAGTGGAACTGAACTCTGTGAAACACAGAAAGCAATTCCCCAGGAAGTGTTACTGGGAGAAGGATATGCCTGGATCCCAATGCATCCGGTGGCTGAAGCCCTTCTGCTAACCAATGTCTTGCTAATTGAATAATATGCACTAAGTTTATTGCCATGGTTTTATCAGATAATATTTATCTCAAAACTTATGCAAGGTTTTCAAAGTACTGGTGAAAGTGCAGTCGGCATACAAGCAGTATAGGATATACACAGGAACTGCACAGTGTGCTAAGTTGTGCTGGAACAGCTTTCATAATACAACAATAGTTCTTTTCCTCTTAACCTTGCCTACATGTACCAAAGGCATGAGCTGTATGCATTGGTAGCATTTCTTACTTGTTTACTGTGTATTATTCTTCAAGTAGTGGGTAACATGACAGTGAATTGTCTGATGTGACTTACAGGTAATATGTCTGGTGCATCCAGTCACACGACAGCAGTAGAAACCTGTCCTCTGCTGGAATACATGCAGGCAGGACTTAAGGATTGCTTTACAGAAACCAACTTGATGACACTACTAATAAGTTTCATTCTCCATTTGTCCTCCTGTACAGTTTTCTACAGCTCCCACTAAGAATTGCCAGCAGCATTTGGGAGATTAAAGGAAAAGTAGTCTCTACATTCTTTATATTCCTGAAAACACTAGTCAATCACTTCCTTATCTTCTGCTGTTAGCTGTCACCACGGCTTCTCCTGGGCAACTTTGTAGGGAAAAGGAAGAAAATCTGACTTGACTCACCTCATAAAATAGCAGTTCCTTATCTACTAGCTTCTGTTTAAGGTCATAGACAGGGAATATTTGACAAGAGTTAGTCAGTAATCCTCTCAGGATAAGAATTCCCTCCTAGGATTGGTTAGTGCAGGGCTTTCAGTGGCAGAAGAGGATCTCATCTGCTTTTCCTCCCCCATTTTTTTGTCTTCCAAGAATGGGGTCATAAAAATAGCTTTGAATGATTACAAAAACCCATTTGAACATTGCTGGGAGGCAATGGCTGATATGGTCCAAGACTGTGAGGAAGAGAGAAAGTGTTTCTTGGGGCAATGTCTTTAGAAATACCAGCTTTGTCTTAAGGCCAATATGTCTTGTGCACAAAGACTGTATGGATGGCCCAGTTAGATGGGGTTCCTTGTTCAAGGTTGTCACATACCTTTCTCCACTCCTTTTAATCAAGCCAACTCTGAACAATTGATACACTTTTCTTACAAATATACAGTGAGGTCTATTGAGGCATCATGGATAAATGTAAGAGATTTCTTTCTCTTCACTTCCCAAGGTATATGAAGCCATGACAGAAAGGATTACATTGTTTATTAAAAATAAATAGAAAAAAAACTTGGAAAAAAAGAAGATCTATAAGACAGTTTTGGAATCTGACCCTCACCAAGTTCAGACCTGGCTCTGCTACAGAATATCTTTTAGATAATGAGAAGTTCTAAAGTTCATACTGAATGAAGAAATTTCTGAAAACTTCCTTCTATCAAGCCATTTACATAATTTTGAGAGAAATAACTGAAAGGGTTCTCAAGAGTAGAAGCTTATCCTACATGCATGTACTAAGTCACTTAATTAAGTACACTTATACTAATGTATAAATACATATAGATTTTGTATATAACTATATGCAAATATATAATAGCTGTAATAAGTAAAAATCATCCCTGTATTTTATGATGGGTATTCCAGCCAGAATAGTCTGATACTCTGCCTTTCTTAAACTCTCTGCTTTCAATTCAAAGAGGAGAAATGGAATTGCATTTCTTTTCAACTATAAAGCGTACTCAGCACTCTTGGTCCAGAAATGGGATTGGTACTTTGTCAGAGCAGTAACTTAATGCAGACCCACACACAGAAGCTCAGACTACAAATGCTCTATCAACAGTGCAGCATTCCCTCTTCCTGCGGCTGCTCTTCAATTTATTGAAACATGAAGGTGATTCACTAGGAAAAGATAAGAAATTATCTTGTCCTGACAGTTATTCATAACCTAAAGATATAGGGACAAATCCAGAGAGATCTTAAGAACCTAAAACAGTCATTCAAAGGACTGAGCTACAAAGATCAAAAAATACTGTACTGTAGTCACTTAAAGTGGAAGTATCTATATCCCCTCTGTGGCAATAAGGAAATGTGTGTATTGAAAGTCTGCAATAGGTCTAATTGTGTATTCTTTGAACTTCCCTGACTATATTAAATAATCAGATCCTCCTTCTATAATTCACCTGATTCCCGGTGCTGTAGAGAAAATTAGTTTGTGATTAAAAATAAAATAAATATTCAATACACAAATTCAATACTATTACTCCACTACTTGTATTTAACCTGACAAGCCATATGATTTATTTATATCAGCCAGCAAGATTTATTACTCAGCACAAAAAAAACTTCACAGAATTTACTGTTTCTACATCATCTGAGCATCTTTCTCCACAGTTGTTAGAGAAATATGTGTACATGTATAGAGATAAGCCTGTAGTTAATTAATAAATTTCTTTGGTAGGATGGATCAAAAAATGCAGCCTAGGACAAAAGGAGACAGATGTATATGGTTATTTCTGAGCCTTGATTGAAGAAAGGTTCTTTGCTATAGGTGCTCCATAACAAACTCGCATAGCAGAAGAGCTGCCCAAACAGCTCTTTCAATACCATCCAGACCTTTTAATCAACAAAAGGGCCTTGCAAGAAACTTGTATTTCCTTAATGTTTTCCCTTCCTAAACTTATCTGTAGTTGGATATAAACTCTAAATTGCAATATAGCCTCTTAACTGATTTTCCACAGAGACCTTGTTCCTCCTGCATTTGAATCCTAAGCCCATACAGCTCTCACTGGGTGTTAAGTTCCAGGTTGAAGAGAATTTGTGCCATGTTCACATCACTGCTCTTCAGGAGGCTTGAGCTCAGACTCATCAGTTAGTCAACTCACCTTTTCTGAAGGCCTTTTCAGGGTCCTCCCAGCCTGCATCCCTTGCCTGGCTCTTCTGCCCATCAGAGATGATGCCCTCCAAGACACCCTTTTTAGGAGATTTCCTCAGCATCCATACCAAAACCACCACAGAGGCATGAAGCCAACTTCTGGTCTGTCACCAGTCATCATGTGAAGTGGCAGCTCAGAGCGTGGAAGACACTTTATCCACACACTTTATTCAGGGGCCAGAAACACATGGCTTTGGAAAGGAAAGCAGTTCTTCAACTCCTCCTATACCTGGATCACCAGGATGGGAAGGCAGCCACTCAATCTTTGCACAGGTTGGTGCAGGCAATGTTGTAGGCTATGTCCAAGCCTCCTCTTCCCTCTACAGTGCACTGAATGCTTCTGGGGGAAAACTCAGCACATTATGGTTCACCTGGGACAAGAACTGAACAGGGAAAAGCTCAAATTCAGCACTCTGTTGGAAATGTGTTATCTATTGAGTAGGTGCTACTCACAAAAGTTAATATTTTCCAAGGTTAGGTGGCACAGTAGAGGCTTGTCTGCACCTTTAATTGAAAAGACAGATTAAGGGGCTTATGAAAAGGGTAGTGACAGAACAGTTGTGAGAGCTCCCAAACATAGCCAAATCCTCTGTAAATCGTGTCCAGACAACATCCACTTTGAGTCTTAATGAGGTTTGGTGCTGTACTTGCAGTCTGAGAGTGTATTCAAAATACCTCGTACAGCTTGTGTACCTCTTTGACACTGCTTCCAGACACAAGCCAAACAAGTACTGTGTTCATAAACTAGCTGTTTTCTATGAGTTCTGGTTTTGAATCACAATGGAAATGTGTGCAATTCCACAAAGTCCCTGAGGAGAACCTAGAAGGCAAGCTTTGGCCAGATTGTTTTCAGGATGAGTGTATTGTGTGCTGAAAAGAGTGACTTAGCTGTTATGAGGATCTGGTTTCCTTCCCATGACCTTCAGGCCACCCAATCTGATGTCATCACAAATAGTAGGGTGACTGGTTTGCAGGACACTGGATGCAGTGGACTGCATAGAATTGGTTGGTAGCGGGACAGTGTATGAGCAGTAGCCCTGATGGCTACACCATCAGGGACTGTAGCAGGATTGTTGACAAGCCAATACAAACTTGTCAAGTGAGAGCCACTTCTGATGCCTACATGATCCTTCTGTCCCATTGAAGCACCCCTTTTATCCTGTTGGTTTTTTTTTTTTTGCTGTCTATTGACAAAATTCCAAGAGAAGGATGAGGGCTGGCCTGGGAGTTAATTTTTGAAACCACTCTGGCTGAAGTGAAAGTCAGACTTGGCTCTCCTACTTCCTAGAGGAGCACTGTAAGCATTAGGCTATTAGTTACACCTAAATATTGCAGAAAGACTGCAACCAGCTTCCCCCATTTTCTTGTCTTATCAACAAAACTGTGACTGAGCTATCAGAAGGACTCCAATACAGTTAACATAGTTTCAGCATGTCCTATGAACTGAACTTAATATTTGGGAAAGACAGGCAGATCCATATTAGCCAAGAGGTAGGCAAAAAACATGGCTGGATATGAAATCACTTTAAACCCCCCTCAAAACACATAACCCTAAAACTACTACTGTAAGAAAGTATCAGGTGAAGTTCAGTATCCTAGGCACATATATTTGAAAAATTTAATCAAAATAGCCTGTTATAGAAGACAGCTTTAATGGTTTAATTACAGAAAGTATGGCAACTTTATTCATAAGTCACATGCAGTTCACAAAACAAAGAAAAATTCTCTGCGAGCCACTGACCCTACGGAATCTCCCGTGTTGCGATCCTTCATTTTTAGTACTGTCTTTATTGTCCCTTATATAAATACCATTTGCTTCCATAAAAGTTCCAGAATTTGGCCCAGAACAACACTGTTCTAGACCAAATAACAAGGTTGATTTTACCTCAAGTGGTGACATTAAAGATGGAGAATTCACTAAAGAACACTGGGAAAAAATACACAAAGAAAGTAATGTCAATATTTTATTGGTGCTGAGGTAGCTTGCCTTATTGTGGAATAGCCAGCTGAGATATTTGCAGTTTGTATAGTGGTATTTTTCACTTTTATTGAGATTTTAAACAGTAGGAACAAGGAAATAGCAAGCAGCATCATTTACATGTCACAGCATATCCAGATTACACAAAGCCAGCAGTTTGAGCAGCTGCACAGAACCCAAAAGCTCTGTCAGTCACACAAGCACTGCGAGTCGTGCAAGCACCAGGAAAGTGATGGTAAAAAGGAGGAGGGAGTTTGTGGTTTAGTGTGAGCCTTCTCCTGACAAAGGAGAAAGATGCTTGCCAGTAGTGAAAGGGGGATTATTAGGCGGAGAAGTGGGTATTGGCAATAGGCTCTACTAGTGAGTGGGTGAACAGATCATATCCATCACTGCTGCCCCCTTCATACAACATATGAACTGTGGGTTTGGCCATCAAAGATGGGCTAGAGAAAGGTGTGCTGGCCATTTGAATGGGAAGGTGCTGCTGTGCCTCTTCAGGTGCTAGGAAGATTTTGCCTGAGTTTATGGTCATGACAGAGTCAATCACAGATGGGTCCTAAAAGAAACTAAAGATGCTTGCTCTGTGAGGAAGACAAACACACTTTTAAAATGGAGGGTTGACAACTAAAAAGTTAAGAACCCAATGTATCTTGCAGCTCCCATGACTTACTGGAGGAGAAGGAAACTGAAAACAGAAAGAAAACAAACAAAAAAAGCAACCAAATTTTAATTTCTTGCTTGGTTTTGTGCTTTGTGCAAAGGAAATGATGCAGCATATATTAATTTAGTAAAATTAGCATCCACAGTGTCTAAGCAGTAGAACAAGAATATGCAATTATATATGACTGCAGAATAAGAGCACATAATTGTTTTTTCATCACTTCTTAATGTTTAAGAAACAGCTGCAGTTTTTTTTTTCTTTTTACTGCTAGTGTATTTTTGCTGTTTGGAAAACTAAGTAAATAGTTACAAATGACCCAGAACAGAACTTTTTTTTTTTTCAGACTAAGCTACAGAGAATAAATATTTAAATGTGCTTTAGCTTACTAGTAGTAATTCTGGGAAAGACAGAACATGGAGATGGAAAGATTTAGTTTCAAAATTTACATGTAAGCATTGCTATGTGTCTAAAGCCTCCTCTTTTCTCTCTCCACTCTTTACAAACGTCTCTTCATTCAGGTACAAAAAAAAAATCACAAAAAAAGAAGTTGCTTATGCATGTAAATATACATATCAAACAGTTCATAAGATGATCGCACTAGAACAACTACTGGATTTTACTTGTAAATTACAGCTATAGATTAAGATTATTTTTAAAGAGATACTAGCATTCCCTACTTCTAATTCTGAAAAAAAACCAAAATTATAAGGAGTGGATCAATTTTTGAAAGGTTAAGTAGTTCTGGTTTGATTACATGTTTTAAAATCCACGCTTAGACTCCTGCTTTGGAAATTGAATTTGAAATTTTCCTAAATTTACAGCAATTACTGATTGCTCTTAGACTACAACTACTACAGAAGTAGTCTTATTTGGTATTTTTGAACATATGGTTTTGATCCCTATCTGAATGAAGAAATTATTTGATGAGAAACAGTGGAGCAAAGTTACAACATGGCCAGACTTTCAAATCTCATAATTTATTCCACTTCTTAGTTACTCTTATTCTACAATATCCATTCTTCTGAGAACAATGACACTTTGAGAACTCAGACATATTTTAAAGCTCTGGATGTAGTTATTGTTTATTGCATAGGAATTATCTGAAGAACTCCAGTGGAAAGGGGATCTCTGTTAGGCTGATGAGTGTATCAAAATGATGAGTAACTTGTCAACCTACTCAAAAGCATCCACTCTGTCACCATCCCTGCAAGACAGGCCTTTGTGAATTACTAGTACTCACTTCAGATTTCAAGATCAAAAGAACCATCGGTATCCACACACAAACCTGGTAGTTTCTGTCCCTACTTGTTTTATTATTGCACTCAATATTGGAAAAAACAGCTAGAAATTACATAACTTAAAGAGTTGGAAGAACAGTACTCAGAGGTGCACTGTCATCTTCTGGGAGAATCTATCCAATTTTTCAGTCAGATGAATTCATCACTTAGTCTAGTTTCTGTCCAGTTAGCAAAGATGTTGATTTCCTGCTAGCCAAGAGTACATCTAAAAGCTTTGCATTTTGATTTTATGATCTCTTGCTTCACTCAGCACCAAGAAATAATCATAGTCACAAACTAGAATTATGAGCACTAATGCATCAGACTGCTTAGGAGAATCTCTCTAATGGCCACAGAAGGCAAGAGATCCATGTAAAACATTATTTTCAAACAAAGTGTTCAAAAATTTTAACTGTTTGCTCTACAATTCCTGCTCCTATCCAATAAACCAAAGGAAAACATAAGAAAGTGTTTGGGTTCCACTTCCAATCAGAGATTCATTCTGAATTTGAGCTACATTAGCCAATTCTAAACTAATTAAAGAGTTATTTTACATCTATTTTTTCTTGATGATGCACACTGACCCTCTGGAGGAGGTTGTTAATAACCATGCTTGGAGAGATCAGCTGGAAATCACTTTCATGAAGGGGTATGTGTCTCTAAAAGTATTTTAATACTGCTAATAAAAAGTCTGGATGCCTCGGATGAAAAGCAAACACTCCAGTCTTTTGAAATATTTTTTCTCAAAATAATTCTCTTCTCTTTTATAGAAAATATGCAAAAACACTGCCCAAAATCTCTTGTGGAAATCACATTAATCTGTAAAATATTTAAAGCTAATGTATACCAAGTCTCCACTGCCCTTTTCTAGGCAGGTTACAGAAGGTCAATCTGTCTGTCCTGCAATGCAGGCATAAGGAAGCAGAGAAAATAAAATTTTACTGCATCCTATTATGTAAGTGTTATTAAGTGAATTACCCTGTTTAAGAAACTTAAAATAGACATTTTAATGAGCCTCAGAAACCTTTAGTAACAGTATATTTTGCTGCTTGTATTGATAAGCAATGGACATGCCAGTTGCTATCAGCTATACCAAAGACAAACAAAAAATGTATTATGGTGTAATTCACTTATAATTATCAACCCCCCCAAGTTTCTCAACTCATACTCTTTCTGTTCTATCTCCTTTAGTCATAGGCTGGACATATGTCAGGTTGAGGAGTTAGAAGGACTACCATTAGCTACTGCTGAATCTCATATTTGCTCTTTATGCTAAAAAGCCCTTCCCAAGCCAGTTTATCAGTTAATGCACTCAGGCTCTCAGTCACTCTACCAGGAATTGCACTCACCAAAACAGATTTTAAAGCAAATGCCTTGTCTTGAAATGAAATGAAATGAAGTAGCTACTACAGCTGATAAATGCTCAGGACAGGATGTGAAGATTCCAGAACAATCAGTGACTCCTCCTCTGCTACCACCTTGTCACAGTTCAGGCTCTGACTAGAACAAGGTTTCATTTGTTTAGTGGCTGTCTGTTGCCAGCTGCTTTTTCTATGTCTCAACTAACTCTGACCTCCAGAGAAGCTCAGCTTGGGCTCTCTTGAGGACAAAAGTTAATTCCAATCAATTAGCCTACAATGATGTCTTCTAACTAATTTGGCCCACTCATGTACCTTCAGACTTTCTGTTACCAAAAATATCTGTGATGTTCAGAGAGATGTCAAATAGAGGTATGTTCCAGTCACTTTTAGTTTGCAACTTACTTTGTCCATTTTTAGGTTCCTAAAAATGGGAACCTTTGGGAAGCTCACAAATATGAGTGTTAACTAACAGAAAAGGCTGTCAGATCCCAATAGCAAACTCTTATCAGACACCTTCCTATTCTCCCACTATTATCTACCCAGTAAAAAGGACCTCACAAAGAATGGCAGTCACTGGGCATAAAGAGTTCACTGATAATGTCAGGAATTAAATGCGTCTTCAGTGTTCCCAAGGAACTAATACCATTTTCAGTGTTCCCAAGGAAAGCTTATGCACACAAATAGGAATTCACAGAAGGAGGCATGTTTACCTGAACAGTTCTTCTGTGCCATAAATACCTTCCAGAAAGCTTAGAACTGACAGACAGTTACAGTTGAGAGGTACCAAAGTTTGTTCTGTGGATGGGAGGGGACTGGGAGGAACGGGGTGAGTGATTTCTCCTTGGATTGTGATGCACAGAAATGAAATTATGATCTAAGTGCCCATGCTCCCTCATGTCAAATAAAAATGAGACAATTCAATTTGAAACTGGGACCAGACGCATTTCCAAGATCCAAGCAGGTTTCCGGGGCTGCAGATGAATGGAAATAATTTGCTGACAAGATAAAATCAATCCACCATCTTTGTCAAAGCCAGCTGTCACAAAGTAACAAAGTAAACAAAAATTTTATTTTTCTAATGCTGATAGAGTGCTGCTATCCCACACTGTCTCAAGAAAGAAAAAAAAGAATAAAAAGGATTTAGAGAGAAATTTCATTAAAAGAAGGATATAAAAATATAGCAGATCTGTTTTTGTACTACAGTAAGCCATAATGCCCTTCCCCTGGAAAGGTCAATATGCCCTGTGGGACAGCTTTAATACTCTCCTCTGTGTTGAGAGAACATGATGGCCTAGAACACAGGACCTTTCCAAACCCAAATTTACAAACACTTCCCATGGATGGAGATCAGAAACAGAAGGACTGGAGAGGTCTGTGGTACAGGGATTATTAAAACCCACTGAGCATAGCTGTGACTGCCTAGATTCCTTGGTTTCATCTGTAAATCTGTGATGGTCTTTGCACCAACAGTGAAATTCGAGCTGTTTTTCTAAAGTAGATGGCAGTTAACAAGACAAGGTCTAGAAGACTGTAGCTTGTACAATAATTGCAAATTAATTTTCTTGTCCATGGAGGCAATTAATTCCTGATATTGCTCCTTGGCTCCAGACTACACCTGCCAGTCCAAAGAGTTTACAAAGGAAGAAGTGCCTAAACCGCTGTCTCCATCACCTCACTCTGGCCGGGAACCACAAAGATGCCTCTGTTTGCCAGTGACCTCCAAAGAACAAAGACACAGCTCTTCACCAGTGCAGTGGTTTGAACTAAGTTTTCCCCTCTGAAGCTAAGAAAAGTGGTAACCCCCAAGGGGTGGTAACCCCCAAGGGGTGGTAACCCCCAAGGGGTGGTAACCCCTGGAAGTTTTGAAGTTTTGTCCAGTGGGCGCTCCTGCAAAATGTAAACACACCACAACCTGACTGGAAGAGATGAGTTGTAGTTTGGTTGTTGTTGGAGAGGTGGTCATGTTGTGAGCCACGAGGAAGGGGCTCTGAGCCCCACAGGGGGGCTTTGGCCCCCAGCCCCCAGCGGGGGCCTGCGGGGACCTGGAACAGCATAAAGCTGGACTAGGTGCCTGTAGTTAGGTGCCTGGGAGATGTTTCTCTCCACCCTGGGCAGCAGCAGGAGTAGCAACATACCAACACTGACCGGAGAAACGGTGGCAGAGAGCCAGGAGAGATAAGACGAAGCAACAGAGATATGCAGCACCACAGAAAGAACTCCTGGAAGGAGAGAGAGAGCCAGCAGCAGAGCTACAGAGTTTTTGGGGGTAAGAACTGAACCAGAACCCCCCACAAAACTCCTTTGAGACCCCTCTGAGAAAAAGAGGGACATGGACTCCTGTTTTGGAGAAGAGTTTTGGACATGCAGCACCGGAGAGAGAGAGGAGCTGAGAAGCTCAGTCATCCTGAGAGCTGAGCCAGGACGGTGTGGGAGGTTGGCCTTGGGGGCCCTCCCTTGCTGCAAGCTACAAAGAAGCTCGCAGCCTGAGACAGGGCACAGAGGCCCTGCAAGGAGCTTGAATCTCCTGAAGATACCAGACCGTCACGAAGCCCCCTGTGCTTGTGATATGACCGTGGTGGAACGACCTTGTCTGGGGTGACGTAGTCCACGGAGAAGACCCCTCGCTTGGTGGTGACGGGGCCGAGGGAGCTTGGATACCTCCCTCGTGAGTGCTGGCAGAAATCTAGCCACAGCTGCTGCATGCATGTGAAGAGGACAGGTGACTGCTGCTGTAGAAGATACTGCTGTTTAGAGACTGGAAGGGATCTGTTCTTCTTCCCTCCTAGATTTTTATTTGGAGGGGAGAAGAGATCTGATCCATTGTAAATACTATATGTCATGGTAGGGATAGTTGTGATCGTGTGTATAATGTGTTATAATATTTATTTGTACAGTCATTGTAACATATTCCCTTTCCCCCATTCTGAGTCTGGTGTGTTTTGTCTGGAAAAAACCCATCTCACATTGAATTGAGATGTGACAGGGGGATAGGACTAGGGAATTAGATTTTGGGGAGATCTCAAACCATGACAACCAGGAAGGGAGGAGAAGACTCCTTCACCTCTCTCTTACATGTGTACCCTGTCAGAAGGCTCAGACTGGGCTGTAGATTCAGTCTTTCTCCTCACACAAGTCCGTTTGAGGTCCACAGATTCATATGACTGAGAGCAGCACATCTCTCTGTCCTTTGCAGCAACCAGAGCTTCAGCTTTCTAGTCTGCTCCTAATAGTATTTTTATGGAAGGGCTGAGAAGAAATAAAGATGTTTTGATACAAAGTATTCTGAATTATTCCAAAGCCTACAGTATTTAATAAGGATTCATATTCATTTTGGACACAATGAAAATTCTGGGGTTTAAGAATTATTTGAGAACCTCCTACATGAATATATCAAGAGATGAAAATGAAGCATCAAGAATCATTAGATACTTGAGCAATAGATTTTTTTCCTGACATTTGATTTTATACTGTAACTGGTTTTCCTATATTTATTACAGGATAAGTTTTTTTGACTGAGGAGGGATAGATGCTGGAAAAAAATAACTGTTTCTTTACACTCACAGAAATTCAAAATGTTATTTCAAACATTTACAAATGCATGGACTGGAATACAGTTTCACAGTTTCTAGTGAACTAATCTAGAACAAAAATGATTGCTCACTTTCCCACAGAAAGAAATCCTTGTGTTTCACCCATGTTCCCTTTCCTGCATGATTAACTGATACTTCTGAATCAACAACCGATGACTTCCAGTAACAATTCACAAGAGGCTAAAGTCATAAATAGATACAGTCTCAAAAATATTTATCTAAAAGCAAAACAACTCTCAAATCAGTTGAGCAGCGATAGGTTTGCTTGGTACATATTAAGATATAAGGATTGACTCTTACCACAGTTTAGAGCCTATGCACTTTTCTCAGATAATCCATGCAAGAAAAGCAATAAAAGATCTAACAACTAAGAAAATAAAAATCAGATGTAGTTATAAATATCTATGCTGGTAATGAATACAAGCTGGCTGTATTTCACTGACAGCAAAAATTAAAAATGCAGACCAGTTTTATCATGACTTTCAAACAAGAGTGCAGAGTGCATAATTAAGCTCAGATCTCAACATTAATGGAAAACTCTATTGTATCAGTATCAACAAAGTGTGTATAATATAAATATCTATTAATAATGAGAAGCAACTATACCAAAGGCATGAATAAATATAGCAAAAAGCTGTAAATAAACTGCATATAACTGCCCAAATAGACTATGCTAGAAGTTAAATCTTATTAATGCTTTAATGAAATGAAAGTTACCTTCTATGAGCACAATATTCTCTAAAGAGTTATGAAGCAGCTGGAAGTGCCTACTGAGGGTGCCAACTGTCCTCCAAAAATGCTCTCTATCCCCAGAAGCTGTGATACAAGATCAGTTTTTTCAATTCTTTTTCTAAAGTCCTTCAACTGTTATGGTGGCAAAGCAGAGTTCAAAGGTTTGCACTGCCCCATTAATTCCTGCTGACAGTAACTCACAGGTCAGGGTTGTTGTCTCTTTTCTCCTTTAATCAAATAGAGGAAGGATGTAGATCTGCATAGCCAGGTTCTATGAGTGCTGCCTTAGTTTCATTTTATGGAGAAGGGACAAAGGGCAGGGGGAGGTTTTGGGACTTATTAGAAATACTTTCCCCTCCAGTTAAGGAGCCATGGATGTATTCTAGCTCAGCTGGAGAGGAACTAAGGCAAGAAAACTGTCCAGGTTTGGAGTGGCACAACAGCATTTCCAGCAGATTCACAGATTAAACACTTTCTGCTGGGATACAGAGATTAATCCCACAAATACCTGTGGAGGGAGCTAAAAGGCAGGCAAAGCCCAGAAGATTAAGACTGTCATGGCTCTTTCTTCCATTCTTCTTTCACACTCCAACTTAAGAGGCTGCTTGTATCTAAACCATGTATCTTGAAGTTTTCTACCACTTATGATAATTTGGTGGCATAGGTGATGTCAGTGCTAAATACAATGAGATTTCATAATTCACACAGTGAATGATGAAGCTTTGCAAACCACAGAAGCCTGGCATCTCTTCAGGAATTAATTAATATATTATGTTTGAAATTGCAGGAGACAGTACCAAATTTAATGATCATGTAGCTGGCACTCTTCAAGAACACTCATGGACTGGCTGATCAGCATGTCAAACAGTGTAAGATGTATGAATGTAAGCAAAACATAACAGACAAGTAAGCTCCTGACTTTAAAATGATAGAGGTTATATTCCACAACCTCGAAGCCAGAATTGAGATAAGTTTAGCGCTTAGAAGTAATTTAAAAAGTAATAATGCTCCTCTAAGGAAAGAACTGAACTTTTAGTCTAAGCATAAAATGTGGCTATATTTCTGGCATACTGAATCAAATTATATCTGAAGAATTAAGAAAGTATGGAGAAAAACCTGTCTGTGCTGACTACGGAGAAACAGACTGGTTTTCACAGAGTTAAATGGAGTCAAGAGGTTAAGGAGGGGGATTCAAAATACTTGAAGGGATAAAAATGCAAACTGATGTATTCAAAACAGCACAGGGAAGTTAGAGTTTTGTGTTCAGAGACTGTCAGAAAACAATTTTTCCTGTTGCCATGGAAATTTAAACAAAACCAAAATGCATTCCCAATCACAATGGAAGGGTCAAATTTTGAAACTTCCTCTGGAAAGAAGCTTCTAGGGGAAAAAAAAAAGATTAATTCAGAGTCATAAAAATATGTTGCTTCTGGCACATGAAATGCTTTGTGTAGGTAAAGATTCAGATTTAATTTCGGTAGTCCAGCTCACCTCTATTTATACAATTAAAATATTAAAAGCTATATGATAACAAAGATACTCAACAAACGAGAAAAACCTTTTCAGTAATATATGCAAATATGTGCATGATAAATAGAACAGAAGAAGGAAATTGCACTTTGACTTTTAAAATCAGAGATAAACTAGAATTATTAGCGTTACCTTACAGCTGTGCTGGTGGGAAGACAAATCACATATATATAGTGCTCGCATACCAAAAATGATCTTTACCAAGAAAAATTAGGCAAATACATCGAAGACTGGGAGTTGCCATGGAATTCACTCATGGCAGACTATCACTGTATCTCCATCATGCTCCCAAGGACCCTTTTACTGAGTAAGACTTTATTTCACTTTTTACTGACATGTATTCCCAGTTTTCTCCTGGAAAGTCCTTCCTCATTTTCCATGGGAAAATACTGATCAATACCACTAAGTATATGAACTCCTCCCCTTGGGCCTGAGACAGAGTCACAACAGAAATTCAAATGTACAAGGTTTGATCCAATTATCCAGCTGTTTTATCCTCAGCACAACCTAAGTTCTGAGGGCAGGGACACCTCTGGACACAGGGAGGTTGCCCAGTGAAGTCCTTACTGAAGCCACTGAGTTAGAACCTCAGTGGAGCATATTTTCTTTCCCATTCTCAACAAACTGACAAATTATGCAAGTCATAGGTTGGACTCAACGATCTCAGAGGTCTTTTCTAACCTAATTGATTCTGTGATTCTGTAATTTGGACTGTTGCCACACGTATGGAGTCAGGAAAAAAAAGGGTTGGGTTTCTATCAAGAAGACAGGGATCCAGAGCCTCTTCAGTTTTTCAGGCTCACAGCTCCCTTCCATCCACTCAGCAGAGAATTTATTATTATTATTATTATTATTATTATTATTATTATTATTATTATTATTATTATTATTATTATAAACCTGGGTCATTGGAGCAATCTGCTCTGTCTTTACACAGATTCATATCAGCATGACTGAGATAGTGAGCAGCTGGAGCTGGGGCTGAGCAAGGAGCAGCCAGTGAACAGGAGGAATTCTTGAGCCACTTCTACCATCAGCCCTTCATCTTCACTCTCCTTGGCTTGAGCTTTATGCCCTAAACAGTACCAGGAAAAGAAATCCCTATGCTCTTCTTGCAAAAGCCTTTCATATACATTCATTTCTCTAACTGTCCAAGACTTCTCTAGACTAAACAGCATAAATATTAAATAATAATATTATAACAATCTCTCTCTTGAGCTGACCTATCCAATTAAGTGCAATACTTCTGCTTACCAGCCACTAAGCAGTTACTGGTTGATGCTAATTTATTTACTGGAAAGAACTCCACTCAAAACATATTCACCAATTATTGCAGAAGAACATAGATATCCATTTGTAACTACTACTTAAAAGAAACAATGATCTGCTCTCTGATCAGCCTTCCGAGTTAGACTCCCATCAAAGGAATCTCATGAACAGATGGGGTCCAACAGGCTTTTCATATGTTTTCTTTTTTTGTGCTTCATAATGAAGCTCTCCCTCAAAGTTCTTAAAATGGGCTCATTTTCTTTATCAGGATCTTTCACTTTCCGTCTTGAGCAAACCAGATGATCCACTTCTCTTTACCAATCACCTAAATGACTGGTAGTCACACGCATCAAGGCAAGGCAGTGGATCTGTGATAGCAAACATGGAGGTGACACAGATTTTATTTT
This sequence comes from Manacus vitellinus, assembly GCF_001715985.3. NCBI lineage: Eukaryota > Metazoa > Chordata > Aves > Passeriformes > Pipridae > Manacus > Manacus vitellinus. The sequence continues at coordinate 7,779,732 of NW_021938895.1, forward strand.
TTTCCTCCATCTGAATTCTCCAAGGAAAATAAGCATTTTGCAAAGAACACAGCTAAAACTGGATGAAAACAATTTTTTTGTGAATAGAAAATTCATTGAAAAAGGCTGTGACAGAGAGGCAAACTCTATATTTGAATCCAGCCCACAGTTGGTGGGAATCTTCCTCAAAACAAACAAACTGAAGAAAAACAAAACAAAAAAGGCAGGAGGGATCTTGGAACAGTGCATATTTCATTGTGAAATTTTCTGAGAGCTTCTTGTTTCCAAAGATGCTGAAATGTTGCATTTCAACATATTCTAAAAAAATACTTTTTCATTGTGAAACTTTGTTTTTAATGTCAAACCAGCCTAAATTTAATTAGATGCAAATGAATTAACCCCTCCAAATCAAATGAAACATTCAGTCAAAGAAAAAAAGCTCAAGCGGTCTTAAATTACAGATTTTTTAAAAAACAATTTGGTTCAGCAACCAAGTAGAAAAATCTATTGTTTACTGTAATAAACTATACTATTTTTTATATAACTATGACAGGAGAGCAGAGGGGACAATTATTTTTCTTCCTCCTCATACTAATGTCTTCCTTTTTTTCTTAGACACTTCATTAAAGACAGCTCATTTTAAACAACTTGGCCAGAACTAAAATCAGTTCTTCCAACAAGACCTCAACTTTTTCCACTTCTCCACAGTTAAATCATCATTTTCCCAGTAACATAAGGACTTCTCCAAGACCACCATCCCACTTTTCACCACCCCACCCCTGCTAGGGAAGAAGTGTATGGATTGAGAGACAACTGCAATTCTACATAGCTCAAATGTCAGAAAGAGAGGCAAATGATGTGATGGAGACCAGAAGTGCTGGGTGACAGAATGGCTGGCACAGGATCACATGAAACATCAACCACAGTCACCAGGGAAGATCCCAATGTTTTCTAGTCCTGAGCTGTTGCACTCCGCCATGGAAGCGATCCGCCTGAGCCAGCCCAGATCTGTCCTGGTGCTCCATGCCCATTGCACCACAATGCCTACAGTTGTCTCTTCCTGGAGGAAACCAGGGCTGGTTGCTGATCCCTTTCGTACCCTTGTTCCCAAATGACCATAACAAAATGTTTAGCTGTCCACTTTTTCCCGCACTTGAGCTGCCTTCACACTGCCAAGGATAACTTTAATTAAGGTGTCAAAAACTGACAGAATTGATCACAGAGATGGTTTCCTCCATGCCGAGCTGTCTCAAATTCTGAACTCCTTTTTCAACTACATTTTTCAACCACTTAATTAACAAGTGGTTCATCACCTGACTTGGCAAGAGAAAGGTATCTCAATCTCCACGAAAGGAGTCAGAGACAGAAAAGAGTCGGCAATTTTTCTTACTTGTCTTTATTTTTTTATGCTCAACTGTCTGTATACCTTCTTTTTTGATTATTTCACCCAACAATAATCACTTTGATAATTATGGAATTATTTGGCCACGAGAATTACTATTCAAATATTTTTGCCTGCCTTTTCTCACCACACAAAAAGCAAGGCATTTTTCCTCTCTTTTTCATCTTCATCAAAAAATAAATCATCAATCAGCCTATGTAAGGTCTATTCCAAGCGGGGTTTTTTGTATGAACTAGATTTGTGATGTGGAAGTCATCTGAATTTTAAAGAAACTGGATACTGAAATTATATGCAGAAGAACAGGATTTCATCAATACAAAGCATTTCTTACTGACCTCATTCCCATCACCTGTTCTTTTAGTTTGCTGAAGAGCTGGGAATATTGGATGGATTATATAGCCTGATACATGCTGTATGCCTTGAAGGGGAATTCGTGTTGCCAAGGCCCTCTTGGATGCAATGAAGTAGAGAACCAAAAGGAAAAGAAAGACCACAAAGTGAGCCACTGTCCCCTTCCCATTCCACAGTGGTTTATCCATTCTGAAATGACAGCAAGAAGGGAGACTGCACTTTGCTAACGCTGTGTTAGGACAGTCGTTTTACTTCCAAACACAAGTATAGGCTGGGCACAGACTGGACTGACAGCAGCCCCAAGGACAAGGACTTGGATATGCTGGTGGATGAGAAGTTAAACATGACTCAGCAATGTGCACTTGAAGGCCAAAAAGCCAACTGCATCCGGGGCTCCATCAAAAGCATTGTGGCCAGCAGGTTGAGGGAGGTGGTTTTCCCCCTCTATTCCATGCTCATGAGACCCCCACCTGGAGTATTGCATCAAGGTCTGGGATCCCTAGCACAGGAAAGATGTGGACCTCTTGGAGCAAATCCAGAGGAGGTCCACAAGGAAGATCCAAGGGTTGGAGCACCTATTCCATGAAGACAGGCTGAGAGAGATGGGGTTGTTCAGCCTGGAGAAGAGAAGACTGCAGGGTGACCTTACTGTGGCTTCTCAGTACCCAACGAAGAAGTACAAGAGAGCCGGACAGGGACTTTTTACCAGGGCATGTAGTGATAAGACAATGGGGAATGGCTTTAAACTGACTGAGGGCACATTTAGATAGGATACAAGGAAGAAATTCTTTACTGTGAGAGTGGTGAGGCACTGGAACAGGTTGCCCAGCAAAGCTGTGGATGCCCCACTTCTGGAAGTGTTCAAGGCCAAGCTAGGGTGAAAGTTGACCCTACTCATGGTACGGAAGTTACAACTGGATGATCTTTGAAGTCCCTTCCAACCAAAACCATTATATGACTCTCTACTGGAGCTGAAGAGATAAAAAGCTTCAAGAACATTTTCCTAAAGCATCTTTGCAGCATGTCCTCTCTACATGCTCTTGACATCAGCCCCTTTCCTATTCCATTACCTGCTTCTAGCTGCTCTTGTTACATCTCTCCTCTGTTTTTAGGTCTGAAAAAGCATTTTAACACTTGAGGAAATTGGCACTGGATTGAGAGGGCACAGAGCACTGCAGTCAATGCAGTACACCTAAGCAGGAAAAAAACACTGGTGCAGAGATGTCATCTTCCCACCCATCGCCTGGAGCACAGAGTACACAACAGCTGTGTGGCACATCCAGCACGCACATTCCCCACCCTGATCCCCAGATTCCCCCAGTGCTTATCTTCACATGGAGTCTCAGTAGCCCTAAAGACCCTCCAAACACTGCATCTGGTTATTGCTACTCCCATTCTTGCCCTGTCATTACTTCTATGACAAGGCAGAAAAGCAGGGCAAAAAGTCTCTGAGCCACCTTTTCACCCTTATCTCAGCATTTTCTTCCGAGGAACACTTGTGTTTTCTAAACCCCTTCAAGATACCATAAATCTTTTGGGGATTAATGAACACATTAAGTGCAGCACACAGATGTTTTGATCAGGTGGCAATACAGGGAAAGCAGGTCAACAAAACCCAAGACTATTGTGGCAAGTGCCCTTGGCAAAGTCCCACAGTCCCACTAGCCTGCTCACCCTGCACTGCCCAGTGGTACCACTTGGCATTCCAGTGCACACCCCTGAAATGCAGTAGCTCTCCCAGCATGGCAGATTAGCAAAGGTTACCTTTGGTGACAGGCAGCTAAAAGCCTGCACAATAACACTTTAACAGTTGTCCAAGCAGTCAGTATATGCCTAGATATAGATATTGTCCCGAGGGAAGTGGGATGTTTACAAAAAAAGTCATGTTCATTTTTAACCGCCTTAACTTCAATGTGCCCTTCATTTCATTCAACACTCTCCATCACCATAGAGCAACAAGATTGTTACTCCATCTCCTATGAAATACGTGGAGAAATAAGAAAAGAAAAAAGTGTTTTGCTTTCCAGTCAGGAGGCTTATAAAGCCATACTGTCAGACACCAGCATCATTCTGTTCATAAGGAATTCCTGTGCACTCAATGAGCATTCAGCTGGCATTCTGGCACCCAGAGTTATTTGTTCACCACTATTTATTTTCCCAAAGATCCACAATCCAAATATGCAAGACTGCAACTGCATTTTCCAAAAACCAAAGAAAGGGGTACTTAGTGGTGTACTTGGAGTTACACCATCTGCAATAAAATGCCAAACCTGTCTGCCTGTCTCATGACCTAAGCTGGTCTTCACATAATTGATGTAAAAAATACCAAAAAGTCCTGAAGTTCACAATTCAGGAGCAGGAAAAAGCCTCTTCCATGAACTGCATGTCATTTGATGCTGTCAAAAAATAATATTGAACTAGAGAAACTATTTTGAACTCTTTCACACTTATAGTTTCCAGGTTTCTAGGAAATGAGATAGAAGCTGCAAGGATGATTTATAGTATGTGCAACACTTCAGAAAGATCCAAAGTCCAGTCAGCATGAGAGGCAGCAACAGCACCACATCTCGAAACTGGCTTAGAGAAAAGCACATATTGGACCTGTAACTCAAAGCCTGTGGGAAGACAACGCATTATTCCACCTAATTGGAATGGGTTCAAGGTTATATCTTTACCTGTGATTCAGTAAAAGTCCTTGGATTAACACAGCACAAAGTAGCCTCCAAATGGCTGCTGCTAAATATCTGAACCTTCCATCTTCCTCATTTCTGCTTTATCTTAGAGGTCTCTTAGAGGTGTAGGAGGGTGGCAACAACAAGTTCAGTGATACAATTTTACCTCCCCAAAGACCATTTCATACGGACCTCATTACTTTCCCACACAATGACATCCCTCTTTAGGGACTGCTGGCTGCACACCTAATTGCCCCAGGAAGGGTCTGCTGAGCAGCCCTCAAGGCTGTAGGGGTCCCTCAGCCTGTATGCTCAGTGTTAAATGTGCAAAGGAAGCTCACATATCATCGCTTGTACATAGTCCCTTGCTCCTTCTCACCACTGAGGCAGTTGCAACATTAAAACAGCTATGACAACTAAACAATACTTCTGCAGTTTCTCAAAGCCCAGATTTTTTTTTTTCCATCTCTGCAGCTGCAATTCCAGGTCTTGGCTCCACTATTCTATTTATATTAATGCACAGGGGCAGATTTTACAACACATGACACAGTAAGAATATTTTACATGGCTTACAAGAAGCCAAGAAATAATGCAAATTTGGGTTATAAAAGTACTGTCAGCATATTGAGCCTCCTTCTTTGCCAATGCCAGTCTGCTCCCTCTCATATTTTATTATGTCTTTTTTATAATTACTATAGGAGATTGAAATTTCACTGGCAAGTCATTACAGATTCTAACAGACAACTAGCAAGGCTTTTTGGGAAAGTCCAAACTTTCTCGTACAGGAATCTGGTTTTAGCAATAGTTAAAAACTAATCCTATAATCTGTATTAGTTTTTAACCAGTGGCTATCCCACACCAGCCTTCAGGCTTCGGAACGAATTCCTGTGTCTGGCTTCATGTCACCCATGTACAGACACCTACCTCAGAAACACAGTCCTCCCTACAGGAACAGTGTTGAGAAGGAAAGGATAGCATCACCTGAGGACAAACACACCCCTAACTTCTTGATGCCTAGCACTCATCGTATCTAACTGCAGCCACCTAAAGGCCAGGCATCTAACCCAGCTAAATCATACAGAACTGTTGTATAGCCATCTTCAGACAGGATCTTTGTATAGCTAGGATGGACATGCTGTCTTCTGAGGAGGTCAGTAGTTTCCCTGTTGACAGAGACCAACCAAATGATCAGCCACGTAATTGCAGAGATTAGGGGAAACTAATTCTGTCAGGGTGTCTTTCTGTCTTTCATGATTCATAAGACATTCTAGGACAATTACACTAAATCAGACTACAGCAATTTCTAACACAGTCAGGCGCTAGTTAGAGTAGGACTGACAGAGGAAATAGCAATAAATGGCATAAAAAAATAGGTCACTTAGACAACATATATGACATTAAATAGTAGAAAGCAACTAAAGATTAAGCCATTGTAATGCAATGGGTTCTTGGACTCTACCTTGAACCAGTTTTGAAGAAACAGTGATGGCAGATTACCTTCATAAGGTACCACATGAAACCACATGATACTGATTCTCCCTCAGTGAAGGCTCTCTCCCACCAACAGCCCTCATCTTGGGAACCCAATTCCTTGGCCTAAAGGCTCATGGGCCTGTTGGGGATGCTGCGAAGTCTCTCCCTCCCGCTGGTAAATGGGATTTGGAGAAAATTGATGTGTGGATAAGAGAACCCTTGAGCCACAGCCCTTGACCTGAGCAAAGGCTGCTCCATCCAATATATTAATTAAAAAGATGAGCTGTAGGTGTTTCCTCAGGGGAACTGTCATGTCTTATATTTAATCTGATTATATACCTAAATGAGCTCTGTCCAGAGGGCATATATACAATTACATACAAATTATATCCATCCCTAAGGAGCTCTGCCTTCACTCCTTTACTACCTGTAACAACTATCAGCCCATACCACAGTGAATTACCACTCCTTGCATCACCTCAGTTATGCCAGTGAGGTGGAAGGGCAAAGTCCCGAGTGGAAGTCAATAACAGCATCTTGTAACTTGTCTAGAGACGCACAGTGAGTTTTTCTTCTGTCATATTGTGCTTAGACCATAAGTTCATCAGGAAAAACTAACTACAACTACGCAATAAGTTAAGAGGTCTCAGCAAGCTGTGACATTTTGCTATGCTTAGAAGAGACACCACAATTCTTGTGCAGCAAGAAGTGCTGAGATGGTTTTAATGGCATCTGCTGTCTCTTGATTGAGAGCATAAACATTTCAAAAGTACAAGCAGCATTACTGCAGCCATACAGCACTAGACAGCATTATTTACCAACTGTGACCGAGCTACTGCAATCAGTCACAAATTGCACATCTAGCTGAGGGTTATTCTGATTTTGTTTGAGAAATGTCCTCTTCTGGATGAAGAGGTATTAGCAGCTTCACAAACACTGTCAGCTAATCAAAAAATATTAGAGAAGCTTTCCACAGCTTAGTGGTTTTCTGTCACTTACTCTAGATGTTAGGAATGTGTGGAAATGAATAAATGTATTAATACACAGCAGCCTGTCAGGAGCCCTTGGCACGTCGTGAGCCCTTGTACTGCATTTGCCAGTCAAATCTGCCTGATACTCCCAGCACTCCCTAAAAGCGACCCATTCACATGGGAATTGACAAGGAGTCTGCTTTTAAATGGTAATATTTTGTATTATGGTGCCTGACACTAATTTCTACCTAAGACAAAAGTACTATTTAATTTACATACCTGACTCAAATGTGCTGTTTATTTACCTCACATTTATGTTCAATAATTTGAGTGACACTGCGACTTTTCTTACAGAAAGCACTGCCTGTGTGCTACTGATTGCTCATATACATAGCAAGAGTGCTCACTAATTTCATTCCCACCAAGTTCTGCTTGCTGCTATCCAAGTGGATGAAACATGCCTTTCTGGACTCAGAAATACCCTTGTTCTGGGACAGAAACAGACTATTGGATGGGAAGGGAGGCCAGGGTGGCAGCAACAAGGTATGCAAGGGAGAAGGGAGGAAAGGGGAGAAAAGCACTGGTGGAAAAAAACAAGAAATAAAGTGAAGACAAGTGAGGCCTCTTTCTGTAAACTTCCTCTTTTCCTTTTTTCTAAGGTCCTCTCAGGCTTTTCCACCATCCCTTTTGATTGATAGCTTCCTGCCCTCTCCCATTCGTCTTTTCTGATTCCTTTACATCTGGCTTTTTCCTCTACTAACACACACCAAAAAGTGGTCCCAAGTGACAGAGCCTGCTCCCAGCAAGGCAAGAGCTGTGGGCAGTTGGGCGATACCCCTGCCAGCTGGAAGCCTCTCAAACAGGGAACTGCAATGCAGTGCAGTGCTGTCTTGCCATTATACAGCAGGGAAAACCATTGCAAAGATGGATGCTCCTGTGGAAATACTGGATATCAAAAGGTTTCCCTTTGAGTTGGCATCAAGACAAAGAAAGTAATGACATGACAGTAAATTGTTTTGCATAAGAACAAACAAATCTCTCCCATACAGAATGGGATGCACATCTGAACAGTAACCTTTTCTGTGCTTTGGTGTCAGAAACAGAGCAGCTGAGTGGTGTGAATTTAGGAAGCATTTTTAAAGGGAAAAACGTGGTTCAGCAAAAAAAAAAAATATACAACGTACCTTCTGTTGACACTGGTATCACAAATTGATAATATGCCACTGTAGATCAAGGAAGAAGACAAATGAAATAAGAAACAATCCCCTCTTACAGTTATTTCTAACTAGGCAATTATTCTACTAAGAACTTTTACAAGCAGTAATAACGTGTGGTATCTCATCTGCTCATGGTTTGTGACACTCTGTAGTACCAGAGCATGTCACAGGGCTGCAGTTCTGCCTTGAGAGGAGTATCCTTTGGCACAAAACACAGATCACATCCTGCTCCCACTTACACTTATGTGAAACCAGTGTGCTTGATTTATTCCAGCAAAGGGATCAGAATACAAGAAAGCCATTTTTTAAAACATAACTGATTTGAAAAAGGCCAAGATCTCATCAAAGAAATCAAAATAGCATACCTTGCAAGATACATGGATATGTACTTTACCTTCTGATGTGTTCCAAAAGACACATCTCACTTTGCTGCAAGCTGTATCTATGCATAAAAAAATTCATATGAACTTACACAGTGTCACAGCCTTAAGACTGATTCATGTGTTTGATCAAGAGCTTATCAGTTTTATGACAAATTACCAGTCAGTAAAATTTAATACACAAAATTGTATATTCTGTGATCCTTGAGTAATGCTTGATATATCAAATGAGATTTTTCAGTAGCATTTTTTCAACTATTTAATACAAATTTCTTGCAGGTTTTTTTGTATTGCAATATTTTTCATTTCTTTTGACCTTCAGTGGCAATGTAATATATCTTTATATGGAGACTACCAGGAGAATTTCTTTGGACAGGGAGTAATTTTTTTTGCTGTTATTCTGCTGGTTCCTGTTAGATTCAGCTGCACATGGATATTTAGTATTTTATATCACTGTATCTTTGTAATCTTAAGTGTTCAGTAAGAACAAAACACATTTAGGCTAACCTTCCCTTTTGGTATTCCTGCACTAACTATGGGAAGAATTACGTTTAATTACCTGTGAAGCATCACATACACTTACTACATTCAGCAAGTAATAAGCCAAATTTTGAGGTTTCTCCAAAGCTCAAAATATTCCCTTTAAGTCCCACATCACTATATTGGTGCACAGTGTCCTGAGGGACACCTCTTTCCAATGTATAGGTTGATCCTGTTCTTTTTTGTTTCTCCATCTCAGAAAGAGGTTAGAGCTCTGGGCCTCAGCAAATATAAGTGCACCTCAGCTACTTACTTAATGTATTTTGCACTAGAAAATCTGGCAGACACATGAAAAATCAACCTTCTGCAGTAGCTAAAATGGATTGCCATCTTTCTGGCATCTTAGTTTTGAAGTCAACTCCTACTGAGTTTGATCTTCCTGACTAGAAACTCAGGACAGGTTTCTGTATTTGGCCCAATAATACTAAAATATAATAAAGTAGTCAAACTTCTCTTTAAGGAAAATATCAACATCACAGTGTCTTCGATTCTCCATTGTCCAGTATTTAATTAAGTCACTCGACAAATGAAAGAAAATGAATGTTCAGAAACACCACAGACTATAAGGTCCACTTAACACTATAAGGTCCTTGAGCTTCTCCAGCACTCCTTTATGCTAGGCTCAAGGACTGGCTTTCCTTTTAAATTGCCCTAGAAGATCCTGTTTGAAACAGAGCAGAATTAGCTGGCTGCGTAAGAAATCCTTGGAGATGAGAGGAATGCACAGAGCTGCAGCACTCTGCCAGGCACTGAGCACTGCTCCAGCACATAGCACACACCTGGAAAGCTGCCATCACCAGCGGATGAGCTTTAGAAAAAGGAGCTGAAATAGTTTAAACACGGGTGCCCACATGCAGTGCCCACCCTACATCTCATCCATCTGATGGGCAATATATTGCAGAGAAGAGCATGTCCTCACATCTCCACTGCTTGGCACTACAGCCCCAGACTCAGACCAACTTCAGCACAATCGAAGATGCTGCTCACACTGCTCCTACCCGCAAGGCAGAACCTCCAGCAAGGGGCAGCGCTCACAGTATGGAGCAGGAACTTCTAAAGAACACCACAGGTGTTTGCTTCAGTGCCCACAAAACAAGGTCTCTGGGGAAGCCAGAGGGGAGGTCTTAATCACACAGGATCCTCTCCAGGCACCAGAATTGCTCAGGTTCACCATGGTAGAAAAGGCGGCTAAATGGTGCAAGAAGCTTCTGTCCTGCCTACACCAGATACTTCATCATGGGACTTATGATTTACACCCTTTTGGACCTGATAGAGCTTGGCCATGCTGGACCCTGGGAAAATTATAGGCACAATGGGAATAATTTATTTTAACAAACTAAAAATGTATTGTGCTTTTGGAAAGAAATTCATAAATATTACGCTTCCATGGAGTAAAAACATTATGTGCCAATATATTTTCTGCCCCGACTTAGGAAATAGGTTCCCAACTCTACGATTATATAAATATGTTAGTGAGCACAGCTTTATGTGTACATAATTCCTTCTTTCATCTAATGTATTCGCAGGTAAAAACTTCACTAACTTGTGCAATAGTTCTTACATGTTTGTAATATATCTCTACCCGAAGAGCAGCAAATTACAATAGCCAATTTTGTATATCAGACTGCTGCAGGGGAAAAAAACAAACAAAAAATCAAACGACAATACTAACAAAACCAAAAAAGCACTGATCTCATATTTAAAACTGTTTTCCCAACTTTTTCTCCCCAAAAATGCATAACATTAGTGTGTAAAAACTAAACCACCACATGAGGCATATTTTAAAGCCTCATATAATCAATGAAGTTTTTATGGCATCCTCAGAGCAAAGAATGTCCAAATATGGCTGAGAGTTAAGTACCCTGAGAATTGACTGCTCTTAATGAATTCACAGAAGTTTTGAAGTCCACATTTACCAAGAATCAGAAGAGAAATAAAGGGAAGAGAACAAGGTTCAACTCATTTTCCTGTACTATTCTCTAAAGATATCGGGTTATAAACATCCTCCATATCTTGGATACTGGAGGCATCTGTTGAATCTTGGTCACTGACTACAATTCCTACTGAAGAAAGGCTAGAAATGAAAGAGTGCATCTTTTTTGCATAAATATCCCTAATGTTAAAATAGGGTAGGTCGTTACACTTCTCTTTGCGATCATTGTTGCATTGGTCTGTATCAATAGCTTTTTGCTTTTGATAGTACTTAGAAAACTTATTGAAAATGATGGTGATTGGAAGTGCTACCACCAGTATCCCACAGATAATGCATAGGGTGCCGAGCAGCTTTCCAGCAAGTGTGACTGGGTAAGTGTCCCCATAACCAACAGTGGTCATGCTAATGGTTGCCCACCACCAGCAAATAGGGATGCTCTGCAGTTCTGATGAGTCGTCATCTTTCTCCACTGAGTAGACAAGCACTGAAAAAATAGAAATCCCAACAGACAAAAACAAAAGCAGCAGTCCAACTTCTTGATAGCTATGTCTCAGAGTGGCACCTAAAGACCGCAGTCCTACAGAATGCCTGGCCAGCTTCAGGATGCGAAATATCCTCATTAGCCGCAGGATCTGAACCACTTTACCCATGTTTTCAATATCTTCGCTTTCTTCTTCCTTTGTGTCCACAGCCAGTGTGGCATAAAATGGGATAATAGAGACAAAATCAATAATATTGAGTGGTTTCTTCCAGAACTTCTTTTGACTTGGAGCGGCGATCAGCCTGATCACTAGTTCACCAGTAAACCAGATGATGCACGTAATCTCCACAGCTTCCAACACAGGGTCTTCAATCTCCCTGTCATGGGCATCCACCCTGTGAAATTCTGGCATGCTGTGAATGCACATGGCCACAATTGATGCCAGGACAACACTCAGGGATGACACGGCAATTAACTTGGCAGACAAGCAGTATGCAGGATTTTCCATTCTGACCCAGATCTTCCTTCTTATTTCACCAAAACACAGATTGTCAAACTTTTCTAGCTCTTTATCAAATATGGATGACTCTTCATTAGAGGAGTCTATACTGTCATTGCTCTTCTGATCCCAGTCTTTATCAGGACCTTCTTCTTTCCTTTCTTGGTACCGATTGCTGCAGCAGGAATCAATAAACAGCTCATTTATCCCCCAGTACTCTATTTCCTGGCAGAAGGAAAAGACACAGAGTTCTTCCATAACGTGGAGTTTGCCCGTATAGTAAAAATTCAGAACATATCGGAACAAGGAAGGATTTCTGTCAAAGTAATATTCTTTATCTGCAACACTATAATCATCACACAGTTCTAAAATAGCCTCTTCTGAATGGCATTTGAGAAGTTTTCCGAGTCTAGTATGGGGGAATCGGAGCAAGGTGCTTTGATCCACTGACTGCTTAAAGCCACCCACATTCAAATTGATAAGTTCTGTATCCTTGCCAGGTCTGCGGAAAAATTCACCGTAAACCATTTTGGACAGACAAGTTCCACTGCTGTTGCCCAATGAGATTACACTGAACCTGAAAAGAACACAATATATTGTTAGAGCACTTAATTCAGTTTTGCTCTTGTGACATATTCTTTTTTCCCTCTCCGGTTACCGTGAAATGCTGTAACAAAACAAACAAACAAAAAGAAGAAACTAAATGATGAATACCATTATTCAGCATTTCACAGACATAGTTTTAAATCAATTTGATAGTTCAACACAGCTTTATCAAATTTGAAAGCAATAGGTTCTGGTTTAGGTCTCCTTTTTCCCAGGGTGAAGGAAGAATGTTGCATTCAATTATGCAAAAAATTTTTAATTTAAAGACAGAAGACTTGTCAATCCATCAAAATATTTAGTACAAAGCTTTAGAGCAGGTGTCTCTCAACTACGTTTCAGTAGAACTGTATTGATTTATATGATGTTGCAATTTATAATCCACTATGTTCCAATGCTGTTTGCTTGAATGTGAACTGCAATTACTCCTGTTGACATATCAATTAATTTACTTCTAGAGTAATCCACAGAAAAGCATCCTGTATTCTTGAAAACATATTAAAAGTTCATTTAAAGATTTCTAATTCCTGCCTTCAGAATTTTGTCTAGTACATATACAGGTATCTGCAGTCCCATCAGTTACTTTTCTATCTGCCTTCCCACTCACCTGAAGTGTCACAACCCTCTTATGACCTTGGTCAGTTCGAGAAGCAATTCCTGTTCTGCCACAGCATAGCTACTACCACTATGGCAACGCTGGGAAGTTGGTGTTGAAATGTCATTTCTGGAAACAGGAGCTTTCAGAGATGGAACCTCCAGAGTGATTTTGCCTCAATAACTAACTGTGGATACCTGCAGATAGATAGAATGACATTTAAACGTTTCCATATTTTACTGTAATTGAAAACATTCAGATGAAGTTGGATTCAAAAAGGATGTTATAGTTACTAAGTTAACTCTTACAGTAGAATAGCTTTCTTGCTGTCCTTCTAAAAAGCAGTTGTCTTTGAGCCAAAACTGGCAGTTCTTACACTTGTCATCAGACTATATATAACCTTCTGACCACGAGGAAAGCAAATTTTTTTGATCTCTGACACTTAAACATTAATTGATGTGTACTACGCTAATTTATTTCAATTTAATATAGAAGTAAATTAATTTTAAATGTGACAAGATCGCATCAAAATTCTCTAGTCCTGAGAGATGACACCATATGGCATCATGCTCAGCATACTGAGCTCGGGAAGAAGAAGGAAAGAGGGTACATTCCGAGTGACGGCGTTTGTCTTTCCAAGTCACTGTTACATGTGATGGAGCCCTGCTTTCCTGGGGATGGCTGAACTCCTGTCTGCCCATGAGAAGAGGTGAATAATTACTTGTTTTGCTTTGCTTGCATGTGTGGTTTTTGCTTTACTATTAAACTTTTTCCATCTCAACCCGTGAGTTTTCTCAGTTTTACCCTTCTGATCCCCTGCTCCATCCCACTGAGGGGGAATGAGAGGCTGTGTGGGGCTGAGTTGACACCTGGGGTTAAACCACGACACAAAAGTCATTTTGCACCTTAAGATGTAGTTTGATGCCAGGTATTTGCTAGCTAACAGAATGGTTATAAGACACAGTTTCTCCAGACACTTCCCAAGGCTTCAGCTTTTAGGAATGATTAAGATGTAACATAAAAACACTGATCTCACAGAATAAGGGCAGCAGGACTCATCTGATAAACATTACCACACTTAACTCATGATCTAGACCCAGGCCCTGTTTTGTAACACTATAAATAAAAAACCCATAAATACCATGGACTGGGGTCAAAGTATATTCAAACCCAAAAAGATTCTACGTATTGATTCATTTCAGTCAATAAAATCTCCACTTTCAGCAATTCATTAAGATGAGAACACTAGCAATGTAAGCCAGCACTATAAAAACCACCTCAGATCATAGGATCACAGAACTATAGAACAATTAGGGTCAGAAGGGACCTTAAAGATCATCTTGTTCCAATCCTTCCTGTCATGACCAGTGACACTTTGACTACACTAGGCTACTCAGAGCTCCATCCAACCTGGCCTTGAACACCTGCAGGGATGGGACATCCACAGCTTCTCTGTGCAACCTCTGCCAGTGTCTCACCACCCTCACAGTAAAGAATTTCTTCCTAATATCCAATCTAAATCTACACTCCTTCAGTTTAGAGCCATTCCTCTTGTCCTATCTGGAGGCACCTCTGACCATGACAAGTACAAAGAAAGTTTTACTCAGAAATAACTAAAGCAAGAACTTAGTTGCTCAGTAATCCTTAGTACAACAGACTGACTTACTGTTGAGACAGCAGTATAAAACCACATTGATTATGCAGATGATATTCATAATGGTGCCTCCATGAAATTGCTCTGTATAATAAATTCAGTGAGCAATAATTTACTGCTTTATTTTGAGGGCACTGTAGTCACAATTTGTGCAAGATACAGAAAGAAAGTGGATCTTGCTTAGAAAGGCCATGGTCCGGAACCTGCTGTATTACTACTATTATGTGATTTTTTAGGTTATGAAAAGAATGTACTGGAAAGATTCATGATAGCTAGGTCAAGAAGAGCTTCAGGATCTGAAGAATGTCTTGTTTGACTTGCAGGGACCTTGATTCCTGAGCCATGGTTTGTTGTGCTAGGTACCATCAGAACAATTTGAGGCATTTAAACAAGTGAATCCGGCCACAGGGTGCCTCAACACAACATGGTCTGCCTCAGCACAACATGGTCTCTACTCAAGGGGACCCTTTACCCACTCAAACAACGTTTTCTACTCAAGGGTAAAAATACTCAGCTGGAAACAATTTTTCCTTTAAGTGCCTTGAGTGCCAAAGACTGTGTCAGGAACATCCTAAGAACACAGAGCTACCACAAACTTTGCAAGTCTCAACTTGAAGAGCAACATTAACCTCTTTGATCTTCTGTAAACAAGTATTCATATATAACATAATAAACTGCTAACCATTCCAAATCACACACTTCTTACCCTGGAGAGAGTATAAGAGAGCAAGTAAACACATACCAGATGTTAGTTACTTGTTTGCTTTAATTGCTTCAGTTGTTTCAGTGAGCTACTGGATAAGGACTCATATGGAATAGAAAATGAAATGACACAGAAGAAAGATGCTTACTGGAATAATGGACATTATTTTCCAAGATAATGAAAAAAAACCAACAAATAGAAGTTCCAAATGTTAAGCTTGAGGGCTAAATAAAAGCCAGTCATAAGGAAAGCTGTGTGAAAAGGATATAAACATTAGAATAAAAAACAAAACAACAGGATCTAACTCTTCCCAGTCCAATTTGAAGATGGGCTCTAGCCAGCACTTCTGCAGTCATACACTGTTGGTGAGGCCACAGGCCCATTGTCTGCTTGGAAGGGGGACTGCAAATTTCTGGGCTTTTAGCACGCTGTTAAATCCCTAAAGCTCACAATAGGAGGGTCACAGAGACAGAGTTTGCATATATGATCCCTCTGAGACAGCTATGCTGCAGATGTATAACACACCCCAAAGTGCTGTGGTTTTCCAACCTCTTCTGGAACAAACTGCTCAAAGATTTTTAGTGGTAATATGGATCCCAGACTACACATTTATTTGTCAGCAAAGTTTCGCTTTCTCAGTTATTTCAGTTATCTTCCACATAGTATCTACAAGAAGTCCCCATTCTCTGTGAGGTTCTACACCACAAGCTGCAGAACATCTTTTTGGACATGCTGCACATTTTAGCATGGTAGTACCTTGGCTACTGGTAACTCCAAATTAGGGTAGGTTCAGCTTTTCTGTGATTACTCAGGCACAACAGAAAGAAAGTTTAACTGCTTTGCAGTTGAATAGGCTTTGTTGTGTTCTGCCACTTAAAATACTCAAAGACAGCACAAGCCTACAGATTTTCTACCAGTCTGCTCCGTGGCTATCCTGTCCATAGCCTCGCCTCCTGCTTCCTGAACAGCTGCACTTCATAAGACTCTGAAGACTAAATTCACATTTCAGGATGGTTTCCTCTAAGTTGAAGAAACATAAATACAAGGGCCTAGTCCTGCTCAGACTGAAGTCACAAGGGATACAACACTGACATCGCATACAAATCTCGGTAACTCTACAAAGTACTTCCAGAACTCAAGGAAATTTTTTCCCAAGGAATCTGATGATCTTGGTAGATTTCCATTTTAGGGTTCCCATTCAGAAAATTGAGTTCTGAGCAAATTCACTCTCAAGGGTCTTATTATTTGCCATGCCCAGTCACCAGATGATACAAATACCTCGGCTCTAACTTCTGCTAATTTCCTGACAGTTAACAGCTTCTCCAAATTTCCCTAGCTACACATATGCAGCTTTGGACATCTACTTTTAAAAAAGTTGTGAGTATGACCCTAACAAACTTCAGCTCAGGATCAACATTTCACTGATTTTTTAAGTGTTTGAATTTCCCCACTCATCACAGGACAAATACTTGTCTAAAGCACTGCCTAGGAGTACTGTCTATGCTTTCTGACTCACTGAGCAGAGAAAAACATCTAAATGCATATATAATTTACTTGATCAATCACAATTAGGGATTTGGACTGAAATCCAGTTAGTATGACTTAAGCTGTTCTCTGTCAGCAGGGCAGTAATAACTGCTTTAGCACACATAATTAAGCCTGAAAAAATGTAAGATAATATTACTTGGCACAGCCTCTTTCATTGTGATATAAGATGTAACATTCAACTCTCCTTTGTAATATTTGAGACAGTTAACTATAAAGTCATTCACAGCCTGTGGAGGCAGAGGTTAACTTTAAAAAGTCATCTGGCACAAACAGCAAGCCCATCTGAGAAACTGCTATGTAGTTATGGACGTTCTGTGAGGCAAAGAGGATAAATTCATCAGCTAAATTATTCGATCAGTTGTAATTTATTTTTTATATTCCATTGGCAGTAACATCCTTTATCCAGAATACTGCATTAAAACGTCATGAAAATAATAGAATTATGCAATTACATTTCTTTTAAAATGGATTTAGTAGAACCTCCCAGAAGACCTTAGATAGATAAAGTTTGAATTGAAATACCCAGGGCCAAATTTTGTTCTGATGTTACTTCCAAGGAAGCCTACTTGGCTATGTTCACCCCTGTAAAATTCAGTTTTAGAAACTGAACTTATGCCAAATGTTTGTGCATCTTTGCAATAAAATGAAACCAGAAAGAAATTATAATAATTTGGAAACAACAGTAGCTGCTGACAATAAAATGTAAAATTATTTAAATATCTATACCTGTGGAAAAATATTCTTCAAATATAGTTTTGGGTTTGGGTTGTTGTTTTTTTTTTTAAATCACCTCCTCCAAAAGACTAATAAGGAAAAAATGAAGCTATTCTAACTCAGAGTAAAAGAACACAAGCAAGAAGAGCAATAAGCATCTCTAGCCCATGGTTCATACCACCTAGCTTAGGCACAGGTTTTCAGGGGAGGTGAATCACCAGAGGTGGGGTCCACCTCTGTACTGACTAGATAAGCAGCCTATATGACTAGTGCTGTAAGGTGTATAACTTCCATGTGACTAACAGGAGGTAAAATGGATCCTGCCAAAGTGAAATTCTGCTGATTTCCACTATGAGGATGCTGGTGAGGACAGAGTATACGCAAAGGGTTGGGTATGAAAAAGGGGCACAGGAAAAACACACCGGCTGTAGCATCAACATGAGAGAAGCTTCTTTGGGAATGCAGTCTGTGATCTGAATTGCTTTCTCATATACATAAAGAACAAGGAGCAAGATCTAATATCATCAGAATGTCATCTTGTAAAATTATTAAAATGAAAAAAATAAAAAAAAGAAAAAGGTATTTTCTACCTGACTTGAAAAGCCCCTGGAGATAACACACATTATGAGAGTCAACAAGGCTTGCACCACTCAATGTTCCCAAAGGCTCTGCAATTTATATTCTGCTCCTATAAATCAAAATATCATTATCCACAACTAAGTGGAAATGATAGATTAAAATGTGTTTGCTTGAAAATCTACCCGTAAACGCCCACCAATTAAGTGCAGTTATAGTACTGCAGTTATGATACCTGTTCCACAAATGCCTTCCACAGACAGCTGACCACATTAAGCATTTCCTTGAGCTCTATTGTCTCAACGGTTGAAGTTCATAGACATATTTGAGAAGAGGAGAAGATACCAAAGACACTATTACAGCCAGAGCAGCATTGCTGTGGTTTGATGGTAAAAGAAATTGTTTCTCTCCAGGTCAATTATTTTGGCAATAATCTTGTTTGACAGCTCATCTTAATGGCACCCATCAAGAGCACAGTTTCAAAACATGAAGTACTGTTCAAAGTGGACACTGTAAGTTGTATGTCAAGGGACTTCTGCAATAACGGCAATTTCTACAGATCCGTTCCTCAATTAATATTCTGTACTCCGTTTTCCACTGAGTTCTCAATTGTTGCTATCCAAGGACTTATCCAATGATCACAATGAACAAAAAATCCTACACCTATTGCAGTAATTTGTAGTACCACTAGTGGTCAAAAACATCTGATACATGACTCCAGGATCAGACACTTTTCCACGTAGGAAAAAAGATGTGTAGAATGAAAATATATCAACATACTTCTTGAAAATAAATTTGCAGTCTCATTTATCATTGGTGAAATTGTATTCCGCTTATAGAGGCAGTTTGGTTTTGAAAGGTTAATTACCTCAGCAAATAAACTGATGCAGATATCCAGACACAGAAAGCAGTGTGCCTGAACTCACACAGCAGACCAGCTGTCCACAAACAAGCTCAGCCCACACCCTTGCACACCATTACCCTCCTCCCAGTCTCCTCCATAGCTATCACACACCAGGTACTGGTATGCTGAGACACTTGGGCCCAGAGCCAGCAGTCACATGCATTCTGATGGACCAGTCCGATAGCAGGTAATGAAAAAAAAGTACATTTAGCTAGAATAGAAAATCTAAATATCATTCCTGCATTTATAGTGCAGTTTCAAGAGGCAGTGTTTGTACCAAGAGGGTATGATGGCAGAGGGGAGAAACTGCCCCAACTATCCCATCACTACGATCCCTCCAGGCCTAACATAAAGAAATAAACAATTAGACATTATATATTTTCTCTAATAAACAGATTCCTGAACCATTTAAGACTCTCCTGAGTTTTCAAAAGTGTTAATGGTTCACAAGCCTCTACACAGAGGCAAATTATTCCCACAGTGAGCCACAACTCTTCCACATTAAGGAAAGGAACATGGAGTTCAGTGCAATTCAGAATATTCTTATCTCTGGAAGAGGTACAGAGTATTAAAATTAAGGTTTAACTCACTGCCAAGAAGATTGACCTGATACTCAAAATTTTCCATTCATTAGTCCATCCTACATTTCCTGATTGCAAAGTAGCTAATTCTTATTTCTCACTTTGTAGTCTGAGGAATTGTCCTCTAATTCCTAGTACAGATGGCAGAAGTGTCGATCATTTCTGCTCCCAGATTATCTCTTCCCCCTCCTAGTCTTTCTCTTTTTTTTTTTTTTCTTAATTTTTCCTTTTTGGAAGCAAGGCAATATTTCTAAAGGACACAAAGTCCAATCGCAACAGTCACTGTCACTGGTTGAAAAAGTTGTTCTGAAAAATCTAAACTCTGTGCATCCCATAAAGCAGGATTTTTCCACCTTAAACTGGGAAGACACATCTAGGACCATAAACACCAGGGTTACGTTGTAACACATCACACCAGAAAAAACTGTTAGGAGACATGAAATCAGTTCTGTCTGTGCTACCAGCCACACCATTAGCAACAGGACCAGAGGAGCTAAAAGGGCAATTCAGGTGAAGAGTACAGTGCTAAACCACTTACTTGGTTACCTATAACCTCTGAATCCATTACAGTTTTATTCTGTAAAGTCCTGGCTTTGGGATAAGCAGCTTGAAAAAAATTCTCTCCCCACAGTATTGTTCTGGGTATATCTCAGTCACTTTGTTGTTTTTCTTTCTTTATAAATAAAATACATCAGTAATATGCTATTGAATACAGAAAACAGGTTTAGAAAGGACCTTGAAGAGTAATATAATTAAATTCTTCCCCTACCTCAAGGCAGTTACTTCTAGACAATTTTTGACAGATTTTTATTTAATCTCCCATGATAAAGCCTGCCCAGAGAAGTTGTGGAATCTGACCCAGTGCTTGAATGCCCTTGTTCTCTCAAAAGTATTTTCCTAACATTTACTTAAGCTTCTGTGCTGCAGTTCACGCCTATGGCTGTATATACTTAAGAATAGATTTGGAATAGGATGGAGTTACTGAGGATGGACAGCAGAAACAGGTTATCTACAAACTCTCCATAACAGTTCAGTTTCTTCTTTTACTTGCCAGTCTGAGTAAATAAAGTTAAATGGTATTTATTTTTTTTATGTTTTTTCCAAAAGTCTGTTAATTTCACAGATAAAAAAAGGTTTTCTTTACCAGGGTGAAATTCTCCAAGATAATCACAGAGTCTCTTAGGCAACAAGAACACAAGCAATTGTTATTGTGGATATTCTGAGTGAAACATTCAACAGATAATCTGTACAAACATTTGTGTTTGAAGCACGGTAATCTCACTGAAGGAGTCTGTTCTGTTCAAAATAAATTCTCTTGACCCAAGACAACCCTGAAACAGAGCTCCAAATCTCACTTAGATACAAGTCCTGCAGTCTGCTTCGATCCAACATTCACTTTCAAAGCACCCAAGTAACTTTTACAACATGTTAGCATGCGTGACATGAGGCCACAGGCTAAGGAGGGTTACGTGGAGGCAGCTGGAGAGAATATCTGCAAGAGACTTTCCTGAGCATGGAAACCTCTGGATGCAGAAAATGAGTTGGACGTAGCCTTCCAGCCAACATTGGGAGCAGCTGGCCAAGCCAGGTTGAGCCAGCTGTGTGCATCAGGTGCCATCTCATAGTGGGAGACAAGCAAGCATGGTGCTACAGAAATGCTGGATGCAGACTAAGCTCTGAGGATGTGTGGTTCAGAGCCACTGTGTAAGCCCTACTCATACTGAGGCCTCTGGAAGTCTCCATCTCTTGGGCACTCAGATTTTGGTACATGCTCACCACTCCTACACCGGATATCATTTAGTTACACGGCTCCTCTTGATTTTCCAGGTAGTATCACAGACTAATTTGCGGTGAGAAGGTCCTTTGAAGGATCTTTTTTCCCACCCAATTTTCAAAGCTGGTCCAGTTAAAGGAGGCTGTTCAAGGCTAACTGATTTTTTATTATCTCCAGAATTTCCCAAATTCTCTAGACAACCTGGTCCAGTCAGACTCCCCTTATTTTTCCTGAAGTCACTCTTTTCTTCCAGTTTGGGTTTACTGGCTTGCATCCCATTGCTGAGCATTTCTGAGAAAAGTTACGCATCAGGTAACTTCACAGCACAGTGAGGTTTCCCCTGCACCTTCTCTCTTCCTAAACTTAACAAACCCATCTTTGTCAGCCTCTTGTATGCTGTGTGCTCCAACCCCTTATCATACTGATGACCTTCTGTGAGACTCACTCCAGAATGTGAATGTCGGTAGTGGAGAGCCCAAATCTGGACACAGTCCTTCAGTCACAGTCTCACAGTGCCAGGCAGGAAGGAACAAGTGCTGGTTACAGCCTTGCTAATAAAGCCCAGGATAAAGCTGGCCTTCATTGTGAGGGCACACTGCTCATTCCTGCCTACTCCTGTTCACCATGTTGCCTACCAGGATGCCCACGCCCTTCTCTACAGACCTGCTTTCCATTCTGTCAGCCCCCCAAACTGTTGCATGAGGCTACTTCATCCCAGATGGAGTTTCTCCAGGATGATGACATCCCTTTTAATAGCATCCCATCAGCATACCAGTGTAGTGTTAGCCATCTCAGTCCTCAAAAACCAAAGATATTTTCCCTGTTTATTTCAACTTGACTGTCCCCACAAAGCATTCAGCAAGAAAGGACATTTGCCAGAAAATGAAGGAATTGAGCACATAACAGGCTAAGATGCAAAATTGCATCACTGCACCACTGTTCAATTGAATATTCATAGCAGAAGCTGAGGCATTGTCATTGCACACAAAAAGGAACAGCCAGCAAATAAGTTTTTCACAAAATAAGCATCAGTCCTAACCAGTTCAATTCATTTCAGTATTATTACTACCCATCTTTTTTTCAGGAGTGATGAGTAGCTACTAATATCTGGATTTCCATATGCGAATTAATATCACACATTAGCACAACTTGTAAGGTACTATAGGTGTTATGTGTCTGTGCTGGATTCTGGCCAATACATAAATTTGCACAGTCCATAACAACAGAACCATTTAATCAACCCAATGTCAGACCCTATAAAGTTACTTGGATGCAATTTTCACCACTGTCTTTCAATGAAAGAAAGTTTTGGCCAAATATAAAGCCCAAACAAACTAGAAGGAATTTCAGAAGCCAGAATCCAGCCCTCTCTCTCCTTCTTTCTCCCACCTTCAAACATATTTTTCTAATGTCTAAGATGACCCATACAAATGTCCAGAGTAGAAAAATGAAGGTAGGTGGTTGGATAAATCCTAATTTCACAAAATTAGCAGAGGTTTTGTGGAAGACTTTAACAGGACAAGCGATTTTTCAAGTTTTTGCCTGGGCTAAACTTCAGCTAGACAGATTCATAAACTCCCACAAGGATCCCCACAGATTTCGAAGGCACCACAATATGGAGGCAGTACATACCAAAAGGTCTAGAGGAAAATCTGAGATCCTGACTACATGTCTTTAGAGAAAGAATTAGAGTTAATTAAGCACATGCAGTGCATTGGAAGAAACCAAGAGCAATACATATTAGGTTTTAGTTGGTAGTTTCCAACTAAAGCTTGAAGCTACTGCTTGAAGCAAGTAGCTTTGCTACTGCTTGAGGCAAAACACTGAACACCACTGCAACCAAAAATCTATTTGGCCTCAAGGGCAGTGCTAATCCACAATTCTCTAGGAGGAAAAAGAAGATACCTGAAATTATAGTTCTTTCTTTCTGGCTACTTTTGAATGAAGTACTTCAATATGCCCTCAGTAAATCTTTGGAGAGAAAAATGACAACTTCTTGCCTCTCTCTTCATTTGTGTGGCAGTTTTCCACAGGCCCCAGACTTTATCTCAATACATAAACCCTTCATATCAGCTGAAATAAGTAAGATATATCACTAAGAGAAACATGTCTCATTGCCTAAGATCCAAGTCTCAGGACCAGGAGCTTTTAGAGGTGCCAGCTAAGATTAGGTCCAAAGTTTTCTGAGACTCGGTCCAAGGTTTTCAGATAAAGTTTCACAAGCAAAAAAGAGTCTCAAGTCACACTGGACTTCTTAAAAGTTGTTGAATAAACTTGTGCTTAAGTATTACCTTGAACTGGAGCTTTTGCCCAGCTCTGAGGATAAGTGAGAGCTTACAAAGGCTCAAACACGTCCCCTGCCTCCAGCAGTTAACAGAACACCTCAGAAAAGCCTGGCTTCATGACCAGGTCACGGATGGAGCATCCCAGAGACCCAGAAACAAGCACTTTTTCTTGCAGCAAGTGCTTTTCTCATTCTCAAGGTTCTCGGGTTTCAGTGTGTCCCACAACATTTGGTGCTCTTATTTGAGCACCAAACATACTATGAGCTAATCTGTCCTTTGTTTTTTTCTCTTCTGTCACCCCAACAAATTAATCGAAATAAGGGAAAAAAGCTGCTCTCTCCCTGGCCTAACACACAACAAACTGTAAAACAAAATCACAGCTCCCTGAAAAGAGTAGTTTACAATGAGACCATAAACATCATTACTGTTTTCAGACTAATGGAAGGACTCATGCTATCCCCCTTGTCCAATTCAAGCTTTTACCAATTTTACCAAGGTGAATTAAAAGAGTAGAATTGATCCATGCTGGCTGTCTTTTCCAGAGCAAACATCACACTGGACAGGGAGACACACAGATCTTCTTAGCTTAAGAAGAACATCCAAAGCAGAGTCCTTTTCAGCAGCTTATTCGGGGGAAAAGGTGTCTGCCCCTAAAATGTCATGCTGAAACCGTCATTCAGTGCTTGTCACTAACTAGGGCTAAAACATGGAGGTCTGATTTACATTTGTGCTGCAGTAATGACTTAGTCGTTTTCAAAATGAAAACCTAACTTATGGCTCTATTTGCTCTTCTCTCAACTGGCAATAAATAGAGTTCATAAAATTACAAACCAGCTTTGGAATCATAATCCAGTGAAATCAGCAGTAGCAATGACTGAGGTAATGGAGGAATTTAAAAAAAAATTAAAAGAAAGCGAAAAGATAAAATAAAGACTTCAATAAAGAGAAGTCCTCTTTGAGACACATCCGATCCTTCATCACCCCTGTTTTAAATATACTGACTGACTGTGACTGTACACAAAGTGATATTGTAGATTTATCACTGCATCTCACAAGCTATGAGCTTGATTCTTCTTTCACTGAAGTCAAGTGGGAGAATCCCCTTGCCCTCTGCAACACACTCCCCTTTAGTATCAAGGACGTTTCAGAGCTGAAGCCTTCACAGCAGTTAATACTGCTGGAAGCAGCAACAGCTCTTGTCTGCTAAAGGAGAGGAGGTAGAAGAGAAGTGAGAAGCATAATAGAGCTATCAGAAGTGTTTCCAATCTTTATTAAACTACCCAGGCTGTGTATTAACTCCTCCATGCAAATCAAAGCTGTCATAGATTTGTCCTGAGTTGGTTATCTGCCTCCCACAGGTAACCTGCCTGTACTTACACGAACAGCAGCAATCAATTTGTTAGGCTCAGAGAACAAGAAACAGAGAAATATTAAATGCCTCCTATATGGGGCAGCAAATTGCCAATATTAAGCTTTACAAGATCATTACATCCAAGATAGTTCCTTGTCCATAAATCTCATAGCATTTTATTAACTTATAAGTGCTGTGAGGCAGATACTTTGAGCTCCATGCTTTGGAAACCAAACCCGAGACTTTAGATGTGACCTGCTCAATGTTACATAGCAGGTCAATATGTTCTGCTTCAACATCCACAAGTTCATAAAGCCTCTGTCTTTGCTTTGCTTTTAGTGAGAACCAAAAGAAAAGATAAGCAGTGCTCTGCACAGGTTGAGCTCTGAGCCTGTCATTAGAGTAGCACTGGGCTAGTAGCACATGGAAGAATTAACCAGTTTTTAAGATATCAGTTGGCATCCAAATTGCTTGTCCAAGTTGATGGACAAAGGACAAAAATATACAGAAGAGGAAGAAAAAAGGAGAAGGAAAATTCTGTCTCAGATCGTAAATAAACTGTCTTCCTTAAACCAGCCACACTGGTTGAAGTCCATGTGGCCTTTGGTGGTTGTTACTGGCAGGCTGCTAAGACCAAAACATTTCCAAAAAAGGGGAAAAAAAAAGAAAAGTTAATTTATTAGCCCTTACCCTTAGACAATACTGTTCAGAGCACATGCAGCTCCAGCAGTATAGGGGCACCTTCAGGGCACTCACACCTTGCCAGCACAACCCTTTGCAGGGTGAGAGGGGACAACTGCACCTCTTGCTGCTGCTGGCAGAGGTAAGGATGGTGCCACACTGCCTGTCTGCCACCACATGTGGATTGATTCTGCTGGATCACAGTCCTGCAGCTCCCCCTGCCCAAGATCAACTTCTAAGACATAAACCTACCTGGAGGAGATGGCAGCAGACACTGAGCAAGCTGAAGTCAGGCAGATGTCTGCAGCCAGGGCACATGGCTGCTCTGAACAGAAGGGAGTCCAAAGGGCTAAGCTGTAATGGCCTCCCCTTGCATCCCCTCCCAGAAATTCCTCGGCAGCCATAAGAGACAGTAAACCGAGACCTCTCACCTCAGTCCCCACTCACCTGTCAGGGATGGGAAGGCAAAATGGATAAGACATTTTAGTGTGAAGGACAAGATGAGCTGGAGAGCTTGTGGATAAAAGGATGGAGAACAGAAAATCATGCTAAGACCAAGGACATCGGGAGTACCCAGCAGACTGACAGCAGTGAGAGAAACAATTTAGAGAGGCAAAAACAAGTGAAGCCTTCCAAGAACCTTCATATCAACATTATCAACCACAGAGACCATGTTTACCCCAGACTTACTCTAGCTCCTTGCAGAACACAGCATGAAAATCAAGGTCTCAGGCTTTACCTGTAATGCAGCAAAATGGCCCAAAATCCAGAGCAAACTAAGCTCCAGAACAAAAACAGTGACCACAATGGGACCTTCTAACATAAGTGATAAAGCTCGTCTTTCCAGAAGACATATTTCTCTAGAAAATGACTGTGGAATGAGCTCCCTCAGAAACACCATCTTCCTTTGCAAGCAAGATAAATATTCCAAAAGTCACCTCTTCTAGAACAGAAAGAAAAACAAAACAAAAGAAAACTATTACAAGCAACTGTCACATAGAGAACTCCCCTCTAAGAAAAATGAGTAAGTTATCCACAAATGGTAGATGACAGCAGTTTAACACAATGCTGTTAGGACTTCAGATACATTATGAATGGACAAGATAGAGCAGAATATATTCAAATAAAGTGGAAAATACAGTATAAAGGAAAGAAGCATCAGTAAAATATAGGAAAATGAAGAAGGCCAGAAGGAAATGGGGAATAAAAAAGAATAAATGGTAAAGAATGGAGCAGCATACCAAGGTAACACTTCGAAGCAGATGATTCCCTGGCATTAAATCGTGTAGAATCGTTGACTGGAACAGGTCAAGGACAGCTTCTGTCAGCTGAGAATTTGGTCCTCCACACAGAATCAGACAATGGCAATGACAGCATCCTGCTTGGTTTTCTCGGGGTGTTTTTCCCCTTAGAAAGTAAAGCAGTAACACAGGAAGAAAATAAGATGACCCCATAAATTAAAAGGAGAAGGAGACTAAACAGAAAAAAAATAGATGAGGAGCAAGAAATAAAAACAAAGAGATGGGGCAAAGGCAAGATAAAAAGAAAATATCCACATATTAGTGGAATACATTTTATTTATTCATGAGTTCTGTTTTATTATGCGTCCTTGGCAGATATCCCATAACAGAAAATTTGCAAGGCATAGAATGATGCAAGTTTAGAGACTTGAGCCTTATTTCTAGTCATTAGCCTTGGGCAGATCTTTTTAATATATGTGCTCCAGTAGCAAGTAAACAAGTTCTCTAAATCAAGAGCCTTTGGACAGGAGACATGCTGCAAACAAATGGGCTCAGATGGAGAAGGATTCCAGGAGAAAAGACAGAAAGCATGGCCATAAGCTGTTTTCAAGTAACCAAGCTGAAGCTTAGCCTGCTAGTAAAGGTATTTCCAAACAGGATACTATCTGCTTCTCCCTCTGACCCCAACTCACATCAGACTCTGCAGAGCATCTGCCATTCACATGCCCTCCTTGTTAACCAGCACTTATTTCACCTGAGAGTATGGGGGTTCAGCTTGCCCAGCTGGCAGGGAAAGGGATGCAAACAGCAGGCAGCCACAGGAGCCGTGGCAGTGGCCCCTGGCAGTGATGCCAGCACAGAGGCAGGCACTGTGTCCAGCACCAGCTTCATTAGGGGCTCAGCCAGAACAAAGAGCACACCGCTGGCAGATGCACCAATGCCGAGCGGGGAAAGCCCGGCTGTCTCCACTCTCCAAACAGGTTTAAGATGCCTCTGCAGCTCAGCTCAGGCACTGTTGAACCCTGTTTTGCATTGAGGCTGAATGGTCTTGGCACTGAGTATTAATAGTTGACTGCACCCTGCCTGCAGCTGTAATTGCACAATGAAGGCGATGCTGGTGGCTTAATACCGAGTTATCATCTTTTCAGGTTTAAGGTAGTTTTATTCTTCTTGCTCATGGAAATTTGCGAAGTCCTAGAGAGGGTGAGCAAAGAATCGCCTCTCCTAAGGGACATCTCTGTTTCTACAAAGGAAATTGTAGTAAAATATTCAACCCCACCTGTCCCAAGAATAATGCTTGGGGATCACACTGGAGTTTGCACCAGCTCAGCTGAAAGCCACTGTTCATTGATTTTCGTTTGCCCACACTCACAAATAGGAAGTTGAAGGGCTGCTATACTTTCTGTGGGTTGCCTTAGTGCTGAGGCTGATAACAAGACATAGACATTTATAGATAAGAAAGAAGGAAAGAGAAGAAAAAAAGAAGGAAAAAGACCTCTAATGTCCTTTGCTATATATACATATAGATTTTTTTTTTAATTTAAGATCCACTTAAACAAATCTGTCCAGACTGTATAAAGAGATTTAACAGACAAATTAAGAACTGTGACTTAAGAAATCTGGTATTATTTCTGGACCTTTCCCACTCTTCAATTGCTGAAATTGAAAAAAAAAAAATAATGATACTGTACCTCTTTTTATAAGAACTGTTTTGAAATCGATACCTAAGAAGCATCCATATAAAAGCTATGTATGATTACTGTCAGTTAAAGCTCTTTTATCATCATTTAGCTACCTACCTATACTCAAATAATTTACAAAATTTCAGAACATAAAATCATTTTTGTCTACCCACAGTGCTATCTCAGCAGAAATTTTGATACAGAAACTAAGAAGGTTTTTCCTTATTAGCCAATTGCCTTTTATTCCCCCTCATGATTACCGGTTTCAATACTGCTACAATGCAGCTTCTCCCCAGCAGCAGATATTAAATACACCTTGCAAAGTTGAAAAGCCACCTCTGCTTCCTGGCTAAGGATATCAACACTGAACAAATCCTACAAAAACTGCGTGACATAACCCTAACTGATTAGAGCAGAGAAGGATTTTGGAAAATGCTGCAACTGTGACCAAAGAAAATGAGCGGTCCAGGACATATCTCTGAAAATGAGATCTCACCTAGGTATCCCAAGTCAGACACGCAGAATCTAACTCACACATCCCCTCTGAAAACCCTGGCTTCCGTACAAAGTGGATTCTTGCTCCCCCTGTCCCCTTAGGACGTTAGCCTGAGTGCCTTATGCCATCTATTGGCCTAGACCAGCGACAGATGCTCTGAGGAGAACTTTAATTCTGGGAAAGAGACTATGTTAAAAGGAATCTGTAAATTCTGTTAATGGAATCAATACACTGCTGCTGCTCAGATCTTGAGGTCTACCTTCCCCAGCAAACATTGAGTTCAGCTCCCAGAATAATCAGCAGTTGTGCTTTGCATTAGGCAAATGAAAAAAAAAAAAAAAGTATTGACATAGGACTACCTCGCAGGCAAGAAAATCCAGAAAATGAGCAGTGAGGAAATTCACTGTCCTACAGATGCACATCAGAAAAGTCTTTTTATAAAAATAGAAAGCTCCTTCAAAATCCACCTGGATCTAAACTCAGGTTAACCATCCCAAACTTATTAAGTCTACTTTAGATCGGACACGCAGAGAGAACAAACTTCTCCCACATTTCTTTACCCAGAGAGGCTACTGTAGTCGTTTGCGGCTGCTTAAAACTAGTTTACTTTTTAATCTAAACGAGTTTCTAAAAGACAAGGCAGAGCTCTGCAATGCGAAAGGGCTCAGAGGCATCGCTATCGATCCGCTCCCGCACTGGCCACCACAAAGCACCCGAGGAGAAGTCGGCAGGACACGGTCCCTCCGCGGGCCGGAGCGGTGCCCCTGCCCCCGCAGAGAGAGGGGCTGCACGTCCCGAGCCGGAGAGTTCAGGGCAAGACTCCGGCAGAGCAGCGAAGCCCCGCACCAAGGCTCCCCCTGCACCAGGCGGCAACCCCTGCA